>NW_027187419.1:24143698-24171570 GCF_028583685.1 Petaurus breviceps papuanus | reverse complement strand
ACTACTACTACTACTACTACTACTACTACTACTACTACTACTACTACTACTACTACTACATTATGTATTGCTTCCACCTTGACTCAGTGCCTAATTAGGTTAGTACCAAAAGGTGTGAAAGCCTTTCTACAAGCAAGCCTCCCTTTAGCAAGTTTCTCTTTATGCAAATTCCTCCCACAATGGACTCTATATGAGGCCTATTAGTGAGTGGGGAAGATCTTATTATCCCATTAACATTACAGAAACCTAAAATCACTATATACATTCTAGCTAACTGCTACTACTACTACTACTGTTACTACTGCTACTAGTAATAGTGCTGGTGTTGCTGGTGGTGTTGGTGCTAATAGTAATAGTAGTGGGGGAGGTGTAAGTAGTAGTAATAGTGGTGGTGGTGGTGAGGGGATGTTCATGATAGGGATAGTGGTAGTAGCAGTGATGGTGGTGGTGGTAATAGTAGTGGGTGGTGACGATGATGGTAATAGTGGTGTGGTGGAAGCAGCAGTCATAATATAATAGTAGTGGTGGTAGTGGTAGTGGTGGTGGTGTGAGGAGGAGGAGGAGGAGGAAGAGGAAGAAGAGTGGTAATAGTAATAGTGGCAGTGTCAACAAAAGTGGTGAAGTTAGTTTGAGATATTTTATCTTATCATTTTTGCATTCATAACATATAATTTTGAATAGTTTAATATATCAGGGTATTCATTAAAATAATCATTTGGGTTACAACTCATTAGCCATGGTATCTACAATTGTAGGGAGGGATTGACCTCATTGTTGGTTTTGTCTACTGTGACAAGTGAATAACCCCAAAAGACAGAGTTTCTGGGTAATTAATAAACAATTTATTAATTAGACTAGCCAGAAATAAATAAATTGCTGGTCAGTGGTTTCTCTAGATAACCAAAGGCCCCAAGGGAGACCCTAAAATACTTAAATACCTTCTGAAAGGGGATTCCCCTAAAATCAACCTTGATTGGGGGACATTTAATAAGGAGGTGTGTTAAAATGCTTCACCTCCTCCTGCAGAGAATATGGTATGATCATAAGACATAGAAGCCTCTAGGAAATCTGTACAGGGGAAGTCCTCTCCTTCTGGACATCTCTGATTAGTTTTTTTCCTTCATGAACTGAGTTATCCTAAACACTGATGGAACCAAAGACAAAGATTCCTTCCCTCAGGGTAAGAGCTCACCAAAACTGGATTTTGTTTATACTCTTAACAGAAATTAAATCTCCTAGTTGGATGGGGTTCTACCCAAGATTGAGGAGAATGTTTCTTGAGGTCTAGGCGTCATCTTATCAATCAGTCATGTCCTTCAGAAATGGACTTACCTTAACATAAGCTGGGATTATAAACAGAAATTAGAAGGAGAAAAGCCTGGATCACAAAGCAATAATTAGTTATTAATATAATAGTAAAGTAATAATTCACTGCTCAATGATAAGCAATCAATTTTGTTGGCTATTTATTTGAAGTTCATGCTTTTGAGGGTATTATTCTTTGTATTCATTAAGTAATAAATTAATTAACAAGCACTTAATAAGTGCTTATTATATGTCAAACACTATGCTAGATACTACATGTACAAATACAAAAATGAGAGTCCCGAATCTGAAAAAGCTTACTTTTTATAAGGGAGAAATGGCTTATGCACAACAAATTAACAATGTCTGGCACATAGTATTGATAAAATTCTAATAAAGCTGCCCCCAGCCCCATTCATTATAGGCCTGGCCCCAATGAACAGCAGGCCCACTGTACCTACCTAACTCCCCCCCCACACACACACCGCCAATATCCTAACTTCTTCATATATGCCTCACTGCTTATTGCAACAACAGGTGTGTCCCTGAATTCTTGGTTCCCACAAAAACAGCAGGTGTGTCCATGTGATGGGAATGCAGCTACTGCCTCTACTGAGTCACTGTCCCCAGATCCATTCCCACAGAAACAGGCATGTTATTATATTCAATCATAATCACATCATCCATCTAGCCCAAGACAGGACCACAATACCTATCTGTCTTAACCAGACAAGACAACAATAGCTCGCCAGTTGGAGGGCAGAATGACCAGAATGTTTAACCACTGAACCATAGATGGGACCCCTCCTCCATTACCTGATTCTTTATCAAACCCTTCCTCCATTACCTAAATCCCTTAACAAATTCTTCCTTCCTCTTTAATATTAATAATATTCCTCTATTCTATGTAAATTTCTATTATTTAATTGCATCTTTACCCTATAAAAATCCATCTTGCTTCTTCTAAAGTTGCTGGTTCTTCTTGGAACTTATCCCGTTTCATGAGAGGCATCACTCTCAATAAATGCCTGTACTTGGATGAGAGATGGTCTGACTGAGTAATTCTAGATGGTTCCACCACAACACATCATGAAACCGCAACAGTTTTTGGTGTCCCTGGGTTTATCCTGCAACAGCATGCCCTTAATAAATCTTTTCAACTTCATTCAAATTATAGAAAGGCACTATATACTGGAAAAATGAGGAAAAATCTATCATAGGAAGTCATACTTGAAGTGTGCTAGAGATTCCAAAGAGTGAAGAAGATGGGAGAGCATTCCAGGAATTAGGAGCAGCCCCTGAAAAGGCAAGGAGGCAGGAGACACAATATTGTTATAGGGAACAAAAAGCCGACTAATTTGGCTGGAACTCAGAGTATGGCAGGGAATATTGTGTAATCAGCTTGGAAAGATAGCCAGGAGCCAAATAGTTAGGACTATTTATTTTAACCTAATAGCAATGGAGAGCCAAAGAAGCTTCTTGATTAGGGAAGTAGCATGGCAGACATCTGTCTTATGAAAGTCACTTTGGTTGCTGTGTGGAGGATGGATTGGAAGTGGGAGGAAATGGATGGAGGTGGGCCTATAAGAAGGTTTTTGAAACAGTTTAGATGACGACAAATCAGTAAGTGCTTATTAAGCACCTGTTGTGTGTACACTTGACCAGTGCTATTGGGTATAGAAAACATTAAAAAAAAAACCTCTTCCCTCAGTAAATTAACCATGTGTTTGGGGAGATGATATAACAAATATGTAAAAAGGAAGGAAACAGAATAAATTCTGACTAAAGTAACATCAGTATTAGAGCTAACTAATGTAGAAGCAACCAGTCTCATATGCCTCAAATATGCCTCATGGGTAACCCTAAGGGAGAAATAGTAAAATTTAATCACTGGAACAGCAAAGTAGTTCAGAAGTTAGTTCGCCAGGACAAAATAAACCCTTAACCATTTCAACAGTCCCTGAATGATTTGCTATATCACAGCACAATAAATTGACAGGATGACAAAAGGAAAGACATGAGAAAGTTCAGCTTTGAGATCAGCTAGTACAATCCTGTTAGTCTCCAGATGAGAAGAGTTAGGATAAGAGCTTGGACTTGATAGAAACATTCACTTAACAAACCCACAGATAGAACCCCCAAGATCCCTCACTCCCAGGTCAATTACTCTTTCTCTCCATGTTTCTTCTATTACTTTTAATGAGGACCCTCAAACAGTTTTTTTTAAAGAAGACTTAAGCTAATCTTGCATATACTTTGTTAACTAAGTTAGGTAAATGTGCAATATATTTTTAAATGATGTTCATTTAGGTAATATGTAGGCTTTAGTGATTAGTAAGTTAAGCTTTGATTATTTGAACAATTCACTTATCCATATTTCTCATTCCCTAACAAAATCAGATATTATGCAACATCGTTGTATTGTGATGTGGGACTTGGAGAGGTTAATTGCTATCTCTAAATTCTATTAGAAGTCAAGTTTTAGTATTTGATAACTTACTTCTTGCTACAGAACCATTATGTGTAGGCTCAGTGAAAAGAAAGTTAGTGTTCAGATATCCAAGTTGTGTGATTGATGAAGCACCAGCCATAGACTCTGGAGGACAGCACTTAGAGAAGAGGTAAGTTGGAAAAATTCTTCCAAATACCTTTTCTCATTTTCTTCGAGAAGTTTCTGCTATATTCTGACAGGCAATAGCAGTTATTGGTGGGGGGGGGACAATTATTATCACAGACGCTACAAAATAAAATATCTTTATTATTCGAGTGGATAAATTCCATCTTAACAATTTGTTATCAGAGACGTTGTCAGAGTAGATTGACTAGAGGAGGGAGAAGGATATATTCTAGGAAGTCAAAAAAGGGGGTTTGGGTAGCCAAAATAAGTTAATGCTGACTAAAAGTAACATAAGATATTCCAGAAACATGAAACCAGGCTTTTAATTCAAGCTTCTAATGGTTACCACATTTCAAATTACGATGCACTAGTACGAAAAAATGGATTTGTATATATACATACATACATACAAATGATAATGTTGAAAAGAATAATAAATAATCATCTCATATGATTTCATTATTTTATGGATAAGAAGAGTCATTTCTGAATTTAAATGGCTTTCTTAAGCCCAGCAAGTAGATGGGTGAGTCCAAGCTAGAATGTAATTCCACTCTCTAATAATTCTATTATTGACCCCCCTTGGACCAATTCATAGGGCATTTTGAAGACTAATTATGTATACCTTATACAGCCCAATATCCCATGCAAACTTGTTCCTCTTGTTTGAATTTATGTTTTCTAGAGGTCACAAGTTCTACAAGGTAGCAGACAATAATAAACATTAATAATAATAACTTACATTTCTTAAGTGCTTTAAATTTTGCAAGGTGGTTCCCTCACAAAAACACCAAGAGGTCAAGAACGCAAGGATTTTCATCCCTGTTTAACAGATGCTTCCCTGTGGTGAGGAAGTAGCTCTGATTCTGTGCCAACAGAGCACAAGTTCTAGTAAATCTTATCAATCTAGAAAAGCTTTGAGTTTTGGCCTAGAAATGATTTTTTGTTCATGGCCTTTAAACTAGGCTACTTGTGTTTGTAGTTTCATCACCACAAGATGCATCACCAGCTAATAACTGTTTGGGGCACTAGTAATTCATGATGACCCTACATAATGTCATTAAAGATCTTTGGACTCTATTATTTATTAATGAAAGCAGTGCCACAAAGATAAAATCACAAATTTTTATGAAATGCTGAAATACAGGCATGGAAACTAGTCATTTAAAGAGGTTAAGTGTCTTGCCTAAGACAACACAGTTAGTAAATATGAGTGCCAGAACTCTAACCCAGTTGTGCCAGCATCAAAATCAGAGCTCTTATTGGTATACTGGTGGCATTTATGCCAAATCTATCAATATAATAAACCCAACCAACCCAGAGGGAAATAGAAGTCTCATTCTTCATATGTCCAGCCTTGAACCATGGACATTCTGCTTCTGGACTAGTCAGTCCCTTCTTTCCTGCAGGGCCATCTATTGATCAAAGGGACTTCAATTCCCTGTTCCTTTCAGCAGCTATGGAGGTCCTTCCATCACTTTCTTTCCACTATTGTCAAGCCCAGGACTCCAACCATGCCTTAAATAGGGAAAAGAAGGGCCAAAGGAAGAGAGGAGAAGAGAAAGATGAAGAGCAAGAGAGGAAAGAGGCAGAAAGAAGAAAAGGCAAAAGGAGAACTAGGAAAAAGAGAAAGGTGGAGAAAGATAAATCAAAGATGAAATAAGGAAGAGATGGAGAGGAGGAAGAAGATAAGAGATAGATAAAGAGGAATAAAAAAAAGAAAATAAGAATAAAGAAAATAGAAACAGGACAACGAGGGAAAAGGAAAGGCAGAGAGAAGGAAGAAAAAGGAAGAGGGGAAGAAAAGGAGGGAAAGAAAAGAGAAAAAAGGGGAAAGACACATAACTCTTTTCTAACACCCTCAGCATCCCCAGACTTTCTTAGTGTACATTGGCGAGGTATTATAAGCACCGAATACATGAAAGAAATTCACTTTCCTCATACACATATGTTTTTACCACCTTCTTATCCAGATGAAAGATTAGTCACTAATCACACCATAAAATCATTTAATTTTTTTCAAGACACTTACCATATTGCTAAAAGATGTTTCATCCTGCCCACTTGTGCTCTACTGATTTATTAAAGGTAATAACATTGTACCCAGGAATAGTATTGGGATAAGCAACATATCAAAAACAAAAAGGCTTCTCATTCTTGTTTCAAGGTAATAGTGATATACTCAGAAAAAATTACATCTTTGATGAAGATTCATAAGGTGCTGTGGTATCAGCAGAAACACTATACATGCTGGTAGAATAATTGTGTTTCATGTAATTTTAAACTATATAAAAATAAATGTTGATTGCAAAACCACAAAGTTGCCCCTGTGTATATAAAGTCAAGGACAATTTTAATAAACTCATCACTGTGCCAATCTGATCCTAAATCAGGAAGCCTATTTAGTGCTTATAAAGTGATGTTATATTGATTTAATGATGCTATTAGTGATATTTGCAGCGATTGTATGGGTATAAACAATTAGTATTTGGGATACTGTTCCTCGGTAGAAAAAACACCTAATTCCACTAATTGCCTCTAGTTCTGCTTCTATTAACTGCACACTTTGTACATGCTAATAATCTTATTATCAACTGCTGCTTAGTTAATTAAAATTCATGTCTACTTATATAATCCAAAACATAAATTCTGATCAATTAAAAAAAAATTTTGGAAATATAACTTTGTAGTAGAAAGTAGGTAAATCTTAAAGCAGGATACCAGAATTCTAGCCCTTCCTTTACCTCAATTATGTCAATATAGATAAGACACAACCTCTACAACTTCCACTTTGCTTTTATTGTTTTACCATATATAATCACTGTATTGTACTAGATTATCTCTAACATCCCTTCTACTTCTAAATTCCTATGAAATTAGACTGAAATGCCTAAAGGACTTTGGTAAAAATGAGTAGGGAAGAGGCTGAAAAATAAAGTTTTGTTTCCTAAAATTACTTATTTCTCCAAAATGCCAATGTCAAACATATGTTTAAAGACTTCAAAAAATAAAATTTAGCATAGTTGCAGGATATAAAATAAACCCACATAAATCCTTAGGCATTCCTGTACTAGAAAATTTCTAATGTAGTCCAACAGCAAGAAATAGAAAGAGAAAATCTATTTAAAGTTACTACAGACAATATGAAATATTTGGGAATATACCTGCCAAAACAAACCCAGGAACTACATGAACAAAATTATTAAACACTTTTCACACAAATAAAGTCAGATCTAATTAACTGGGGAAACCTCAGTTGCTCATGGCTAAGTCAAACTAATATGATAAAAATGACAATTTTACCTAAATTAATTTATCTATTTGGTGCTATACCAATAAATCTAACAGAAAATTATTTTATAGAGCTAGAAAAAATAGTAACAAAATTCATCTGGAAGAACAAAATGTCCAGAATATCAAGGGAACTAATGAAAAGAAATGCTAGGGAAGGTGGCCTAGCCATACCATATTTTCAACTATATTATAAAGCAGAAGTCATCACAACTACTTGGTATTGACTGAGGAATAGAGTGGTTCAGTGAAATACATTAGGTACAGGAGACACAGTAGTCAATGACAATAGTAATCTACTGTTTGACAAACCTAAAGACCCCAGCTTCTGGGATAAGACTTCACTGTTTGACAAAAACTGCTGGGAAAACTGGAAAATAATATGGCAGAAACTGAACATAGACCAGAATCTTACACAGTATACCAAAATAAAATCTAAATGTGTGCATGATCTAGATATAAAGGCTGAGACTATAAGCAATCTGGGAGAGCAAGGAATAGTTTACCTGTCAGATTTATGGAGAAAGAAAGAATTTATGTCCAAACAAGAGATAAAGAGCATTATAAAATGCAAAAGGGATAATTCTGATTACATTATATTGAAAAGTTTTTGTATAAATAAAGTTAATGTAACCAAGATTATGGGGGAAGTAGAAAATTGGGAAAGAATTTTTGCAACCAGTATTTCTGATAAAGGCCTCATTTCTAAAACATACAGAGAACTGAATCAAATTCATAAGAATATAAGTCATTCCCCATTTTTTTTTTTGATAAATGGTCAAATGATATGAACAGGCAGTTTTCAGAGGAAGAAATTAAAGATATCTATAAACATATGAAAAAATGCTCTAAATCACTATTGATTAGAGAAATGCAAATCAAAACAACTCTGAGATACCACACCTCACCAGTCAGATGGGCTAAGATGACAAAATAGGAAAATAATAAATGCTGGAGATGATTTGGAAAAATTGGAACACTAATGCGTTGTTGGTGGAGTTGTGAGCTGATACATCCATTCTGGAGAGCAATTTGGAACTATGCCCAAAGTGCTATAAATAAGTGCATACCATTTGACCCAGCTGGGTCACTTCTAGGGCTGTATCCTAAAGAAATCATGTAACTGGGAGAAAGACCTCTTTGCACAAAAATATTTATAGCAGCTCTTTTTGTGATGGCAAAGAATTGGAAATCAAGGGGATGCCCATCAATTGGGGGATGGCTAAATAAGTTATGGTAAATCAATGTAATGGAATATTATTGTGCTGTAAGAAATGGGGAGCAGACAGACTTCATAATAACCTGGAGAGACATATATAAACTGATGCTGTGTGAGAAGAGCAGAGCCAGGAGAACTTTGTACACAATTTACAGATACATCATATCACACTTTAATAGACTGTACTTCTATCAGCAAAGCAAGGTAAGAAGACAACTCCAAAAGACTCATGGTAGATATCCACATGCAGAGAAAAAAAAATCTATGGAGTTCAAATGCAAATTGAAGCAAAAGACTTGCTCTCTCTTTTGTGAGTAGTTTTGTTTCGTTCCTTCTTTCACGCTGTTCACTTCATTGGTTATAATTCTTCTTTACAACCTGACTAATACTTAATATGTAGGTATTTGTAGAGCCTATATCACATTGCATGCCCCATGGGGTGGGTGATAAAAGAGGGGGGAGGGGAGGAGGACATGGAGGGGGAAAAATTTGTCACTCAAAAGATTGAATAAACAAATTTAATAAAATAAAATTGAAGGGAAAAAAGACTTCAAAAAATAGTTTTAAAAACCAGAACATTCTTATTCCATTTAACACAACCCCCCCCCAAATGAGGGAAAAATACAATTTGTAAACTAGAGGCCAGGAAACTTGGCACTAATTCATACTGAAAATCTTGAACACATCATTAGAGAGATGGTTAGTGAATGTCTAGAAAAGGAAGTAGTGAGTCCAAAAAGCTAGCATAACTCCAGCAACAATTGGTCAGAATAACTTGACAAACTTTTGGGACATTGTAATTACACTTGTTGATCATGCTAGACTGATGGAGAGATATTGACTGAACAATTGTACCATTACATGGATTCAAACGTGATCTACCATGTGGAATATGAGTAGTCATCTATAGTCTGATGTCAACTTTGTAGGAGGTCCCTAGTGAACAGTTCTAAGAATCTGCATGTGATGCTATGCTGCATCCCATTTTTTTTTATCATTGACTTGGCAGACATTGATGGCAGTATGAGTATCTAATTTATATCTGTCCTAGAACTGGGAGTTAAAATACTGGATATATGAGTTAGGATTTTTAAATGCCTCAGTGTTTAAATAGAAATAAATAAAAATCTAGACTTGGATCCATAGAACCAATGTCATAAGTACAAAATGTGGGAGGTGTATACCTTCAAGTTTTTAGTGGACTGCAAATTCAATATAAGTTAACAGATAATACAATGGTAGGCTGCATTAAAAAGAGAATGAGGTCTAGAACTAGACAAACTCTTTTTTCTTCTTGGCAAAGATATTGGAATCAACTCTTATTTTCTTCTGTAGCTCATTTTATAGGTGAGGAAACTGAGGCAAAAGAGTTAAGTGACTTACCCAGGGTCACACAGATAGCAAGTCTCTGAGGCCAGATTTGAACTCAAGAATTGTCTTCTTGACTCCAGGCTTAGTACTCTACCTACTGTGCCACCTAGTTGCGCATCATTCTCATATACTCTACCTTGATTAGACAGAAAGGTTACTTTATTCAGTTTTGCATCCCATGTTCTGGGAAGTATAATAATAAGATGAAAAATATCTAGAGGATGGTAACCAGAAGGGTGAAGAGCCCTCTAGTTCATTCCTAATGAGCACTGGGCAAAGGACTGGGAGTATTTACTTGAAAGGACAACTTAAAGAAGACATAATAACTGTTCTCAAATATTTGAAAGATTATACTATGTAGTAGGGAATTAGACTTTCTCTTTTTGGTCTCAGTAAACAGAACTAAGATAAAAAGATAGAAGTTCCAAAGAGGTAAAATTATCCTTGGTATAAGGAATAATTTCTTTTTTTTAAAAGCAATTAGGGTTAAGTAACTTGCTCAAGGTTACATGGCCGCTTATTTCTGGGTGTGGTGCTGAGTATCTGAGCCCGGGATTCGATCTCCAGGTCATCCCAACACTGGAGCCGGTGCTCTTACTCGCTGTACTACCTGGCCGCTCCAAGGAATAATTTCTTAACAATAAAGCAACTAAATGAGGGGCCAAGATGGTTAACTGAAGAGGAGACACTCAAATAGAAATGTGTTTTTTTTTTCATTTTTCAAATGCTTTATTAACTTCTGATTTACATCAATCATTTCCACCAGATTTTGAGTTACACATTTACTCCCAATTTTTCCCCTACCCACTGCCCCAAAATAGCAGTCCCACAGTATATCCCCTCCTCCAATCTGCTGTCTCCCATATCTTCTCTCATACCCACTTTGACTTTTCCAGTGGGGCTTGGTGGATCTCTATGTCCCAGTGCCTGTATACCTTATTTCCCAATTACATGTAAAATAATACTATTAATAGCACACACACACACACACACACAAACACACACACACACACACACATATATATATATATATATATATATATATATATATATATATATATATAAAACCATTTGATTTTTAAACTTTGAATTCCAGATTCATTCCCTTCCTCCCTTGTCACCCACCCTTATTGGAAAGGTTAGAAGTTCAGTATAGGTTGAACATGTGTAGCTTATACAAAACATTAACATAGTTGATATATTGTAAAATACTGACTATATTTCCCTCCCTCCTATCCCACCTCCCACTGGTTCTATTCTCTACTTTGATCCCATCCCTTTTCAAAAGTGGGTGCTTCCAACTTCCCTCCCCCTCAGCCTACCCTCCTTTCCATCATCCCCCCTCTCATCCCCTTCACCCCTACACTACTGTAGGGTGAGATGCACTATTTAGTGTGTATTTCATTCCCTCCCTGAGCCAAATTCAACGATAATAAGCTTGACCCATTCCCTTTTGCCTTCCTATTCTTCCCATCCATTGTAACCATTTTCCCTTGCCTCTTCTATATGAGATAGTTTACCCCATTCTGTCTCTCCCCATCTCCTCTCATTATATTCCTCTCTTACCTCTTAATTTCACCTTTTAAGTATCATCCCTTCCTATTAAATTGGTCCTGTGCCATCTATGTCTACCTGTAAACATATATACACACATTCACATATGTATTCATACACCTGTATAGCCTCTGATAGAGACATATATATTCCCTTCAACTATTTTCATACTGAGAAAAGTTTCATCAGTTACAATTATTGTTTTTCCATGTAGGAATGTTAATAGTTCCACTTTATAAGTTCCTTATGGTTTCTTTTCCCTGTTTACCTTCTCATGCTTCTTATATCTGAATGTCAAATTTTCTATTCAACTCAGAATTTTTTAGCAAGAATGCTTGAAAATCCTCTATGTCACTGAATGACCATATTTTCCCCTGAAACCTGATACTCAGTTTTGCTGGGTAGGTGATTCTTGGTTTTAATCCTAGCTCCTTTGACCTCTGAAATATAAGATTCCAAACCCTTTGATGCCTCAGTGTAGAAGCTGCCTGGGTTATCCTGATTGTGTTTCCATGATATTTGAATTGTTTCTTCCTGGCTGGTTGTAATATTCTCTCCTTGATCTGGGAATTTTAGGAACCTGGCTGTAATATTCCTAGGAGTTTTTTTGGGGGGATCTTTTTCAGGAGGTGATTGGTGATTTCTTTCAAGCTCTATTTTGCCCTCTGATTCTAAAACATCAGGGAAGTTTTCCTTGAGAATTTCTTGGAGGATGATTTCCAGGTTCTTTCTTTAATCATGGCTTTCCGGTAGTTCAATAATTTTTTAAATTATCTCTGCTGGATCTATTTTCCAGGTCAGTGGTTTTTCCAATGAGATATTTCACATTGCCTTCTATTATTTCTTTTGCTTGGATCTGTTTCATATCATCTTTATTCCTCATAAAGTCATTAGCTTCCATTTGTTCCAGTCTAATTCTGAAGGAATGATTCTCCTCAGTGAGCTTTTGAGATTCTTTTTCCATCTGGCAAATTCAGTTTTTTAAGGCATTCTTCTTCTCATTGCCTTTTTGAGACTCTTTTGCCATTTGAGTTAGTCTGTTTTTTAATGTATGATTTTCCTCAGTCAGGCTTTTGACTCTCATTTCATAATTTTCTTGCATCATTCTCATTTCTCTTCCCAATTTTTCCTCCACTTCTCTTATTTACTTCTTAAGGTCCTCTATGGCCTGTAACCACCTCATTTTTCCTTTGAAGGTTTTGGTTCAGGAGTTCTGACTTCACTATCTTCCTCCTGTTTCTTGCTTTGATCCTTGTTGTCCCCAAAATAGGAGTCTAACGTTGGGTTCTTCTGTTTGCTTTGTTTCATTTGCCTGGGCATGTTGCCACTCAATTACCTGACTTTTGGGCTTTTTGCCACAGTAGGACTCTGTTACCTGACAGAGGAGCTTCCATCCCAAATGCTAGGGTTTTCTCAGCTGCTGGAGGTATTAGTTGGGAGCCCTTAGCTGAAGCCTCCACATGCTCTAGCAAGCTGAACACACCCCAGGAACTCCACCCTACATTGCAATCCAGATCCAAGCAGGTTAAAACAAGAGCTATTACCCCTCAGACCTGGTGTCTTGGTCCCCCTACACTCTGCAGGCCAGGAGCTGAAGCTGCCACGTGGCAGTGAGGGCTGCACCACAGCTCTCAGTGACTTCTTGCCCCGGGGGCAAAAGCCGAGCCACACCCAACTACTGTGTCCCAAAGTCCATTCTGCACTAACCTCTCACTTTGTCCTTTGTATCTATGTGTTGATAAATCTAGAAATGACCACAGCTGCAGAAGATCTGGAATCCCTACAGCCAGCAGCTGGTGAGGCCCTCCCTAGGGCTAAAACCTTGGTGTGGAGCTGGGCTCGGCTCCCAGAGCTGGACCATTCCTGCCAGCCTGCCTGGCTGTCCTCAGTGGGAGGTTACCTTCTCTGTGTCATTTTTTGGGTTCTGTAGCTCCAAAGTTTGTTTAGAGTCCCCTTTTACATGAATTGGGGAAGGTGGAAGCCAGGAACTATGGGGAGGACCTGCTTCTACTCCACCATCTTAACTCCCCTGTGTTGTTTTTGTTAATGGATAGGCAAGAGAAGAGGATTCTATTTTACCCCAACATTTCCAGTAACATAAATTTTTATCTACTCCATAAAGACGTCAGAGTTTAGCTAAAAATAAACATAAATTCAAAATGCTGTTCTTATTGCTGTTGCTGGTCCATTTTCAAAGAGGACCAATGACATCATAGGGCCATTTCTTGACTTGTGTGTGAATTGGATTTAAGTTTGGAATTGTTGCACAAAGTTGTCAGCTTTACTCTATCTTCTAGAGTCATGGGAGTGCAATGGTAAGACCAAAATCAGGATAACTGACAATAACCTGGGATACATTGAATGACCTTGGCATCTTCAATATTTGACAAAGTTCTCAGTGCTCCACATCACCTGCATCACACACCTTTATGGTCATTAGAACAAATTGTTCTCATCCAGCTATTTCATTAAGGGAAGTCTTCCTATGCTTGGAGATGACATGTTCCTAATTCACCATCAGATTTGAGGTTACTCTAAACCTGGTTCAGTTTTTTTTTTATCGAGATGCTTTTTACTGGGGATGACTGCTGTGCATGCTACAACTTCTTGAGAGTTGTGTGACAGGTGGACACCAAGGATGGATCAATAGCCCTGAAAAGGACTAAGCAAACCCTCACACCAGAGATCCTTCTTAGATACCCTGCCTAAATTTTACAGATTTTTTTTCTAACTGGGAGCTTCAAGCTAATGCAGTTGTACCCTTAATTGTTTCTTTAGCATAAAATCTATGAAGCAGAAGAGAAGAAAAACACATGAGCAAAAATGTCCCTAAGATTAAAAAACAAAAAAAGTAATTGAACCAGGGAATGGTTGATTAAATCCGCAGACACAAAGAGAACAGAAAATCCAACTAAAAATACTGCCAACTACACTTTTCACAATGACATGTACAACTATGAGTATTTTACCAAGAAACAAATATGTGCTTTATTAAAAATGATATAGCACAAATTTAACATCAAATATGCTTACAATTTCTTCTTTTCTTGATTATGTAGAGGATTCATTATTTCTTTTTAATCCAAATGATTAGGTATAAATCTTCTAATTAGTAGGGATTTCTTTAGCTTCCTCTACCCCCTACTTTGCTAATCATGATGTGTCAAAAGTAAATTATATAAAGAATCATTTTGCTGACCAGCAATAATTATTTGAATTTTAAAATTTTATAATTTTAACTACAATAATAAGTGACCATGCAAGGTAAGAAGCAAATGCAGGGGCCTCTGTCTGGTAGAGCAAATACTCCTGGGAATACCACTCCATAGTCCAGAAATTTAAAAAAAAAAGCTCCTATCAGGACCTCCAAAGACCAGGATGGAAGAGTGATCCCCGCATGCTCCAACCCCCCCGCCCACCCCAGAACCGGAAAACATAGTAACTATTGCCCAAGGGCAAACCCTCTACAGTAAAGGCTTGGGATCCTTAGAGGAAGGGCATGGCTAGGGCCCTGCCTCAAAATGGGTAGAAAGCAGACTACAAAGGCTCTGGAGTGCTACTATCCTCAGAGAGAGCAACAAAACTCAGAGGGAGACAATGTGGACTCCACACCCACAGCTGAAACATCAACAGGGAATGGGTCCCAAGCACAGAAAGCTCTCCTAGATGAGCTGAAAAGGAACTCTGAAAGCCAAATGAGAGAGATAGAAAATAAAATGAATAATTCCTTCAAAATCAAAATTGCAGAATTAGAAAAACATTATAAGGGAGAAAATATCTCCCTAAAAAGAAAAGTGTATGATATGGAAAAGGAGCTCCAAAAACTTACCAAGGAAAATGATTTTCTAAAAACTAGAATCAACCAAATTGAAACAAATAATTCTACAAGTAACCAAGAATTAGTCAAACAAAACAACAAGAATGAAAAATTAGGAAAAGAGGTAAAATACCTCAATGGAAAAATAGCTGACCTGGAAAACAGATCCAGGAGAGATAATCTGTGAATCATAGGCCTACCATAAAATCATGATGAAAAAATGAGCCTGGACAATATTCTCCAAGAGCTCATTAAGGAAAACTGCCCTGAGATACTAGAACCTGAGGGTAAAATAGAAATTGAGAGAATCCACCTGACACCTGCTGAAAGAGATCCCAAACTTAAAAGTCCTCGAAATGTTGTGGCCAAACTCCTGAACTACCAGGTAAAAGAGAAAATACTTCAAGTGGCCAGAAAGAAACAATTCAAATATCTAGGGTCCACAGTGAGGATTACACATGATTTGGCAGCCTCTATACGGAAAGATCGGAGGCAGTGGAATACAATTTTCCAGAAGGCAAAAGAGCTCGGGTTACAACCAAGGATCACCTACCCATATAGACTGAGCATATTCTTCCAGGCAAAGAGATGGTTATTCAATGATATAACAGAGTTCCAGACCTTCCTGATGAAAAAGCCAGAGCTCAGTGAAAAATTCAACCTCCAATTGTGAGATGCAAGAGTGATGTACAAAGGTAAACAAGGAAAACACACACACACACACACACACACCCTGCTTCTAATAAAAGCAAACTGTTTATAGACAAGTAAAGGGTATGAGTATAAAATATATAAAATGATGAAAAAAATCTTATTAAGGGCTACAAAGGGAGAGCCATGTAAGAAGAGGAATGAATGAAGTGGAAAAGGTGCAAGGAGGGAATAACAACTAGTTAAGCCTAGGAATGTATGGAGAAGAAATGCAAAAAGTATCATTTTAGAGGGAAAGAGGGGAGGGACAGGAGCTTCACATGAGATTTGTTCCTGTCACTCTTGGTGTGAAGAAGAAATAACATACTTCATTAAGTATAAAAATATCCTACAGGCAGTAGCAGGGGGAAAGGGAGGGGTGGTTAATAGGGAGGGAAGAAATAAGGGGGAAGGGGAGGAAAAGGGATGAGGGCTGATAAGGGAATACTGAGGGAGGCAGTGGTCAAAAGGAAAACTATTAAGGGGGGTAAGGGAGAAGGGGGGAATATATGAGCATTAACAAGGGAAGGAATAGGATGGAGGGAAAGAAACATAACAATCATAAGTGTAAATGTGAAAGGAATGAACTCTCCCATAAAATGGAGATGGATAGCAGAATGGATTAGAAATCATAATCCTACAATATGCTGTTTACAAGAAACATATCTGACACAGAGGGATACACACAGGGTAAAGGTAAAAAGCTGGACTAAAATATATCATGCTTCAGCTAAAGTAAAAAAAAAAGCAGGGGTAGCAATCCCCATCTCAGATAAAGCAAAAGCAAAAATTGATCTAATTAAAAGAGATAAGGAAGAAAACTATATCCTCTTAAAAGGCACCATCGAGAATGAAGCAATATCATTACTTAACATATATGCACCAAGTGGTATTGCATCCAAATTCCTAGAAGAGAAAGTAAAGGAATTAGAGGAAGAAATAGATAGCAAAACTATAGTAGTGGGAGACGTTAATCTCCCCCTCTCTGAACTTGATAAATCCAACCTCAAAATAAACAAGAAAGAAGTTAAGGAGGTGAGCAGAATTTTAGAGAGGATAGGTATGATATATTTCTGGAGAAAACTGAATGGGGATAAAAAGGAATATACTTTCTTCTCAGTAGTTCATGGCACATACTCAAAAATCCATCATGTTCTAAGAACCTTACAATTCTATGCAGTAAAGCAGAAATATTAAATGAATCCTTCTTAGATCATAATGCAATAAAAATTATATGCAATAAAGGGATATGGAAAGACAGACTAAAAACTATTTGGAAATTAAAAAAATTTAATCCTAAAGAATAAGTGGGTCAAACAAGAAATTATACAAACAATCAGTAATTTCATTCAATAGAATGATAATAATGAGACAACATACAAAAATTTGTGGGATGCATTAAAGGCAGGTCTTAGGGGAAGTTTTATATCCCTGAGTGCACATATGATGAAATTAGAGAAAAGGGAGGTCAACGAATTGGGCATGCAATTGAAAAACCTAGAAAAAGAAAAATTCAATATCCCCAATTAAATACTAAATTAGAAATATTGAAAACCAAAGGAGAGATTAACAGAATTGAAATTAAGAAAACTATTGAATTAATAAATAAAACTAAGAGCTGGTTTTGTGAAAAAAAGCAATAAAATTGATAGACCCTTAGACAATATGATAAAAAAAAGAATAAAACCAAATTATAAGTATCAAAAATGAAAAGCGTGAATCTTCCTCCAATGAAGAGGAAATCAAAACAATAATTAGGAATTATTTTTCCCAGTTGTCTGCACATAAATTTGACTTAGGGGGATGGATGAATATTTACAAAAATACAAGTTGCCCAGATTAACTGAAGAGGAAGTAAATTACTTAAATAACCCCATCTCAGAAAAAGAAATTGAACAACCCATCAGTCAACTCCCTAAGAAAAAATCTCCAGGGCCAGATGGATTTACTAGTAAATTTTGTCAAATATTTAAAGAACAATTGATTACAATACTCTACACACTATTTGGGAAAATTAGTGAAGAAGGAGTCCTACCAAATTCTTTTTATGACACAAATATGGTACTGATACCTAAATCAGGCAGAGATAAAACAGAGAAAAAAAAATATAGACCAACCTCCCTCATGTATATAGATGCAAAAATTCTAAATAAAATATTAGCAAAAAGACTACAGCAACTTATCTCAAGAATAATACACTTTGATCAGGTAGGATTTATTCCAGAAATGCAAGGATGGTTTAATATTAGGAAAACCATCAGTATAATTAATCATATCAACAATTAAAACTAGCAGAAACCACATGATGATCTCAATGGACACAGAAAAGGCTTCTGACAAAATACAACATCCATTCCTATTAAAAATACTAGAAAATATAGGAATAAATGAAGTCTTTCTTAAAATAATAGGTAGCATGTATTTAACACCATCCGCAAGTATTATATGTAATGCGGGGAAGCTAGAATCATTTCCCATAAGATCAAGGGTGAAACGAGGATGTCCACTATCACCCCTCTTTTTCAATCTGATGCTAGAAATGTTAGCAGTAGCAATCAGAGAAGAAAAAGAAATCAAAGGAATCAAATTAGGCAAAAAAGATAACAAGCTATCACTCTTTGCAGATGATATGATGATATACTTAGAGAATCCTAGAGAATCAAGTAAAAAACTACTTGAGACAATAAATAAATTTGGCAAAGTTGCAGGATATAAAATAAACCCACATAAATCCTTGGCATTCCTATACATTTCCAATGAAGTGCAACAGCAAGAGATAGAAAGAAAAATCCCACTTAAAGTTTCTGTAGACATTATAAAATATTTGGGAATCTACCTGCCAAAACAAACCCAGGACCTATATGACCACAACTACAAAACACTTTTCACACAAATAAAGTCAGATCTAACTAACTGGAAAAATATCAATTGCTCGTGGCTGGGTCAAGCTAATATAATGAAAATGACAATTTTACCTAAATTAAATTATATATTTAGTGCCATACCAATTAATTTACCAAAAAACTACTTTATAAAGCTAGAAAAAATAGTAACAATTCATTTGGAGGAATAAATGGTTCAGAATATCAAGGGAATTAATGAAAAGAAATGCTAGGGAAGGCAGACTAGCTATACCAGATTTCAATCTGTATTCTAAGGCAGCAGTCATCAAAACTGCTTGGTACTGGCTGAGGAATAGAGGAGTAGATCAATGGAATAGATTAGGCACATGAAATTCAGAAGTATATCTTCTATAGTATCTATTGTATCTATTACATTTATAGTAATCTATTGTTTAATAAAACACAAGACCCCAGTTTTTGGGAGAAGTACCCACTATTTAGCAAAAACTGCTGGGAAAACTGGCATATAGTATGGCACAAACTGGGAAGACACCATTATCTAACACCATATACCAAAAGCAAGTCTAAATGGGTGCATGATCTAGCTGTAAAGGTTGATACTGTAAGCAGTCTTGTAAAACAAGTAATAGTTTACCTGTCAGATTTGTGGAGAGGGAAAGACTTTATGACTAAACAAGAATTAGAGAACATTATAAAATGCGAAATGGATAATTCTGACTACATGAAATTAAAAAGCTTCTGTACAAACAAAGCCAATGTAACCAAGATTAAGAGGGAGGTAGGAAATTGGGAAAGAATTTTGACAATCTTTGTCTCTGATAAGGGACTCATTTCTAAAATATACAGAGAATTGAGTCAAATCAATAAGAATACAAGACATTCCTCAATTGATAAATGGTCAAAGGATATGAACAGGCAGTTTTCAGAGAAAGAATTTAAAGATATTTATAAGCACATGAAGAAATCTAAATCACTATTGATTAGAGAAATGCAAATCAAACCAACTCTGAAGTACCACATCTCACTAGTCAGATTGGCTAAGATGGCAAAACAGGAAAATGACAAATGCTAGACAGGATGTGGGCAAATTGGAACACTAATGCATTGCTGGTGAAGTTGTGAACTGATCCAACCTTTCTGGAGAGCAATATGGAATTATGCCCAAAGGGATATAAATAATTTCATACCCTTTGACCCAGCAATACCACTCCTAGGGTTATATCTGAAGGGATCATAGAAGTGGAAGGAAGACCCATATGTACAAACATATTTATAGCAGCTCTTTTTGTGGTGGCAAAGAATTGGAAATTAAGGGGGTGCCCATCAATTGGGGAATGGCTTAACAAATTTTGGTATATGCATGTTATTGAATACCATTGTGCTGTAAGAAACGAGGAGCAGATGGACTTCATATTTACCTGGAAAGGCTTATATGAACTGATGCTGAGTGAGAAGAGTAGAACCAGGAGAAATTTGTATGCAATGCAGACACATAATTTAACTACAACCAATATTTTAATTAATAAAGGAAATAAAATTTTAAATAAGACAATCTTCATGGGCTACTGTTCCAAGAAAATTTGTCTAATTGGAACCCATACATTCTCTTACCTCTTTTAATGCATTCCCAAAGCATTCATACTATCCATGTGGTTTCAGCAGACATAGATCTCTGCTCCTAGTATGTTTTATCTTACTCTAGTTTTATATATATGATGTCATTATGAGACTCATGGAAGAGTGTGCTTTCAACACAAATATGTGTGTTTTTCAAGTTATGGTAACAAGAAACTATTTTGCTTATTCCTAACAGTTAGAGGCAGTTCAGGATATTCCTGAACTATTAAGGAGCAGGGAAAATCTTCAAATTCCCATTCCCTTTACATTCAGCCCCAAGATCTTTCATGTTTCTTAATAGATCTAGGGTGGGAGTTTGAAGACTTCCCCTGCTTTGAAAGTAAACTCTTCCCCCTGATAGGCTGAATATAGTCACATGGAGCCTCTGGTGGGAGGAATTTTGCTGAAAGGAAGCAGAGCCCACAGAAAGCTGGTTCAGAGTTAGCCAGATGGTGGGGGATAGAGGAGCTCAGGCAAGGAGATAGAGTTTTGTGAGTAAATATTGATCTTGCATTGGTTTGTGGGAAGGCTAAAGGATGGCATGGCTCACCGTGTTATTATGGTTTCTGAATATCTTTGGTACTATGATGGAATTGGCTTACTGGTTTTGGAATTCAGTTTTCTGGTGTCTAAATAAATGCTTCAGTTCTATTTTCTACCTGAAGAATCTGGTATATTTTGCAATCAAATGTCATGTGATACTTATAGTCATGATCTTTATCATGATAATGGGTACTATAAATATGCATTGGTACTACATTTGACGACGAGGATGGGATTGCGAAATATCATACCTCTAGTTGGAGGCAGAAGGGATTTAGAAGAAGAAATGGCTATCCCAGGAGGGGAGGATTTGCCTTAGTACTCCCTAGCAAGGGAGTGGTCTAAAAGTACAGGGCCCTGTGAAAACTGGGAATTGAGAGTACAACAGGGAAAACCTAGAGATTTAGAAACATGTTTGTAAAGAATACCAATAAAACCTGGAAGAGAGCTGGAGGCAGTTAGTAGAAGAGGCTGGGTTTTGCTAACAGGCTACCATATTGTGTATAAAAGCACAGATAAGCTGTTACAAGAGCTGGCTAAGTGCCAGAATTCAAGACCTTCTTTAGAATAGCATCCTGGAGAGTCTCATGTGGAGGGAGAGAGTACTGGAGAGTCTCTGGAAGCAGAGAGGGCTGTTGTAAATTTGGCTCAGAAAAAGAAGAAAAGCAACAGAAGGAAAGTTCATACAGCTTTGGTAGAGGCTGAGCCTACTTGCTATGACAATGACTGACAAGAGAGTGATACTATCTTAAGAAATGTTACATTGCTTCATGATGAAACTTCTACAGGAGAAGTAGCTCACCCCATACTGAGAAGGAAGCAGGAGAGTCAGGGAGGGCAAGCAGTGTTTACAAGCAGTGTTTAAGGAGGTATTTGAGGATTTCACTCAACAGGAGATTACTGATATTTTGAGCAAATTCACCCAAAGGATGGAAAAATCCTTAGTGTCTTAGATCGTAGGAATCAGTGATAAAGGAGCTGCTGGGATAGTGGTAGATAAAGTGGAACTGCTTGAAATCGATTAAGTATTTGCCAGAATCCTTTTGTCCAGCAAGATTTTAGAGATTTTCATTTGGCAGGAGGTAACAATATGATCAGTCTATTAGCTTTAGCTACCAAAGGATGCAATTGAATATATACCACTGATTCTATGTGGCCTACTGGAGATGGACCCTGGTACTCACTTAAAGATTGCATGAGAAAGTTGAAAAAAAATAATGAAAACTGCTATCATGGTTGGAGATGCAGATACATATCATGAAATCCCCTCAGCAGTTCCTCGTAGAAATATCATTGTGAAGACAGCTCCACATGCTAACAAGCATCTACTTCTGACTCTACTAATTGATGAAACAGGACACCCTCTGTCAGAGGTGCTGGATAAGATTTCACAGCTAAGTGACTTAGGAGAATGGGAAAAAGATAAGTTTCCTCATGAGAGAAAAGCAAATAGCCAGAGGATTCAAAGTCAGAACAGAGTGCCAAAAAAGTAATTGTTTACTGCTCTATTGAGAGCAGGGGTTGATTTTAGAAAAATTGATGGTATTCCAACTAATGAACTATATAAAATGTACCATGATAAGGGGCTTAGTGTCAGACAGAATAGAGAAGTAAGGGCTACTTCTACAGATGCTCCTGAACCATGGTATCCAAGTTTGTCACACCTGCAGAGAAACTCAGATTAAAGAAAGTGCTGGTATAGTTGAAAGTGGCAAATGTTCTGAACTTGTGGCAGTGTATCAAGCCATTGGAAGAGAGTGAGGAGGACATTGTTATGTATTTTACCGTGAATGATGTTATGATAGTGAGTTCATGGACTTCAGAGGCATGGTTTACCCTATATTTGTTTCTTTTTGACTTTTTATCTGTTAAACTTGTTTGTGAGATTTGTTTTCTGCAGGCTTGGTACCCTCCACCTGCAGATGACTGATTGCTTGAGCTGGATGTTGCCCTCCTGGTCATGACTGTGATGTGCCACCTCTGGACCTAGTGTTAACTGAGTTACAGATGACAGCTAAAGAACTGACCTTTCAAATGGGACTTCCTGGACCTGGTGTTGATCAGGCTCTGGATGACAGCTAAAGAACTGAACTCTAAAATGGGACCTTGTGGGGCTGGGACAGCTCTACGTCCAATTTCAGCTTGAAATAGCTTTGGAGAAGAGACCTTTGCCCCTTACCCAAGATTTTGAGCCCCATTCATTTGAGGGGGGGAAGGATGGGGTGCTTGTGCCCCAGCCTCCACCCTAAGCTATTGTTTTATATGCAAAGTTTTTCTATTGTCCCTGTTATATTATTGCAAAGTTCTGTCATCACCAGTTTTTCCACCAGTTATCCCTAAACTTTCATTTATTGTTAATGTACTTTTGCTATGTAAGGGACATGAAAAATCTTGGAGCCAAATGTAATAAGAATGGGAATTTGAAGATCTTTCCTTCCCATTAATAGACCTAGGGGGGAGTTTGAAGACCTCCCCTTCTTTGAGAGTAAATTCTCCCCCTTAATAGGCTGAATGTAATCACATGGAGACTGTGATGGGAATTTGCTGAAGGATGCAGCAGAGCCCACAGGAAGCTTCCCTGCTCTGAAGATAAACTCTGCCCCCTGATAGGATGAATGTAGTCACATGGAGCCTGTGGTGGAAGGAGTTTTGCTGAAGGGAAGCAGAGCCCACAGGAAGCTGGTTCAGAGCTAGGCAGATGGTGGAGGGAAAAGGAACTCAAGCAAGGAGATAGAGTTTTGTGAGTAAATATGATATTATATTGGTTTATGGGAAGGCTGAAGGATGCTGTGGCCCTCAGTGTTATTATGGCTTCTGAATATCTTTGATACTATGATGGAATTGGCTTACTGGTTTTGGGATTTGGTTTTCTGGTGTCTAAATAAATCCTTGAGTTTTATCCTCTACCAGGAGAATCTGGTATTTTTTGCAATTGAATGTCATGTGATACTTATAGTCACAGTCTTTATCATGATAGTGGGTGCTATAAATATTGCATTGGCACTACAGTGGTGCACTTCAAATTCCATGAAATCTTTAGTTAAACAGGTTACAGAATAGCTGCCCAAGTATGAACAAGTCCTGTTGTCTTCTTTGGTAACTCATTAAAAGTGAATTTTCAAAATCTAAAGTACTTTCTCTTTCATTTCATTTTTTTGGTTCTTGCACTTATTTCAAGTGAAGCTAACTATATTTACTATATTTGCATAGCTTACAGCCTTTTTTTTCAAAATGTATTGACATTTCATTTGGTTTTAAAATATCTGTACTATTTTTTCAGAATTGCAGTAGGATTTATCAGTCCATTTGAAAAGAATCCTTTCTACAAGTTTATTGGTTTCTGAAAATGAAGAACTGTACTGTTAATTTCAAAATTATTTGTATGCCTAAATGCTGAAAAACAAAACTTCTTAAGCTTACTGAAAAATGTATTTCTAGTCCAAGTTGGTCTAATGAATTGGACTGATAGATTTTGCTCCACCACACTTTCTCCAATTGGCTCACTCTCAATTTACTGACTTCTGAAATTCCATTCCTGAAAGTAATTTATTGAGTTTAGGATATGATCTTTTTTGGAATAGAATATATTTTAAGTTTATCAGTCATTCACAATTTGCTATTTTAGCACATGCTCTCTCAGGAGGCTTGTCCCAACTCCCACTTCCTTAAGTGGGGTCCCTAGACATCTGTTACTTGTTCCCTCAGGACTTTAGAGATTGCTTTGAGATTTTGTTGGAGTTTCCTTTCTAGTATTAAAGTGAGGCACTAAAGGCTCACTATTGGGCTTTCTGCTATTATCATCTGATTGTTATTTTGCTATTATCATCTGATTATGATGATAAGAGTCATTTAATCAGCAAGAGTTAAGTTGCTCTTTGGGAAGCGTATTTACTAACAAGAAATAGTACAAATCATTCTCCCCAAAGTGGTGGATACAATCTCCCACAAGTATATACAGATTCCAGGGTGAAAAGAATGAAGGTTTAGACAGCACATTTGGCAAAGGATAACCCACAACTCCTTATTACTAAAAGTCCCTTTCTCTCTTCATGGGGTACTCAAGAAGTTCCCTTTGGCATGGTTTATCTGCATTAAGGGTCTCTTTGTAGAATTGTCAATGTGCATACAGTTTGTCTTTGGCTCCTCATGCAGACACTGCCACCAGCAGCTGCTTCCCCAAGGAACAATGTGAGGATACCAGCGGAATGATATGAAGTCCAAGTTCCTCTAAACACTTGGAAGCTTTCAGGATCTTACTCATGCCAGGTGGAAGAAGCCAAGGTTTAAACTAAAATCCCCCCACACCACCCCCAACTCCTTCACAGGAAATTATTGTAAAATCTTCTGTGTAAAATTGCTTGCTGCAATACAAATTTCTGCTAGATGTTTAAATTACTTGTATTACAGTATTTTATAGATGCCCTATAGGGTGTGACTGTTTATTTCACCAATCTGAACACTGTTTTCTGTCCTATAGCTTAACTTTGTTAAGTAAGCAAGTCAATTTCATACTTGATCTAAATACCTGTCAAGGACATTTCACACTTAAAGTATCTGATTGGTTGATAGAAGCTTGTTTTTTCACCTCATTAAGATATCAGGGCATCTGATGCTTAAAGTAGGGTGGAATGACTTGATTGGTTTACTTAATCAACCTCTGTCTTATACTCTGAATGAACTTTAGATCCTTCCCTGAAAGATGGTTTTGATAAGACTATGTTCTGGGAAGTAAACAGGGATCTTACCCAAAGTGGAGAGAGGTTGCTGATGGAGCCAAAAGCATAATACAATCTGCACAACAGTTGTGTTAAGATCCAGGATCACCAACAATAAGACTACTGCTCAAAGCACAAGAAACCTCGTGGTCAAAACCATTTTCTCCTTCAGCTGACGAGGAACATTATTTTCTGAATTTGAAAATGCTAAGATTTATACATGTACCCATGGGAATGACTGCAGAGAATGCATAAGTTTCAGAATTGATTTGGGAATTACTTTTGCAGTGTTGAGCCAAGAACTGTGGACGATTTCGCATTTTTCAGCCAGTATTACCAATCCAATATTATTGTCACCAAATATTCTTAAAAAACCAAAACAAAACAAAACAGGGTTACCCATCCTTCCTTTTTATTGTTCAGAAGATAATACAAAAATCTTTATTAAGTGAGTTAAATAAATTTAGTCATGTCTAGATTTACTCAGTTGCCAATTTTGCCATTACCCTGCAGGAGACTCTACTTCCACTGAAATGGGCATTATGGTGAAAATTTTTGGAATTTTCAGGTAATGTGTAGTTCAGATATAGAATAAAGATGCTAAAAGTATAAACAGATTAGGGGATCTGACCCAGGAGTGTATTCCATGGCAAGGTTATCTGGTCTATCTGATAGACCCCTATCTAATAATGCTTCCCTAAAACTGAATAAATTTTTCACTTCACTTTGTTATGTTGCTGGAAATTTCACCAATTAGAAAATCATTTGAGGTAACTAGCCTTCTTTTAAAATATGCAAATACCTCTGTGAGATTTAAGGGGTTATTATTTGCACATTAGTATGAATTAGTTCGATCAGGCTATTTTCTTTTTCACGTCTAACTGATAAAAATTGTATAATGTGGAGCACCCCCCCCCAAGGGCACAGATGATAAAAGGGAGTTCAGGACAGGTCAGGAGGATAGAATGATAGTGACTGGCCTGGTACTTAGAGGCCTGAGGAAAAGGAAACAGGACAGAAAACAGTAGATGAATGAATGCCAAAGGCAAACAGTACCTATTTCAAAATTTTGCCCAGGACCCAGGAAATCTACTCAAGGAAGTGGAAAGAATTCCCTCTCTATCTTATCCTTCCTTAAAAACTCCTAATCAACTTCTCTCTGGGCTGTCAAGACCTTACATTCTGTCAAATACAATTAGTACTATAATTTATCTACATTTTGGGATAAATAGGCTTTTGTGGGTTGGCCTGAGAATTTAGCCACCTATTATAAAATTTTTTCTATTGAAGCATGGCTTCTGAATTGTAAACAACTGACGTACAGACTTTTATAACACATCCTCTATTTCATAAACGAGAGACTGCCTGTAGCCGGCAGTCAGAATTAGAGCTGTAGTAATTTTAATCTGGGTTATAAATATGACTTTTTACAGTGTTCAGCACATAGTATGTGCTCATAATAAATGTCTGCTGCTTTAGAATTTGAAACTACACACACTTTAGCTTGGGTGGGGACAAACTGGCTCCATGATGTCCCCCAGTGGTATGTGTAAAGAACAGCAGCGAAGGTGAGTGATCCCAGGGAGAGCATGATGAGGAAAGAGGGAAAGGGGGGGAAAGCCCTTATAGATGGATGAAAAATAGAAAGGAGAGCAGTAGCATGTTCAGTCAGAAAGGGAAAACAAAACAAAACACCCTGGGCTCCTGCAAAAGGAAGAGCCGTGTTCTGCCTGGTAAAGAAGGGCAGAGAAGGAAAATGCATCCAAATGCCAGTGAACTGGAAAGATTGGGTACCAGCTCCTTAAAAACTGCAAATGAAGGGCAGAGGCTCATTGAATCCTTTTCCTTTTAACAGAGGATCATAGGAAGGATCAATAGTTTCCCATTGTCTAAGATTCTAAATGAGGGGCAGAGGATGGAAGGGATGAACGATCACAGGAATGAAATTCTGACAAAGCAAACAAATGATTCTGATGAGGAAGGGAATAAGGAACTGTAAAAGAGACAACTGTGGGTGTACAGGGAACTCACTGACCAATTCAGATTTTTAAAAGAGGCACAGAAGATGGTAACAAAGTCAGGGAATGGATAATGATGGTGATGAAAACAAAATCTCTCTCTCTCCCTCTCTGTCTCTCTCTCTGTCTCTCTCTCTGTCTCTGTCTCTGTCTCTCTCTGTCTCTCTCTGTCTCTCTGTCTCTCTCTCTCTGTCTCTCTCTCTCTGTCTCTCTCTCTCTCTCTCTCTCTCTCTCTCTCTGTCTCTCTCTCT
>NW_027187419.1:24000593-24143598 GCF_028583685.1 Petaurus breviceps papuanus | reverse complement strand
TCTCTCTGTGTCTCTCTCTCTGTCTCTCTCTGTGTCTCTCTCTCTGTGTCTCTCTCTCTGTGTCTCTCTGTCTCTGTCTCTCTGTCTCTCTGTCTCTGTCTCTGTCTGTCTGTCTCTGTCTGTCTGTCTTTCTGTCTCTCTCTCTCTCTCTTTCTCTCTCTCTTCCTCCTCCCCTTCTCTCTCTCTTCTCTTTCTGCCTCTCCATCTCTGTCTCTCTTAGATACTGTCAGGATTGCTAAAGTACTAAGAATGTGCTGACTTAGAATTTTTTTAAAGTGCCCTTTTAGAGAAACTGTGGTTCAGAAATACAAGAAGATACTGTGAAAAGCAGGAACAATTTAGGGGAACCAAGCCCAGGGGCAAATTCTTAGGATTGGGATTGTCTGGTAACCCCCAATCTAAAAAAATATTTCCCTAACCCTTACTAAATTTTTCACTTCACTTTGTTACACTGCCTGAAATTTCCCCAATTAGAGATTCATTTGAGGTAACTAACAATGGAAAAAAAAAGATAAAATGGTATGAAATTTTTACTTAAGTTAGATGGAATGATAGCAGATGATGCTTTTGAAAGTCTACATGCTCAAATTCTATTTTGTTTCTGCTTTCTCTATCAGTAAGCAATGTGGCATAGTTATTAGGGAACTGGCCTCAGTGCTTTCTAAAACTTGAAGTCTTTACTCTGACACATAATATTTGTGTAACCCTGGGCAAGTCACTTAAATTCCCAATGCTCTAGGTAACTCTCTAAGATGATAAACTTTTTCCTTTATCATTACTTTCGTATTCTGGCATCCACTGAGACCTGGCTCCCTCCTGATAACAGTATATCACATAACACCCTTTTTAGTACTGGCTGCACTTCCAGTCATACCAGGTCCCCAAATTCTACATAATGATTGTGGTAGCAAAGTTAAAATACCTTTCTCTCCCCACTGTACTTCTAAATCCTCCCTCTACCATTCTAAAGAAGCAATCTCTCCTCTTTAAGGTTTGTTCAGGCTAAATTTATCATCCAAATCAAGATTCTGGTAGCCATTTTCTACTGCCCCAGGTCATTCCCTCTCTTTTCTCAATGAGTTTAACAGTCTACTTCTTTATCCCAACACCTTCCCTCATAGTAAGGACTTTTAACATATTTGATATTGATGTTCTCTTAACACAACCTATCTAGTTTCTCTGACTACTCAATTCCCTTGACCTGCTCCTCTACTGTACATCAAATGCACACAGTAATTATCATACCATCATTGTCATCACCTCTAACTCCTCTATTTCCCTGTCCATGGATTCCAAACTGCTCTAAATATCATAACATTTTGTCATTATGTCTTTTCCTATCACTGATCTTCATCTTCATAGTAGCCTCAACACCCACCCCTTCAGTTCTTTCCCAGGCCACAACCTCTATCCTGGCTATGATCATCCCTCTTCCCTATCTTGATCTTTTGATGACCCAGTGTGATTAAAAACCCCTTTCTACTGTGGAATCCTGTGAAACCTTGTTCTGTCACTGAACATACTTTAATAAAGCCCAACATGAAATTACTCCAGCAATCTCCCTTCTTGTCTACTATTTGTGTATCAGTGAATGGAGTTGGAGAAAATCATGAAATTATGCTGACTGAATCCACTACAAATAAGTTCATGTTATACAGTCTGAACTAGATTCTTAATGTAGCAAGGCAATCCTTTTTTACAAGACCCTAATGGATGTGCTAACCCACTCTACACAGGAACTATTTCACTCCTCTCTATCCCTGAATGAACCCCTTTCTCTCCATCTCTTACCTAAGGCCTTCCTACATTTGTAATAGATTTTTTAAAAAATAAGGCCATGACTATGAACATCTTCTCCTCAACTGGTCTTCATCTTGGATCATTCAAGTATCTTTTCCCAGCATCTCTTCTTTTGTTCCTGTGTCTAAGGAAGAGATGCCCTTTTTCCTTGCCAAGGTAAACTCCTCTATGTCATCATCCTTAATCTCAATCCATATTCTCTAGCAAATTGCCTCTACTCTCTCATATCTTTAGTCTTTCCTTATCTACTGGCTCCTCCTCTGATGTCTATGAGCACATGAGTGCTGCTCCCCCTACAAAACCTCCATTTTATACCAAAACTTTTTTTTCCTTGCATCTCTCCCTTCCTCAGATAAACTTCTTGAGCAAACTATCTATACCTAATGGCTTGACTTCTCTTCCTACTTGCTCCTAAACCCTCTGTAGTCTGGCTTCCGACATTTACTCTTTTCTGTCTAGTAGTCATGACATTACTCTTACATGGAACTTCCACCTATCTGACTGTTCTTTGAGCCTCCTTTGTTGGATAATCATCCTATCATGACCCCTAACTGTAGGTAAACCTCAAGACTCTGTCCTGTGTGCTCTTCTTTAATAAGAAGAATCTGCATACTCTCTTATTTGTAGACTCCATCAGTTGCCCTATGTTAAGTTATTATCTCTATGTACATGATTGGTATATCTATATATTTAGCCCTAATCTTTCCTCTGAATTATGTTCATACATCACCAACTGCCTATTGGCTTTTGTTTATTTATTTATTTATTTTTAAAGCAATCGGGGTTAAGTAACTTGCTCAAGGTTATACGCCAGTTATTTCTGGGTGTGGTGCTGAGTATCTGAGCCCGGGATTCGATCCAGGTCATCCCGACACCGGAGCCGGTGCTCTTACTAGCTGAGCCACCTGGCCACCTCTAAGCAATTGGGGTTAAGTAACTTGCTCAAGGTTACATGCCAGTTATTTCCGGGTGTGGTGCTGAGTATCTGAGCCTGGGATTCGATTCCCAGGTCATCCCGACACTGGAGCTGTGCTCTTACTCACTGTGCTACCTGGTAGCCCTATTGGCTTTTTTCCGGTGACATTTTCCATGGGTTCAAATTCAACATATCTAAAACAGAACTCAATACCATTGTACCCAAAACAATACTCTTTCAAATTTCTCAACTTCTGTTACACTTCTATACTTTATTATTTCCATCTCTTAGATCATGCAAATTTACATCTTTAACATTATTATTGAATCTTCAATTTTCCTCACCCCATATATCTAATCACTTGTCAAATCATGTTGATTTTACTTCTATAACATCCTCTTAATCTACACCTTGTCTTTACTGAGATACATTCTACCCCAGTTCAGGTCCTTGTTACTTCTCATCTGGACTATAGCAATAGTGTCAAGATTGGCCTCCTTGCCGCAAATCTCTTCCCTCCCTAATCCACTATCCACAGAACAGCTAAGTGATTTTCTTTAAGTATAAGTATGACCATGACATTCCCTTACTCTGTAAATTCTGATAGCTCCCTATGGCCTCTTGAATCAAATATCATATTACCTTAATCTCATCATTTCTATTTTGTATGGTATAACATATATATGTCTATATACATATGTAATAACATATATTATTATAGTAGAATATATAATTAAAATGTATATGTAAATATGTAGAAGTAGCACACACAATGATGTTTTAAGTGATAAAAGTTCATGACCCATAAAGATGTTTGATCTACACAATAGTTTGTGTGAAATAAGACATAGGGAAATTTAAGAAGAAATCTTACTACAAGTCACCAGAAATGACATGGCAGACAAAAAATGTTAATGCAAACCAAGACTGAATTAAAGGAGATAATGTGTACAGAACAAGGGAGATGATATTCCCATTGTACTCTACTGTCATCAAGCCTTATCTAGCTAGAGAACTATGTGTCATTCTGGGAACTAGATTTTAGAGAAGTGATTAACAAAATAGAACTTTTCCAGAGAAAAATGACCAGGATGGTGAGATAATCAGAGATCCTGTTATATAACATTCAGCTGAAGGAACTAAGTATTAATATCCTAGGAAAGAGAGAAGTTGGGGGAAGGTCACATAATAGATATCCTCATATATTTTAAGGATTGTCATATGGACCCAAAATTGGAAGGTACCTCAGTGGCTAAGATTTTACAGATGAGGAACCTGGGGGCTTGGGAGTTTAATATGGGTGATAAGTGTCAGAGAAAGTGGGCTTAAATTTATTTTCTTATCTAGATTGGAAAATATAAATAAAAGCATTTATATAACACTTTAAATTTTCAAAGTACTTTAAAATATTATCTCATTTCATCTTTATATCAACCGTGGGAGGTGGATGCTATTATTTATTGTTTTTATTTTAAGAGGAGAAAATGATGGTAGATAAAGGGCAAATGACTTTCCCAGGATCACACAACTAGTAAGTATCTGAGACAAGATTTGAACTTAGGTCCAGCAGTTTAAACTTGTGTCCTGCTCTATTTACTGTATCACCTAGCTTCCAGTCAAGAATAAGAACAATGGGTTGAATTTGCAGAGGTAGTTTTCACATTAATACAAAGGGAAAAACTGAACAAATAGAATATACTATATAAGGATAATAAAGTGTTCCTTACTGCTGGAGGACTTTAAAGAAAGGTTAGCCAACCACATTCTGTTGATGTTGGAAAGAGTTTTTCATTGAGGTGCAGAACTAGATGGTAACTGAGGTCATTTTCAGAACGAAGATTTTTTGAATCTGTGATTACTAAAAAAACCCAAATCAGTTTTCTTTCCTTTACAACATGTTGTTACTAAGGATTATTTGGCTCCCTGAAATTATCTATTAAGAGTTTTGGTTCTCTCAGCAATACTTTTCGAACACCACAATTTCCACTTTTCCCATCAGCAAATCCTTCCACATTAATGGTGCGTGTAGATTTCCTCTGGATAATCAGTACAGTCACTGCCTACAGGGCCTGCCCTTGTTTATTCATTGTCTCTTATTCTTGCTGTCAGTATAGTCCACCCACTGCTGTCATTTCTTGGCCAGAATTGTCAATTTTTCCTTGTCTCATACTGCCTTCCAGTGAGACTTTGTGATTTCTTCTGCTAGGGAGTTATCAGTATCTACCACCTTATTATCTCCCATCATTCAACCCATGATGCCTGAGTCTATAGAATGCTACTTTTGTGCTGTCTTTCTTTACTTCTATAAGTTCCTTACAATGTGCACTTCCTACCCCCTCTTTTCCTAACTTTCACTAGAATGGCAGTTTGTGAATGGCAAGAACCTCATCATTATCAGTATCAGGATACACAGGACACAATGATTTTTGGTGGAAATGAATTATACCAGACTTTGGCATCTGATCCCACTTATTCTTATCAGATTGGAAACATATTCAACTGACTGTGCAGTAAAAGTTTGTACAAGTTTTGTAATTATAGGTTTTCCCCTAACTTTTTTCTATATGTGCATGTAAATGTCCTTATATATGAGATTTACTAAGGCATAGAAAAAGTATACGGTAGATATACCATGATGATTAATTTTCATCACTGTATTAAAGAGGTTTGGGATCCCTGTGAGAAAGGTACTATTTAAGCATAAAGAATCTTTGTTGCATCTACTACTTATGCAGCTTATAAATTATATCTCCAGAATTTAGGAAAACAAAGCAAGTTTTCCCCACTGTCAGCATGTGAAACCAGTGTTGCTGTTCAAGAGCAAGTCTCATGCATCATCAAAACAATTGCGAGCTAAGTTCCGATCCCATAATCTGTTAGTGATGGCTGGTGGTGTGGCAGGCAGAAAGAACTGCCTGGCTTTCAGGTACTAGATTGAATTTTGGGTGGTGACACTGAGAAGAAATGCATCTCTTGACATAATCTTATGAAACTAGCTACAGATGAAATTGCTGACAATATGGAACACATAAATGGAAACTTTTCCAAATTCAATGGCACTTGTTAAGGTTATATATTTCTGTATTGAATTAGGTTGTTTATATAACCTGAATTACATATAAAATGTAACAGCTGTAGCTTAATTAGCATGAAAAATCCTGTATTACAGCTACAAGTGATTCTTTTAAGCAAAAGCACTGCAATCTTAAATGTCAATGCAATATTAAGCTTTAATACCTTCAAGAATATAAATGATACATATAAAATATACTTTGAAACTTTTACAATTATTTTACAGTTTTGTGAATTTTAAATCAACAATTGATAAATGTTAATTTTGACAAATGGGGTACCCTGTCATTTCATTTTGTAGAGTGTTTGTGGGGTGTGTGTGTATGATAGATTCTGGATGACACTTTTTCAACTATTGAATAGGTAGAGGAGGTCCTCATACTTGATCACTTTCATCACCCAATCTTTTTCCCTTACATTTTTTTTTAAATAGGCTCATATCAAAGCTATCACGTAAGGATTAAAAATTCATTCTTTGGATGATTGTAGGCAAGTTATTCACATGCAACTCTTTTAGACATTCAATATCAACTAATCAAAGTTTGTTTGTCTTTTAACAAAATTTGAAATCAGAACAATGTATGGCACAGGATGGTTGTCATATTAAAAAAATTTTTTTTTTGCTTTTTGGAGGGCATTTGGGGTTAAGTGACTTTCCCAAGGTTACATGGCTAGTTTTTGCGTTGTGTCTGAGGCTGGATTTGAATTCAGATCCTCCTGACTCCTGGGCCAGTGTTCTATTCACTGTGCCACCTAGGCACCGCTGTCATATTAAATTTTAACAAGAAACCTACCATTATATTCAAATTTAAATAATTAACTTTTCAAGCTTTTTCTTTTGTAGCATTTATACTTTTGAAGTCATTAAGTCTTAAAATCACACTAAAAATTTTGGAACACCCTGTATGTAGCTATTTAAGTACTTTCATAGGATAAATGAAGTTTTATAGTTCTTTCTTCCATTTTGATTCAATTCAATGTAACTAAATTCATTAAATTAGTAGAGAATTTATTAATGCTGCACAACATACTGCATAACAATCAAATGATTGCTTTAATCTGTTTTTTAACTTATTAAGAAGTTGTGGTAAAGGTATTTGTTATTTTCATGTGGAGCCTTTTCTCTGTCACCCTAAAATATTATAAAAGGAATAACCACTCACCACAATACATCCTGCTCATTAGATCACCTGGCTTTAATTTTATACTGCAAGTGTACTTAACTCCTGCCTACAGAAATCCATTCATGTAACAAGTCATGGATTTGTGGTTAATTTCAAGGTGTGGTTCAAGGTCCAGCTCTGTCACTGTATGACCTTAAGCCAGTCATTTCACCTCCCTATACCTGTTGCCTCATTTCTAAAATAAAAAAGGAGGCACGATGATACTTGAACAGTCTACTTCTTATGGTTATTATGAGGAAAGTACCTAGTAGAACCTTGCTTTCTATAAAGGAAACAGGAAATGGGCACTCAGGTGGCATTTTGCCTTATTGATACATGTCTTCCCTCTAGTGGAGACAAGAGTTAAGCCATAAAACTGAAAGTAAGTTGATACATTTTGTAGAATTTATGGTTTTAAAGAATAATTTGCTAAGAAACTAAAAGGATTATCTTAATTTATTTTCAAACCATAAATGGTAGAAATTGAAACAGAAATGAATACATCTAACTCATCTAATCATTTAATCAACTTAGTTAAAAAAAATATTTTGATCCCTCAAGTTACTATAAGTATATCTTTCCCTTCACTGGCAAACTTCTAGAAAGAATAGTCTACTATTTATAATCTCTACCTCTACACATCCTTACTATTCACTCACATTTTAATTTGCAACATGTTTTAAAAACCCAAATTCCACTGAAACTAATCTCTTAATGTTCAGTCGCCTAATAACATTTTCTCAATCCTCAAGTTCTTTAAAAAAATGAGTGAATGAATAAATATTTATTAAGTTCTTTCAATGGACAAGTCACTGTCTTAATCCATAGGAATACAAATATAAAAAGCAAAAGATTCTCTCCCCCCCAAGGAGTTTACATTCTAATAGGCAACAAATATAACAGGAAGGATTTTCTTTTTTTCCCTTCGGATGGGAAGTTATAAGGATGGTGAGTGGAGCCACAAGCCAATTAATTGGGAGCTCATTTTTTCCAGAACTGACAATGTTGATTGCTTACAGTTCCCAGAACAAGTACTAGAACGGTGAGGGATTCAGTATATGAGTAGTGACATGTCATGACGATGGCTTGAGAGTATCATGATGGGTCCTGATTGGCCTCATCCTGGTGCCTGGTCTGAGGCTACTTCTGGGAATGGACATCCCTCAAATTTTATGTGACATTACATTGGTTCACATGGTTTCTGACCAGGCAAACGAGGTAGAAGTCAAGCAAATTCAGGGACACAGTAGGGGCTGAGGCACTCTCAGTGAGTTAGAAGTATCTTAATTGCTCCTCCTGCCCTAGTCTCCCCATGAAATTTTCATTTCCCCAAGTAATGGTCACATCTTCTGTACTCTACAGTATAAGGCAATTCAATATGATTCCTCAAACTTTTTTTTTAACTTTTAGTAGCATTTGGCATTGCTGAACATATCCTTCCTATGAGTATTCTATTCTCCTGTGTCTAGCCAGAGAGATGACTGGTTGTGTGGGATATCTGATTATCTGAAAAAATATACCAACCTCCATCTCTCACTGCTACTGGATCATTTCCTTCTTGAGTCTCATTTCAGATTCAAAAGCAATCTGGAGTGTGTATATTTCACAGGTTATTTGAAGGATGAATAAGATTTGGAAGGGAACAGGGTAGAGGGAGGCACATTCACTGTTATGACAACCATATGAATAATGGAGCTGAGGTAAGACTGAACACATTATGTGTGTTGTAAAGTGGGGAGAATTGCCTGATGACATTAGAGGCTACATGTTAAGAAGAAGAGGAAAAGAAAGATACAGATCAATAAGTTATGGCTACTACTCTTGATCTCAGCTAGTCAGTATCATAGTTGAAATTTAATTGATGCTTGTTGGTTGACTGTTGCTGTTATTGATGTGATAGAGGACCTTCAAAACCATACATAAAGATTTTTACTAGAGGCAGTTAGATCTTCAAATTTTTGAGCTTTCATACTTGAAGATTTTGAGTAAAGGAATAACTATGAAAGGGTGCTTAACGACTAATCTGGCAGTGGGTGAGAAAGGAAAGACCAGAGCCAGGTAGGCCAGCTTAGAAGCTGATGTAAAAGCTGGCCATGAGGTGAAATAGATCTGAAATAAAGTATCAATAGGAGGAATGGAAAGAAAAGAGTCAAGCCTTTCACTGGAAAAATGGATATGATTTATTGAGATCTGCCACATTAATGGTTCACAGACTCTTTTGGGCTAATGACCCATAAAATAGTATCCAAAAAACAGAGGCTATACAAGGAAACACCCCCCAGGGGTGAAAATGGATGCTGGTTTTTACTGCTGTTTTGAAACTTTCTTATAGACGTGACTTTGGTAGTTGCACATTATGGGGAAGTAAGAGCTGAAGGTTGGCAAAAGAATATATTAATATCAATAGATACCTTGAACATATCACAAGAAAAATAGAAATGTTTATCTTAAAAAAAAAAAGACCTGGAGAAAATTAGGTCTGATTTACTTTTTGACTAGGTTTATGTGAACCATCTTTCCCCGTACTGAAAAAAAAAAAAGACTTGAACTGTTAGAGATTTTGAGTCATAGTTATACCAAGTATGAATTTAATGTACTTATTTTCATGGTAAATTATGTTGCAGGAGGGAATTCCTTAAGTTTCCCTGTAAGAGATCAATTTGGTCCCACAGCACACGTAAGCATATTGTGATGACTTATATCAACAGCAGAATCAGACCTCTTCTCTTCTAAATCCCCATAGTTTTGATGCTCACAGATGTTTTCAAGACATTAACGAAGTAGGTTCTGTTCCTTGGTATTGGTTACTGATGCAGCTGTTAAGCTAATGAAGTCAGTATATTTTCAGTCTTAATTTTAGACACGTTTATTTTTGTTTTCATACAACAGCTGTGCTATAAGTACTAGGAATGATGTTCTGGGTAACCCTTCAATAAGATTAAAATAATGGTATGTGCCCAGTTCAAGTGCTTTTAGGCCTTCACACTTATATTTTTGGGATACTTGGTTATCAAGATATAGTGACAAATACTTCAATGCTAAGGGGTCACATTGGCTAAATCCCTTGTTATTAAATTATTGAATACATTTAGTCTGGTATTTTATTGACTCAATACTAACTTTAAAAATGTGAATTGCGCCTTATACTAGCTAGATAAATTCTTATGTGTCAAGTAAGAATTGCAATAAAATAAAATGTAGATAAAAAAAACACTGTAAGATCCTATATTATCACAAGTATGGCTCACTGTGTGAAAACTATAGTCTTTACAAGTTCATGATTCTTGGGCACAGGTAATCAAAGAGGAAAAACATCAAAGGATATGAAGTCAAATGCATAATGTATCCCTTCAGGCAAGAAAATGAACCAAAAATGTTTATTGATATTATCATTTTAAAATGGCTTTTATTATATCCAATTCATTCCAGTTCAATTGAAGGAATCTTGTCTTCTGTCACTATATGGAAGATAAGGCAATTTGCTTGGAAAAAAAAGTAGCAAGGAATCTATTGAACATATAATGCCAATGGCCTGTCTTCTTTTTGCCCAAGAGGCACTGACACTGGGGTCAGAATAAAGAAGACAAGAGGGAGGGTTTAAAGGAGAGACTTCTATAAGACAGACAAGCAAGAACTCAGAGGCAGCTCAGATATTGCAGATGTTCTGCATCTGCTTGCTTTCCCACTGGGAACAGAGAGATAAAGAGATTAAGACATTTACACAAGTAAGAGATCAGATAAGCAACATGACAACCAAATCGAAGTTCAGCTTATAGTCATAGCATAGAGAAAATGACCCAACCCAAATATTTTAATCCAATTGTATACTGAACTTTTCATGGTAAAAAGTGCCCTTATCAAAGTAGAGAATAAGCAAGTTGAGGTTATTAATGTCACTCACTCTGAGAGAGACAAACAAGTGACCTCTAAATAGAGGAACCTTTAAAAGTCATGTGTTGTTGACTCCATTGGGGTCTGGATGCTTTCTAGAGGAGAGAAAGAATCAAAATCAAAAGTTAGTGTTATTATGGAAAGAATAATAGCTGATAGTTACAACATGAATAGTACATTTGCTAAAATTAATAAATTTTCTTAGTTAATATTCTTGCCAATGGTTGCATGGCAAATGCTTTCTTTGTGTTCTTTGATCCACTTACTTCTCACCAATTCTATAAATTTTCATTCTATATTTGGAACGAAAAAATATCTCAAGAAACGGAAATGTATGTGATCTATGGTAGTCATTCATCCTTCAAACACCTGCATTTGTAAATAAATATCACTAAAATTGCATTCCAGAATGAATGCTAGGCTTTTAGGAAAGAGGCAAAAGGAACGTTTATATCAGCTAAGATTTTTAACAAAAACTAGAAAGATTAGAAACTGTAACTACACAGGTTATTTCTGAGATCAAAAGTAATGCCATCACTATATCAGAGTCCCAATTAAATGCTAACCAATAACCTACAAATAATCACTAGATGATGATAGCATTTGAACTGAGACAATGGAAAAAAGTCTTCACTCTAGGATTGGACATAATTCTAAACTTATTTTTATTTTGCTCTGAAATATGTAGAATACCTTTATTACTTCTCATAAGGACACTGCTATTAGTAGTCTATACATGGTTTAGATGTATGATTTCACTGGCATAGGGCACAACACAATGAGAAAGCTCCTTCAGTCATGAAGGTTTCAGGTATGAAACTGCTCTGCATTTATAATCTTCTAAAAGTGCTTGGGCCACTGACAGGTGATCTCTATAGCGGTTTCTAGAATACCTTCCCATTTTATCTTCTTTTGACTGCTTTATTTAAATCCATGTTGATAAGGCCAAAAACAATCATGTAATTAGCATGCCATTTTAAAGTTAAGATTAATAAAAAAAATTCTATAATTTAATGAACCAGTTGAGGTGCTAAGACTAAATAATCCCAATATAATTATCAGAAAGCATATTAAAGTATACAGACTTGATTATGAACTTCCAAATACTTTTGCTAATCCATGGAGACTCAAAAAACAAGAGAATCCCCCTTTACAAAAACAAACAAACTCTAGATGCTTTATTCCATCATTAGGAGTGGGGAGGACATCACTGCAAATTAAGTGAAAGGAATTTAAAGCTCTTAAATTTCTAAATTAACTGACATGCCTAAAAATATCTACGGAAGTCCAAGACCTTTTCTCATAGGTACAATATACTAGTGGACCATAAACCACTGATATGAGGTCACTGGACAGAAAAATGAAAATAAAACTCAGAGAAGTAGTGTATTGATAACAATCATTCAGTTAAAAGAAAGAAAAAATAACCTAATTGTTGGTAATATGGGGAAAGAAAGTTAAAAGTATGGAGGAATAGACAAGCCTTAAATGAAAAAGGAGAAAGTTGTCTATCCTCTAAAGCAAAGTTGTATATCCCGTGGAACAAGAAATCATGTTGCATTCTGACAGGTCAAAAGTGAAAACTCAAGGTTTCTGCACGATATATGAATAAGTAAGAAGCAGAAAAGAAATCTAAGACTAATTTGAATTAAGAGAAAAGTTACAAGAATAAAAGAAAATTCTGACCAGTCTTTGAAGGCTTTAAGCTAGAATAAGATACCCTAACCAGAGAAAAAGGGAGCTAGAAGAACATAGGTGCTCTGTTCTTCAAGAAGACTCAATCATAGCCACAAAAAATGAAATGAAGAGTTTGACATCATAGAGTTCTTCTGTTTCTTACATGTTCAGGAACGATCATATAAATATGAAACATTAAATGGACTTACTTTTCTGTTAAGTACAAATACTGTACCATATAACTGTAGGAAATATATAACAGAAAAGAGATGTAATACAATTTATTTAACCATTGTTCAATTAAAATCAGATGAATCAAGGGAATTAGAGAATGAATCAAAGACAGAGAAGAAAAGTATAGAGAGGATTGTCAGAACAATGGCACTAAACCTGCCATTCTGTGGATTTACTACCTGTGTTATATTTCCAATTACAGCCATTGTGATATAAAAATTCAGAAAGAATCTGATATCTGAGACTAAACCTACTATTTCCTTGACTCTGGGATAAACAGCATTGGGGGAAAAAATGGAGGAGGAGGGATTAAAAACACCTAAGTGTATAAGAGTCTGCAAAAGCCAAGGATAGAAACAAAGAGCTGTGTCATAGTGAAAACAAGAAGAAAAAAAAATCAAAGTGAAAAATTGCTCTGGTAAAAGCAAAGATTACCATGCCCGGGTATTTGTTGTGGTGGTGACGGTCTGTTGTAGTTGTGGTTGAGGCATAATAAGCAAGGCAACTCAAGCAATGGGCGAGAGCAGCAGCAGCGCGGAAGGGACAGCAGAGGAATATACTTTGCAGGAGGTCTAGCAGGTAGCCAGCCGCAGCTAGAGTGTTTGCTAAGTAAACCTATGAATTTTAAATACAGACAGAGGATGGGAGGAAAGCAGGGGCGGAAATCTCTTATTACTTAGGAGGACAGGAAAATACCCGTAGACTACTGAGACGAGGAAGGAAACATCTCAAACCCTTCTGGAGGCAAACAGTCCTTTAAGCCCGAGGACATGCTAAATGAACCTTTTCACCAAGAGGCAGTGAGGCGCTCTGTGAGGCAGAGAGAAAGAAGGGAGGGAGAACCAGAGGAAGGGAAAGACACACACACGCTCATCCACACACAGCTTGCGAGGAGGACACAGCCAGTCAGAGAGCGAGAGCGCTGGGGAAGAGCGACGACATTGGATGAGAAAATTTTGTACAAAAAAAAACACCAACCAGAGGAGGTGCCTCACCTATTTCCCAATATAATCAAATCCAGAGTGGAAGGAAGCATAAACTGCAAGAAACCAGCAGTAAAAGTGCTATTTAAAGCTCCAGGCGGAGAGGATGCGTTCACCTGCGTCCCTTGTTCAGTGAGCGACAGTGGAAGCGAGAGGATTCCCTCTGGATGACTCCAAACTCCGCAGTTCTCTGCTCCCTCCCAGGCTGAACAGAACCGCGAGGGACTGCTTGCCTGCCTGCCTGCCTTGCTTGCCTGCCTGTTAGATGTGAACTCGAACCGGTCGGTGGCTGCCAAGAGGATGGGAGCCCGGGACTGAGAGGCACCACGGCAGGTAGAGCGCGGACGGAGATTCTGTCACATCATCGGTGAGTGACTGACATTTCTTCAACAGGGGCTGGTGCCTGGGATTGCACTTGGGCATCTTCTGGCATTGGCTAATATGGGCAGCAGAGCCGGGCAGTTCATGCTTTCCTACTAGACTGTCAGTGTATCCAAATTGCAGGGGGGAAGCCAACTGGGGTCTGCTGAGGGCAGAGGTTGCTTTTGTTTCTGATTAGGGTGTTATTTTTGCATGCCTTTTTCTATGCTGAGATTTTTACGTCAGAAAAGTTGAAGCAAGAGTAAAATGTGACCTATTTATGTATGTTCTAATGTTCCCGAAACCAGAAACAGTTCCTTAAACTAGACAGTGGAGAAGACGGCATGCCAGGAAATCTTGAGGAGTCTCTTCAACAGAAAATAAATATTCTAAAAGTAGGAAGCAGTTTGCAGGTGCTGTGTCTGACTGATGCCTGAGAAATATCTAGGTGGGAATCAGGTACCTCTGACTCCAGGGTCCTTGCAATGTAGCAACTTGTTAAAAAGCAGTAGTGAGGTGCTGAAAGTAGAGTTCTACCAAGTTCAGGACACTTAGGAAAATAATAGCTTGAATTATAGCAAGGCTGTGTCTGAAAGCTCAGGCAGGTTGTCAAAAATATTCAGATGCCTATCAGGTATGGGTTTCTCTAATTAAAAGTGTTAAGAGTACTGACTTGAATACTTATGAGTATACTTAAAGATGAGCTGAGAATTGTCCCTTTAGTAAGCAAGCAATTGATTTTCCCCTTAAATAAGACCAACCCCCCCATTCTATATTTATTTTTATTCCCCTTTAGAATAGAAAATAAACAAGAATATAGTATAGCTACTTAAAAGCAAATTCCAGGATCTTCATGTGTTTTTTTCTCCTTAACTAGATATTTTACATGTATTTGTGGTAATATTTTAAATTACCTTATATAATTCCATACTTTCAGTTAATTTTTTGTAAAAGGGAAATGCAAGGGAGCAATGTGAAGAAGTTATATGGCCCAGCTACAGAAGTAATATCAAACAATTAAAATTTGGGTGACATTTAAGAATTAGTGGAGGTGTAATTAATTATCAGTGAATTATGCCAGAACTCCTACAGAAGTACTTTTGACATCCATGTTATTAACAAATGAGTTAATCATGATTAATATTATCCTGAATACCAAAGGAATTAGCAATGATTAGAGCATTATCCTAAAGTGTTATCAAAGAGTTTGAAGTAAATTTCAAATAACACACTCATACTCCTTTTCATACTTTCCCCCTTTCCCCCCATCAACATGCTGAGGCTCAAATTTCATCTAGTGTACCTATAAATCTCATCTAAACTTGATAGATGTGTGTGTGTTCTGAGGTGAAAGAATTAAATATGAAACAAATTTATTTGGAGGGGGAAAAGTGAGTAGAAACGAAGGCTAATTAAGTTTAGTGGATAATGTAAGGCATTGTTATATATCTAGTGCCTCAGAAGGAAGAGAAAGGATTAGAAAAAAAAAGTCAAGAGAGGGCAAAAACTACAAAAATAAGTGAAGACAACTGGAGAAAATGAATTTTTAAAAAATATGTGTGTGTGTGCGTGTGTAAACTGTATTTCAGTGTGGAAAGCTTGTGAATAACAAGAAGTGTATTAGAGATATAAATGGGAATGTTTATAGAACAAAAAGTAGAAAACTTTAACAGGACCATTTTTCCCTCCAATTTAAAGACTCAGGGAATAGAACTTGAGAAGAGAGGGTTACTAACCTGAGTGTGACCTTAGATGATAAGATACGATGTAAGAATTCTCAACAGCAAGAGATCAAGCAATAATAACCCACAGAAACTCAAATCCAGATTTTTGAAGCTGGCAATTAAATCATGGTGAATTGAGTATAGATACTGGTGGATCACTATGAACCAGGTCATTGAAAATCTCTACTTCTTGAATTTAAGGAATAGATGAAAGAAATATGAACATTTACCAGGATAAGCCAAGGTCTAACTCTTAGCTAGTCAGAAACCATTATAGGAACATATAACATGTCTAAACATATAATCAATTATTTATTTAGTTAAAATTATTTTTTAAAGAAATCACCAATGCCTGTTCTTTACCTATATAGCTAACTTTTAGAATAATTATTTAATTAGTTTGATTAACATAATTGTTTTATTTAGCATCCTAAAATACATCCATCTCAGGGTAAATTTTAAGTGTTGGTTTGGAACTGAAAGCTGTCTTAGAGGCAAGAACCAGAGGGTGTCAGTAAAGGGTAGAAAGCTCTCTGGATGAATAAAGGTAATTGTATGTTTCTGCTTGAATCAGTATGTGTAGTTTATTTAGCTTCTACTAGATAGAATATTAAGATAAATATTTTTAAGTATAAAAAAATGAAAGTTGTCTTGATCACAGAAACAAAGCAAAGGCAACTACAAATGACTTGTCAAAGTTAAGCTTGATTGGATGGTGTGAACCATTTTAATGCCATCAGATAGTGCCCTATAGTCCAATAGAAAGTGGACTAAGGCATTATTCCACCAACACACTTGCCAAGTTTTGGTTCTGAAGTGGTTTTTCTTAATTTTGTCATTTTGTTCTCTACACCATGGCACAAAGCCTTGGTTCTTCTACTCCTCTAAACAATATCTCCTTTTTAATTTTTTTCTTTGAATTTAGATATTTTTATCAAGAGTCAGAAGGTCCTTTTTTCCCTCAACTTTAAACATGACAAAATATCTCAATAATTTGACATCTTAAAAATGTTCATTTCAATATCTCAAACTTATGCAGCTGTTTCTCTTATTTCTAAAGCTAAGAATATTTAGAAACTTTTTATTTCCTGATGTCTCATTAATTTTTCTTACTCTTTACTTTATGAGTATTCTAATATGTTGCATGAACTTCTTAGCAGTTTATAACAGGAAAGAGGCTGGTCGGAAGCTCAGAGCAGTAGAGTCCCTGCAGAGGTTTATTTTCTGAGCATCTGTGATCAATAACTCTACATTAGAGGCTTGTGCATTTTAAAAAATAATGAAATGCATAAAACTCCTTAACACTTAAACCATAGGACTTTAAAAATTTTTATAACATCTAGTCAACTCATTTTTTATCCCCCTCCAAACTTTTCTACATATTTTTTCTAATTTCTTGACTTTAGATTTTCAAAAAGCCATCCTGTTAACATAATATCTAAGAAGTTTCTTTGGTTTTAAGTTATGATTTGATAGGGTCAGCAAAAGTAATGAAGTATAACTAATTTGCCAGTGTTTCAGGGATTTGGTGACTATTAGAAGGATTTTATAATAACGTCATTAATTCATCCATTTATTTTCTAAAAGGACTACAGTTGTCCATTGAAGTAAAGGTATATACAGAAATCAGATGTGGGAATAAATTCTATCTAGCTAACTTGTTCTGGAAATTCTATGATTTACATTCTGATCTCTCTTAATAGTTGTTAGCAATTAAAGTAGGTAGTTTTCAATTGTAACGGACATCGTTAGGTAATACTTATATCCTTGTTTCCATGTTCTTTAGTCTTATGTATTGCAATTCATTTATAGTAGCCTTTCTAACTGCTACTTCTCACACTTCAATCTGGCCATAACATAAGGGTTCTCTCTTCTTCAGTGCCTTGAAATAGAAATGTGCTGTAACTTCATCCCCATAAATAATGCCACCATTCTGTTTGATTCAGAGTATTTAAAATCTCCTCCATATAACCTCTGTGTGTGTGTGTGTGTGTGTGCACGCACGTGTATGCATGCTCATGCCTATGGTAAATCCAAGTAGGATGAGATTTGCCTGATCTTTATTTAGGACTTTGAAGAAACTTGTGCTGACAGTCTCTATGTGTGACTTTGCTAATCTAGATTTTTTTTAAAAAAACCCTGTCACCATGATTACAAAAAAAAAAAAAAAGAGATTATGGAGAAGAATGGAAAAATAATGTTTTGTTTTGCTTTTGCATTTGGAAATTAAGGTGTTAATGTGACTTTTGTTGTTGAGTTTTATCCACTGGTGGTTCAAAAATCCCTACATATATGAATACTTCCATCATGAATAAACTTGCTTAATTGATTGAAGAATTTGGACATTCATAAATGGGGTCAATTGCTCAGTAAAATGTTCTGCTGTGGAAGAAGTTACCAAAAGATGATGTTTGGTTCATTCTCCCCCTTGTGCCAGCTAAGGGCATAAATATTTTTCCATCTTATTTCCAAACTTTCTTTAAAAAAGTGATCCTATAAAGCCTCATTCCATGGCATTATTTATTGTATATTTGGATTAACTCCCACTTATAGAGACATTACCTGTACCTCTTTGATCTTGACTACTGATGTTCCTTTTAGAGTTATGAATAAAGAAAGCAGCTACTTATTAGCCAGTTTGAACCTTATTGTGTTTCTGGAGCCAATAATGCATGGTGTGGTGGGTACAGATGGAAAGGTTTCCTTCAGTCTGAGGAGTTGGGAACTGTCTTTTCTGGATCATGAATGAAAAAGTTGAGCTACATAAGTTAATTCATTATATAGGGACTAGGAAGATATTCTCTATTATTCTTGCACTTTTCATCTACTAATGAGGAAAAACATTTGACCTTTCCTTCAAAAGTCCAACAGAGACATTCCCAGTATCACTAAACATTAGAATATTCTGATTACTATATGGTAATTGGAGACAGAATTTTTCTGTGCTATTTAATTGACAGATTAATTAATGAAATATGAACAATAAGACAGGTATTCTGAATACACTGGTATAGGTCATAGCATTCAACATATAACTACAAAGCTCAAAACTTAAATCTAATGGAATTTCTAATGACAATGGTAACAACAAATATTGTTATTATTAGTGATAATAACATAATAATTTAGTATTGGAGTTTTTCATAACTTTGTCCAGAATCCTTCAATACATTGCTGTGAATCTGTGTGGCATGTTGATTTCTCCTTGAATATTTACTTTTCTTCTCTCTTACATTTGTCCATCTCCATACTTTTTTTTTTCAAGGACTAATTGGTGAATAAAATGAAACCATAACTAGACTTTCCTAGCAAAACTGTATAAAGATTGTATAAAAGGATATTGGAAGGTATTGTTGATTTTCTGTTTTACCATAAATATAACATTTCAATGGCAAGATTTGTTGAGAGACTGAAAAATTTCAAATCTTACACAATGCAGAATAAGATTTAACCCCCAGTGATTCAAATGAGCATCATTTGAAAGACTGAAGAAGCAAGTGAATGACAACTGGGATAAGCCTTTGTTTTCTATAATAACCTGGTTTAGCTTTAACTGGAATTTCAACATTGTAAAATATAACAAAGGTTGTTTCTGACCTACTTGAACACAGGAAACACCAAGGAAACTTTCATTTAATCGAAGCTAAATTGACCATGTATATACTTATAAATGTGTATTATTCATATTCATAAATATACACACCTGTGTATACAGAGAGAGATTTTATATTTGTATTTCTGATATTCAGATTTTATGCAGTTGCCACACTGTAGCAATGATCACACAAACCCATTGAGTGTTAAACCTGGGATAGATTCTTCGACATTATCTAGTCCAACCCCCTTTTTTAAATATAAAGGAACTGAGCTCCAAAGAGCTGGATTGACTTACCTAGAGTCATCATACAGCTGTTGAGGACAGAGCCAGGACTATAAAACAAATCTCCTGAATCCCATTCCAGTTCTATTTAACAATATAAATGCTCTTTAAGGTGAGAACATAGTCCATTTTCACCATAGCTTCTAGGGTCAAGCTTAGAATCATAAGCCTGTAATTATCGTTTATGTTGCATATACATATGTAATTCTGTTGTTCTCAGACATATTGTAAGTGTGGACATATGCTTGGAGGAAGCTTTTGATGTTACATTTTTCATAATGAAAAGTTCAAAGCTTAGAAAATCAGTGTCAACTTATTAAAATATTTTTCTGATAGACCTTAAAAGCGGATGGCTCTGTTATGAATGACTTCAGAGCACAGGAGAACAGTTTGAAGACATCATTCAACAGATCAGCAATGATCATTTGGCAACAAGGAGAAATATTAAGCTAAATCTCAGTTCCGAAGTAAGGGATGGACCCAGAGGAGTAGGGGTTTTGGAAGTTGACACCAAGCTTTGGTGACATGTCAACTAAAATGATCTTTGGTGTATATTTATCTGTATATATGTAAGGGACCAACCATTTTCTTTTGTCAATAGTTGCTGAATAGGTATTTTATTTAAAGTGATAAAATGTTCAGTTGTTAGGGCACTCAATGAAATGGAAACTATAATTCATGTAAAGCAATGTAAGCAATGACTAACTTCTGCATTATTGCAAACTTGAATGGAGTTAGAAAAAATAAAGGATAAGTTGCTCTGGGGGAAAAAAGAATTTTTAATAAGTTTTTCAAAAGGAGAATGAATTGTAATCTCAAGTAGTATACACCAATCTCTAAGGGTCATCTAGGAATGCAAATAAACTGATATTGTATAAGAATAACAATGGACTTCTTTGCTGCCATAGGAAATGAACTTGGCACAAAATAGAATTGATGCTGTAATAACATTAAATGGCATTTTGAATGATCAAGAAATCTTAAGCTCAGTTTTTCTTAACTTCATTTAAAAAGCAGTGAGGTATTTTATTTTAGAAAATAAATCTATTGAGTTAGGGAAGGAAGAGAATTCTTTAGTTCTAGCAGCAAAGTAAAAAAAATACATACATTCTTCTCCTTTAATATAGCAAAAGACCTTATTAAATATCCAGAATCAAATTATTAGGTGAATAAATTAACTATATTTTCTGGTAATACATCTAAAACTAGAGTTGTTAAAAATGCCTCCATGGGAAAAATCACTGATGTTCTTGATGCATAATTGGAAATAATAGTGAGACAGTGTTTTTTTTTTAAGAACATTTCAAACTAGTGACAAACATGATCAGATGAGGTAGCCCACTGTATTTTAGGCTATTCAAATACTCTAACAGATGATAGTTCCACAAGTTTTAACAGGCAAATATATTTTTTTAAGTTTAATTTTTTAACTAGTTGAAAGATAAAAATGTGGAACCACACTTTTTGCTTTGTATATGCCATATGAAGATAATACTGTGATGTAGGTACCATTTAAGTTAGTAAATACTGCCAAAAGTGTACAGCTTGTAGTCTCTTCCACCATGAGTATGTAACATGTATATATTATTTAGTACAGTTTGGGCAGGCTTTTTTTTTTTTTACTAGAAACTCAAAGGACTCTAAACAAATGAACTTCAAAGTGGCTGGCTTGGAATTCTTTAATATTTTTAAAGAATAATTGGTTTACCAAATTGGTTGGGGAATAGAAGCTTCTCGGTATTATAAGACACATGAACCAATATTGGTCTTATGGATTCTTACTGTATAAAAATTATAAAAACAAACCAGTAAAATATTTTTATTTTGCAATCTTCCCTCTGGGCTTCCTGGGAAATACCCTAGAGAGCAAAATAAATGAAAAGTAATACATACTGCAATGTTTAAAAAAGCTAACAATAATTAAGATGTAAAATTTTTAGTATTGGATTTAGCCCACAGGGATGTTAGTATTAGTGTTCTTCTTCCAATTGAATCATCCCACCTATGAATATTGCACAGCATTGATTCTCTTAACTGCTGCTTCTGCTTCCCAGAAGTCAATGGCAAAGTTATGTTGCAGTAAGTTGTACTTCTACATTCAGTTACTCATCTTGAATTTTCTTAGTTGCTTTCCTCTCACTAAACTTTGGATTTTAGTTACTAACTCCATCTATTCTTTGATAATCCAAGTAAATCTTAGTAGAAATGAATGTAGATACAATTTTGGTCAATGCATGGTGTGTCTTTATATTACTGTGGATGTTTCCATTTGACTATTAGTGCTGGTTACAAAGATTAATGATAAGATTAAAGCTATGCATAATAGGACTTTTTGTTGTTGCTGTTGTTGTTGTTGTTGTTGTTGAGATCTGAAAGATTTTATTAGTGCTGACAGGAACTGCCAGAATGGAAATCCTATCTACTAGTGCAGATGGGTTATTGCTGTTTAATTTATCACTTTAGAGCTGCGTAGGGGCACAAACAAGTTAAAGTACTTGTCTCCATGCTCACACAACTAATGTATGTCAGAGGAAGGGATTGAAGTCAGGTCCCCTTAATTGAAAAGCCAATCCCATAGCCACTATACCATGCCTTCTCTCCTAGTAGTTGCTGGAAAACATGATGCTTTTGCCTGGAATCTGATGTCACTAAGACTACAGTCTCAGTCTGACAAAATATGTACTTTCTTGTTAAGGTTTTTCCTTCCCCCATTTCCTATTGCAATCTGAGGTTAATATTTCAATAATTTAGCAAGTTTGGGATTTTATCAGTTTGGTTACTTCCTCCACCACCAATAGAGATCACGGTTCTCTATAATAATAAATAACATTTATTTAGTGCTTGTGTGCTATGTAAATACCAGGCATTAAGCTAAGTGTTTTACAATTATTATCTCATTTTATCTTGACAGCAACCATGGCAGGTAGGTGCTATTATTATTCCCATTTTACAGATGAGAAAAGTGAGTGAAGCAGAGGTGAAGTGCTTTGCCACATAGCTAGCAAGTGTCTGAGGCTGGATTTTAACTAAGGTCTTCCTGACTCCAAGCTTTCTGCATGCTATCCATTTTACCACCTCCTTGCCCCATTGTCTAAGTAGATGATGTCCATCTTTGGTGGTTACCAAAAGTGCTACCAAATGGAGACAGGTTCTTGTTTTGTTGTTCTTTTCTTTTTTTTTTTCCTTTTGGAGGGCAATTGGGGTTAAGTAACTTGCCCAAGGTTACACAGCTAGTTTTTTTGTGTGGGTTTTAAGTGTCTGAGGCTGGAACCGAACTCAGGTCCTCCTGACTCCAGGGCTGGTGCTTTACTTGCTGCACCACCTAGCCACCCCCCCTTAGCTATGTCTTTGTGAATTTCCTTAAGTTGGTTATCACATAGAAGACATAAACCTGTAACATTCCAGACTTGCAGACCCTGATAGAATTTGCCTTCTGCTGGCATAGTCTATATAATCCTGTAATCTCAATGCCATGAGGAGGCATTGGAATGTTTTAATGCAGGTGAGCAGTGTTACTAAAGTAGATTTCTATGCCTTTACCTTTTCTTCATTCCTCTAGTAAGGATGCTAAATAGTTTTCAGTAACTTCTGACTGTTTGCCTGTAGCGCTTAAATACTTCTAAAAAATCAGGAAGCTATATATTTAACATATCCCAGTTTTAAAATTTTAATTTTCATCTTTTTCTTGAAACTTGATCAGCAGCATCAACCACCTTTTATATAAATTGAAAATTGAGGCCCAAAACTGAGAATCATTTTCTTAATTAAGGTCATATTTAATAGTGTCCTGAATGTAAATGTAATATTGAATTGTGCTTCCTGTTTGATTAAGGCCAAATAAAGCATTTCAAATAAGAAAAAAATACTTAAGACACAAAGCTTAGAGCTAATGTTTAATATTTAATAATCTGCAGGTTCCATTTCTCCCTCTATAGCTAGTTGATAGAGTGAATGATATTTGGACTCAGAAGACCTGAGTTTGAATTCTGGTTCCACACCCTTTTTTTTCATGTGACCTTGACCTACTAACTTAATCCCTCTATGTTCCAGTTTTCACATTTGAAAAATGATGGAGGTGGGCTAAATGATCCTTAAACTAACACAGTGAGTAGAGCACCATCCTTGTTTTCAGGAAGACCTGAGTTTAAATCCAGCCTTAGACACTTACTAGTTATGTGAACCTGGGCGAGTCACTTAACCTTTTTCTGTCTTGGTTTCCTCAACTGTAAAATGACGATAATGGCACTTACCTCCCAGGGTTGTTGTGAGGATCAAATGAGATAAAATGCATAAAGATTTTAGCACATTGGTGAACACATTTGTTGTTCAGTCATGTCCAACTTTTTCATGACCTCATAGACTATACTGTCATTAGGATTTTCCTGTCAAGATACTAGAGTGGTTTACCATTTCCTTCTACAGCAGATTAAGGAAAACATAAGGTAAGTGAGTTGCCCACAATCACAGACTTAGTAAGTATCTGAGACCAAATGTGAATTCAGGTCTTCCTGCTCAGTGCTCTGTAAATTGAGCCACCTAACTTCCTTCTATAGCTAGCACTTAGTAGGTGCTTATTCCTTCCCTCCCTCCTCTTTCCAGCTTTCTGGTTCTAAAATCTATCATTTATCACTCATCTTAACTAAAATCTTCATTCTCACTATACCCACTCAAATCTCTACTCCTCCCTATATAATTAAGTCTATCACTCCTGTTTCAACTTGTGATCGTCCAGTGTAACTTAAACTTCCCTCTATCCTTACCTCCTTGACCTGCTATCATTTATAATGCAAAAAGTAAAATTTTTTAACAGTACATATCCCTTTTATTTTTCTCTGATGCTTCAAGCCTTCTTTATGTTTATTCATTCTTTCTTCTGTGTCTAAGGAAGTTTCCTTTTTTTTTTTTTGCTAAAGCCAGCTCTTCTCCTCCTCCCCCAGCCAATGTACCAAATTTTGTCTCTTTATCTCTTAGCATGTCATTTTATCATTACCCCTCTTACCCTTATTTTCTCAGTTTTCCTATATGTTGACTCTTTCTCTTTTGGCTTCATTTGTGTTTATTAGCTCTAGTGCTACTGAAAGGTGACTCACTTCACCCTGTTACCCCCAGTAAGCAATCCTCCTTATATCTCTTCACTTTTTTTGGCCAAATTCCAAGAAAGAATACTAATAGCTAACTTTATATCACTTTAAGGTTTGCAAAATTCTTTACATGAATCTTATTAGTTTCTCCTTACAATCTGGTGAGCTAATTGCTTTTATTAACCTCATCTTGCAGATGAGGAAAGTAAGACTCAGAGATGTTAAATGTGATATTGAGCCATTGGAATTTATTGAATGGGTGTCCCAATGTGAACTTGTAAAAGACAGTTGGTGATGTGAGTGAAGATTAGGAGCTCAGGACTACGTAAGTAGATCTTAGGTCTTCTGCAGAAACAAGATAATTGACACTATGGGAGTATACTGGTGCTAAAAACTTTTAAAATGTGCATTTTATTTTGCAAGATTATTTTTTTAGATCATAGCTAAAATTTTAAGTATGCTACTATTCACTCTACTGGATGTCCAGTAAGCATCTTAAACTCAATATGACCAAAATGGAACTCATTATCTTTCTCCCTGAGCCTTCCTTCTCTCCTAACTTCTTTATTGATATAGAGGTCAACACTATCCTCCCAGTCCTTTAGTCTTGCAACCTAGGAGTCATCCCAAATTCCCCATTATCTGTCACCCCTCATTTCCAAGCTGTTGCTAAGGCCTTTTCAACCTCTCACCAATTAGTCCTCTTCTCTCCTCTGACATTGCCACCAATCTAGTGCAGGCCCTTATCACCTCATGCCTGCATCATTGCCAGAGCCTGTCAGTAGATCTCCCTGCCTCAAGTTTCTTCCCACTCCAATCTGTCTTCCATTTAGCCACTAAAGTGATTTTCCTAAAGTGCAAATCCAACCAATCATGTCACTCCCCTATTCAATAAACTCCAGAGTGGCTTCTCTTGCCTCTAGGAGCAAGTACAAAATGCTCTATTTTTTATTCAAAGCCTTTCATAGCCTAGCTCCCTTCTACCTTTCACCTTACTCCCAACAACATACTCTTCCAGTGACACAGGGATCCTGGCTATTCCTCAAAGAAGACACTCTTCTTCCTGGCTCCTGGCATTTTCTTTTCAATTACTGTTGTTAGTTCCATCTCCCAAGATCACAAGTTATAAAGATCTGTATGAATTATTAAAAGTTACAACAAAATGGGATTTATCATAACATATGCACACACATTATGGAGGCCATGAACATGTATACAACTTTAAAACAGTTAATATTAAATGCTGAACTAATGTCTAATGTTGAGAGTTGAATTTTCTTTGGTTGTCCCTCATTCCTGAATGTTTTTCCTCTACCACACTCACTAATGACCTACTTGGTTTCCATTAAGTCCCAACTAAAATCCTAACTTCTATAGAAAGCCTTCCATAGATGCTCTTAATTCTAGTGCCTTCACTCTGTTAATTATCTCCTATTTATTCTGTATATTGCTCACTTTGTATAGATTTGCTTGTATGTAGTCTCTCCCATTAGACTGAAAGTTCCTTGAAGACAGAAACTATCTTTTGCCTCTGTTTATATCCTCTATGCTCAGCACATAGTAGGCACTTAATAAATACGTATTGATTTATTGATGATTGATCAAAAAAAAAAAGACTTGGCATACTTGTCATTAAGATGAGCTTGCTGGTTCAGTCTGTACTAGGATAGAAGTAAGATGATTTCACTGAAGTTTGTGGAATGGAAAAACAAATCTGTTACCACTTTGGGGAAAAAAATAAGGAGGAGGCAGTTTACCAAGCCTTGAAAAATACACTTTAAATATTTGTTAATAACGAAGTGTTCATTTGGTTCTTGAGAAATTAATGTTTAACTTTAAGTTAGACTTTGAACAGTTGCAATTTGGTGCCCCAAAATGGACAGTTCCAGTATAAAACTAGTAATACTGATATCCCTAAATGATCACTCTAATAATTTGCCAAATGCATTTTCACAGAGGAGTAAAGAGCTATAATAAATGTAGATGAAAAGAAGCAGTTATGAGAGCCACAAAGCACTGATATTTAAAAAAAAATGAGATTATTGTGCTTTAAGATATACAGATCATTTTGTAAAAAATTGACTCCAAAATCTGATGAGAACGTATAGCATGCCTAGTCGCCATTGAATTTTATGGAAAATACAAGAAAAATGGAAGATCTGGACCTGTCCTTGAAGTACTTGAAATCAGGTTCTAAAGACTAAACATAAAAACATAAAACAATTAGGTACCAAATATAAAAGCCCTAATAATGTGGTATAAGCTCTGGGATAAATGAGGACAAATTACTGTAAAGTGAGAGTAATTAGAAAGCCTTCTAGTCAGAGGTATGGCTAAACCTGGCCGTTATTTTAATTTTAAAACAGTAGGAATTAGCTGGGTAAAAATGGAAGATAAGGCTATGTTTTTGGTGGAGTAATAACATAGAATGAAAGCATAGACATAAGTGATTAGGAACATATCAGAGACAGAAAGCAAATCGCTTAACTATTAGTGTAGGCACCATTTGTAGAACGTTAACAGGCTAGATAGAGCACAGGTGCTGCATGTAGAGTGGGTTCTCAATAAGTGTTTGTTGAATTGAAGTGAATCAAATAGAATATAAAAGGTAGTGCAGTTGAAGCTCCTTGAATGCCACAATGAGGCATCTTCATAAAAAGAAGTCATTGAAAATTCTGATTCAGGGAATAGCAACTGACATTTCAATAGGAAACCAAATTATTTTATTATTACTATTTCAGTAGCACTATGAGGTAGGTAGTACAAATAATAATGCGCCTACTTTGCCCATAAGGAAATGGAAACGCTGACAGTTTAAGTACTCTTGTAAGTGTCTAAGGCATGAATCAAACCCAGAATTGACGGCAAGTTGAGTTCTCTAGCCTATAACACACTGGGCTGAAAAGAAAATTATTTTAGAAAGACAGATTTAGTAATTGTGTAAAATACATTAAAAAGAAAAAATTTAGAAGCAAGGAGGCAAGTTGAAGGGTACTGCAAGAAAATAATTGGGACCTATACTTGGAAGGTGGCTGATTACAGGAGGATATCCCAAGGAGATTAACAGGAAATGGGAATAAAATAAATATATCAAAAGTGACAGATCAAGATAAAGTCCTTAGCATAGTAGTGATTGTTGAAGACTTGAACATAGATTGTATTTCTGAAAAAGGAAATGAAAGCTAAACTTAGGCTCTATTTTGCTTGAAAGAGTTTATTCTAAATGTTTTTATTATAAACTTAGAGAAGTGTGAGATTTAGGCTAAACATCTTGATGATTTATTTATCACAATTGCTACCAAAATCACAGTGTAGTAAGGGATCCTAAGAGAGCATTTGGTCCAACCATATTTTTGAATTGGTGAATATCCAAACCATGTAGTACCTCAAAACTAGCATCTTAAATCTAGCCTTGGTAGTTATCTATACTCTCTTGAAGATTTCTAGGAATGTATTCTCTACAGCCTTCTCCATAAATCTTAGGTTCGGTCATATTAGGAGGTAGGAAAGATACCTGAATTGTGAATCCATTCATGTGTTCTCCAGGTTTTCCCCCCTAGGTAAAGAGAACACATGTATTCAAGTTATCTTAGCAAAATAAAGTTTCTTTAAAGTTATATGTGTGTGTATGAAGATTCCTTTATTATAGATTACTTCATAATAGCAGTTAATTTTTTCTTGGATCTGAATGGAAGCAAAGCATTATCACTTATACTCTTTGTTTCTTAATTTCTTAATATATAAAATAGGGATAATAATACCTATACCTCATTTGGTTGTTGTGAGAGCAAAAGAAGATTATGCATCTTAAAGGCTTGTAAACCATAAAGCATTGCTACATAAATGTCAACCCCAATACAAACATTCTTTACAGTTGTTTTAATTTTAAAACAATAATTGCTATTTTTGTTATGTCTTCACCACCTGAATTTATTCAAAGCTAGTGAAATTAGCTACTTCCTGTTGCCGTTTTCCAAATTTGTTGACATAGGGTTTGTTAACATAATAAAAATGCACCTTACTCTTTCATCAGATTACAGATTGAGAACAGGAAGTTTTTCAAAAGTCTTATAGATTATATAAGGCTTCATAGGTGCAGTGTCAATATGTAGGTAATAGTAGAGTAGGTATTTGAATCTGCCTACTTTGGCTACAATATTGGCAGGAAATAAGCACAGATTTTGTGATTTCTATTGTGAAACATATACTACTTTGAAAATGTGTATCCTTCCTTTATGAGACACCAATCTAACTCTCCAGCTGTCCTTCACTGATAATTTAACCATTTCTGGGCATTCAGACATGAAAGAAGAAAATATGGAAAAGAATGATGTGCTCCAAAAATTGAGCTAGTTCTCTATTAGAGATGTATGATTCTGAGAAAAAGAAAGGTGAAGAAAGCAGCAGACCAGACAGGAGAGGGAGCTGAGAGAAAGCAGTTGCATTCAGTTCAATAAGTAAGTGATTAAATAAATATTCATATCATGAACTGCTGAAAGAAAATATGCCTGGAGATGATGTTTCAATCTAAAGTAAATGTGTCTTTTCATCATTTCTCTCTGTATTTGTTTTATATGATAATAGTCCTTAAGATATAATACATGGTTGATTTTCCAAGTTCTGTACAAAAAATGTGATCTATTTGCTAATGCTCCACAGATGTTTAGAGTAAATATTGATTAAGAAGAAAAATAGGTGAATTATTGTGCTTTCTCCCCCTTCTTCTCATGTGTACTTCCTTATTCATACTATATGATCTAGTCCCTTTCCCTTTTCATGAGATAGAACAAAACTATTCATTTCCTAAGCCAACTACAAGGATTTCTATGTTCATATTGTAACCTTTTTTTCTATTTAGGTAATATTTGTCTTCAGTTAATGCTCAAATGCAGTTTCCAAGCTCAGAGAAATACCTTTTTACAGGTACAAAATTTGCTAAAGTAGAACATTTACTTGGCAAATTGTTTCCTTTCTCCAGAAATTCCTCTTGTGGAAGAAGTATCTTTTTGCTGTTGATTTGAATACAAGTTGGGTACTAGATTGGAGCCAGCATTGTATAAGGTAATGTGAGCTGAATGTGGAGTCAGAGGACTTTACTTTGAACCTTTGGTTCCATCTTCACTACCAGTGTGGCTTATACTATTAAACTGACACTGTACCAACCTGGGCTTCAGATCCTTATCTGTAAAAGGAGCTATTGAATTAAATGCACTGTAAGGTCCCTTATACCTCTAAATCTTAAATATCTTTTCTAACTAGAAAATAATAAAGAAACAGGTCAATTTTATGTTATATTTTTCAGAAAGTGAGTATATTTAAATTCACATTTCTTTCAGTAGAAGAAATTAATTTCCAGTGTATTAGGTATATTATATATATTCATTAGATATATTATCACAAATATGCATACATACCGACATACATGATTATTGTTGTGTAAGTGATTGAATGAATGAGTAAAAATATATAATTTATTAAGTACTTACACCATACAAGAACTTTGCCTGAGGGAGATAAGATCTGAAAGCTCCTTCTATATTGGAGTATTTTTAAGTGGGGTTCTGGCTATAGATATCATCTGCTTCCATGGAATAGCCAAACTATGAATGGAGTTACTAGTAGCTAGCCACTTAGTGATGAAATCTTTGGTCATGGTCAGTAGTGAAACAATGATTAATATAAAATGACCCTCATTTTTAGGAACCTCTTCTTGCTTTTGCAGTGGCACTATGACAGAATGATAAGAGTAACTGGAATCACATATTTTAGACCCTATATAAAGATTCTTTTCACTGTTGCAACATTGAATGAGATTCTTGTCCAAAGATTAGACTTTGGAGGAATGGAATCATTTGAATATTTTCACTGTTCTAAATGTACCTAAAAGACAAAAGAAAGTGAATGTAAACGAAAGACATGAGTCAAGTATCCTATGTAGCAAGACAAATAAAAGAGTTCATGTTTGTTTGTTTTTTTCATTGTGTCCAAAGTGACAAGAAATAAAATTTCATAGCATACTGTTAACCATGTACTATATTGTGTTCATGATGAGAATTTAAAACCTGTGGAGAGAATTGCAGATTACTTATCAACATCTTTTGTAGAGGATGATGAGGTTGAGAAATTCTACAAGGAATTTAGTAAGACCCTATAAATTCAATTGACATATACTTTAATGCTAAATGATATCAATGAAATGGTGCACATAAAGAAGGAAGGATTTTTTTAAATATTGTTCAGGAGGAAATGAAAAATATCAAAAGTCTATTATATTTTATTCTATTTTGTCATATCACACAGAAACCTCATGTCTATGTGTCATGAATACTTTCTTCAGGAAGAGAAGTCAGAAAGTAGCAGGCTTGTCAAAGACCAAATCATATCCTACAAACAAAATTAGTTATATCTTTATTGACAAGAAATGAATAGTTACTCATGTAACCACCAAATATGTCTATTCAAAGTACCACCTTTTTAGGACAAATAAATTCATTGCTGATTTAGAAGAATAAAAATTAGAAGAAAATATGACATGCAATTAAAGCAATTCCAACCTATCCTAATGTCCCCCTACTACCCTCATGGAAAATAGATAAAAACAAATAACAACACACTATCACCATTTCCTAAGGAAATTTAATTGATATAAATCAATTGTAACAGTAAGGAGACCAAAAGTACTTTGAGAGATTTGGTGGGCAAGGGCAATACTGATAGAAATACAAATTATTACAAGGTTGATGGAAGAATATGAATGGTATTGCCTTAGAAAATGATGAGAAACAGTACAATAAAAGAAGTAAAACTAGAAGGGAAAAAAGATGAAAATTCAAAAAGATAATAATATTTTGATAATGTGTACTATATGCCAAACTATGTTAAGCACTTTTCAAATATTATTTCATTTGATCTCCACAATGCTAGGTAGGTGCTCTTATACCCATTTTACAGTTGAGAAAATGGAGGCAAACAATTACTAACATTTTAAAACTTCCGTGGGATTTTGAGGATACCTTATACACATATTTGCTTGCTTTCATATGGGAAAATCTCTTCCTAATATGTTCATAATAATGATGGGAATTTTAGTTAAGGAGGCTTTTAATTAGTCTCAGATTATACCCAATAGGTTATTATAGTTTGTTCTGAATTCCATCTGGTTTTAGAGCTTTACTTGGATCTATTACTAACAGCTTAAAGAAGATACATACTCTGTGCAAGTTTTTCTCCAGTTGTAATTCAAAAAGACCACCTTCAAATGAATCAAAACAAAAGAAACTGTTTGATTGTTTTTAAATTCAGATTTGTTTGACTTTCTGATCCTGGCTATATATGAGTTGCTTGTAACAGAAACTGAGATACATAAACATGCTCACAATATGAATTTTGAAGAAATAGTTTTCATTGCATACATTATTTTCAACTGTTATAGTAATTTCAAGAATTTAAACCCTTAAAAAAGAAGACAAGATGAATATTTATTACATTACAGGGTATTATAAGAGATATACTAGAATAAAGGGAATATGGGGGGGGGGTAGTAGTACCTTACACATTGGGCCTAGATTTCACTGTTATACCATATTACAAGTTGTGATGAAAATGTAAAAAAGCTACATTTTAACTCAGTAAAGGATAAATTTAATTGCTAACTTTCTGGTCTCGCAGGTCGAAAGGTGGTTCAATGTCTGGAGCTCTGGGCATGGAGTCAGAAAATAATGACTTCAAATCTGGCTTCAGACACTTACTAGCTATGTGACCCTAGGAAAATCACTTAACCCCTCTTTACCTCAGCTCCTCATCTGTAAAATGGGGAAACACTGGAGAAGAAAATGGCAAACCACTTCAATATCTTTGTTAAAAAAAACCCTTGAACAGAGTCAAACACAACTGGAAAATGGAAAAAACAATAAATGTCATAAATATATTGCTTATAAACAAATTAGAAGCTCCAATTAATATTAATCAATTGCTTAATGAATTTTCTGTATCAGTGACTATCAATGTCATTAGAAGGGTGAGTAAAAGCTTAAACCCCAAACCAAAGAAGAATCTGCATCATGACTGTATTATTTTAGTCAACTGTCCCACAAATTGCTACTCTGGCAATTCAAAAGAAATTATGTTTGTACTAACAGATGATGTTTCCCCCACAAATTCTGCATATTTTTTATTTACCTCTTACAGGACTTGACTTTGTCAACTCACCCAATGCTATACCATATTAAAAATGACAAGTATATTGTGTAGCAAAAGGATGAGAAAAAATCAAGATGAGAAGCTGAATTCAAGGTAACTCTAACAGATTTCACAGCCTCTTGCTTCAATGACGAGCTTTAAGTCTGTGGCTTATATTATTAATATCTCCTTTGTTAGTTCTGCCCATCTGCCTTGTGTCACTAAGACATCATCCACTGAACCAATGCTGCCTGAACATGAACACCCTGTAATCAATAGTAACCAACCTTAGGAGATATTATAGAATTAGATAAAGGACCCATTCTCTTCTTCCTTCCTCCACTAGACAAATGGAGAAAACCCATGCTGTTATTTATTGTAAGCTTTTTGCCTGTATAGAAGATATCTGAAAGCTGAATAAAAGTAAAAATAAAAGCAAAAAGATGTAGGAAGACTTGCTTTTGAGATAAGGGGAAAATAAAGGGCCTGCAGGTGTTAAACACAGAGACATTAGACATAGTCACCTACATTTCTATCACACCAGTAGTATTTTCTTATCTTTACTGTACTTTTATAGAAAGTTGGGGAGTCTGTTAACACCAGGCAGGGCAAGTGAGATTATATACCTGCCACTGAGCAGACTCCATAAGCAGAAAAGTAGCAACAGCAGTATGAGATTCTGCACTACTTCTGTTGAGAAACAGCTTGCCTGGCGATTCTAGAAGCAAGATGTCACAAAATTAGAAAGAAATTTTCTCTAGTATTCTCAAATTTCTATGAAAATCCCTAGATATATTTTAAAGGCAGAGCATCTTAGATATATCAGGTAAAGAATACCTTTAGCTCTTTCTATATATTGATCTACCTTTGTGTTGTGAATTGGAATAAACAATCTTTGCTGTCCCTTCTAGCTCTACAATTCTATGATTTTCTGAGATAAAATATGGGAATGTCACCATAGCTCCTGAAGTGTTTCTGGAAGGGCCAGCCAGCACAGAATTGGTTAATCAGGTTACCATTGCTTTCCTTTCTTCATCTATACCACTGTTGGTGTGATCAAGCACAATACCAAATAAATGAGAACATTTTCATGTGAAACTCAAAATTGTCATCTAGTAGCTGAGGAATGATAATCTAGGTGCCTGGGAAAGCTATTGCTGAAATGTTATCTAGAAATAAAACTGTGTAAAATGTAAAAAGGTGATGAAAATAAAACAAAATGTACGGATAGGTTTAGAGTTGTTGAGAGGATATGAAGAGGTAAACAAGCATCTGAAATTTTTTTTCTGTATTTTTATCTGTTCTCCAAATGCATTATTTAATGAAATTCCCAAAGACCAGAAGGTAGTTTAAAATATTGTAATTACCCCCCAAAAAAGGATATTTAAACATAGCTACAAGTGACTTATTCAGCATTAGTTACATTAATACATGATGATAATAAAAAGAAATGCTATGTTAATTATTAATTTGACATAATTATATAATGATGATGATGGTTGCTGTTCTTTGTTCTCAAAAAGGAACAAAATGAAAACACTATGTTGGGATCAAAGTACAGTATGTTTGACTATAATTGATCAGACCAGTAGAAGCTTGAGGCCTATCCCATGGATTGGGCACAAATAGTCCATATGAATATTTGGAGTGAAAATGTCACTAAATTTGCACATATCACATTTCTTTTGAGTTACTGCAATTCCGTTTCACTAATACAGCACAGAGGAGTCTTTTATGCAGACAACCATGGGTGGTCCTTTGTTTGCCAGTGTCTCCCATGTCTTACAAGGGATTCCAAAGTTCTTCAGAGACCTCGAGAATCTCCTAGTACCACTTCTGACTGCCAAGTGAACTTGTGTGCATTCTCTGTAAAATCATATTTTAGGCAAACATGTTTGTCATTTGAAAGGTATGAGTAGACCATTGGAATAGCACTCTATACAGCAGAGTTTGAATGCTTGTCAGTTCAACTCAAGAAAGGACCTCAGATTATGGTACCTTATCTTGCCAGGTGATCTTCAAAATCTTCTTAAGACAATTCAAATGGAAGCAATTAGGTTTCATGGCATGGTGCTGGTATACTGTTCAGGTTTCACAGGCATACAACAATGAGGTCAGCACAATAGCTCTGTAGAGTAGACCTTCACTTTGATAGAGAAGAGGTAATACTTTTTCTCTCCCACATTTTCCTTTGGAGCCTTCCAAACACTGAGCTAGATCTGGCAATGTGTGTGTCCACCTCATCATCTGTGTGTTAATCCCTGAAAAGTATATTGCCAAGGAAAGTGAATTTATCTACAGTATTCAAAAATTCTATATTTGCTTTAACTGATGAATCTACATATGGATGGTGCAGTACTGACTGGTGGAGAACCTCTGTCTTCTTTGTGTTGTTAGGCTAAAATTGGCATGAGCAGCAGAGATTCAGTCCATATCTCAGCCTTAGAGGTTGCATTGAGTGCACACTCATCTGGGAAGAAAAAGTTGCACACCTCTCCCTTTACTTTAGTCTTGGCTTGTAGCCTTTTCAAGTTAAATAGCTTAGGATTAATGCAGTAGCTGACATGGATGCCTTTTTTGTCCTTATTGAAGGCATCTGACTACATCACTGAAAAACATCATACTAAAAAGCATGGGATCAAGCACACAGCCCTGCTTCACTCCACTGATGATTGGCAAAGTGAGAGAGTAAGCATGCTGTCATGGAATTGGCATACAATACTGATGAACTTCTCTGGGCAACCAAATTATATCATGATCTCCCACAAGCCCTCACGACTGGCAGTGTTAAAGACCTTGGTCAGATCAATGAATGTTGTGTACAGACTTCTTTTCTGCTCACCATATTTCTATGATGATGATCTTATCAACTGAATATTCATTTTGGAATAATAAATGTTAACATTCTATAACACTTATATTGTGCATAGTGCTTTCTTGGTTTATTTGATTCGAACCTTACATAACCGCAAGGTAAGAACTTTAGGTGTTATCATCTCCATTTACAGATGTCAAAAATGAATCCTACAGTGGTTAAGTGAATTGCTAGGGAACATAAAGCTAATAAGCAACAAATTCAAGATTTAAACTTCTATCTTCCTGATACCAAGCCAGCACTTTATCCATGTTGCTGTTTATATTAATCAAGGCCTTAGCTTCCTTTTATATTATATTCATATAGTTTTTATCCTGTGGCCTACAGAGTAAATTTCAAACAACTCTGTATGAAATTCATAGCCTTCAATGATGTGGTACCAATCAACTTTTCATATTCTTCTTACAATCTTCTCTTCCATGCACTCTTCACTTCAAACCACTATACACCACTCTATCCACAAATTGCTAGTATTTTCCTGCCCCCCATCTTTACTCATGGTATTGTCTGTAATTGGCATGCCACACATCTGCTTTTCTCTTATTCAGAGTCATAGAATTTCAGAGTTGGGAGGGAATGTCAGGGACTATACACTCCAAAACATACTTGAAAAAGCACCACTACCATCCTCCTCCACAAACACACAGATACACGTGCATGCACACACACACATACACATATGCACACACACACACACACCTACACAAACACAACATGGTTCACAAATGGTCATCCAGCTTTGTTTAAATCCTCTAGCAGCCATCACCTGCTCTCAGAGTTAATTCATTCCATTTTTGCATAGCTCTTGTTTTTAGAATATTTTTCAGGAAGAACTGAATTAAAATTTAACATCAGATCTTTACTAGCTATGTGAGCTTGGACAAGTTATCTAACCACTGTCTGCCTCAATTTCCTCAAGTGTAAAATGGACATAAATGATAACACCCATCTCCCAGGCTTGTTCTCAGGATCAAATAGGAAAATAATTGCAAAGTGGTTAGCATAGTATCTGGTACATAGTAAGTATTTATTCCTTTCCCTTTTCTTTTCAAAATGACTGCCATGGTGCCTCTTTTAAGTTACTATTTTCTTTTTCTTGGCAGAACAGCCCTAGTGTCTGGACACATTCTAGCTTGTCTGTACTTTTTGAAAAAGGAAATGCCAATTACTGAATTCAGATAAAGAGAAAGGAAATACCAATTATTGAACACAGATGAGAATACTGCAGATGAGATCTGATAAAACCAAATTTAGGGCAATTAATACCTCCCTCATTCTTTACATTGTCCCTTAAAATTCAACACAGGAAAATAGTAGGGTTATGACTGACATTTCATATTGCTGACTCATACCCCGTGGGTTATTATAACTCCATCCTACAATTATGAAGCTGATTTAAATTAATTTGCCTTTACTTTTATTAGATGGAAAATTCCTTGAGAATGGGGACTCTTTTGTTTGGGTGTATGTTTCTAACACTTAATACAGTGTTTTGCACATAGTAAACAATTGACAAATGCTAGTTATTTTGTTGCATTATTAGCAATATACTTAATGTTATTTCAAATATTGATGCATAAAGCCTTAGGCCTCATATAAAATATGTACTGTATTCAGTTTAGCTAGTGTGATATATACTGAAACTCATTAGACACATTCATTAGGTGTACCCATTAGGGTGAATATAATCTGAAATTTTTGGATATTATATTTTAAACATCATTTTAGAATTGATTAGAAAAAAATACAATCTTGAAAATTCATTTAATAATTATAACTACAATAAAACATGAGAAAACATTTTTGGTATTTTTTTATTGCTCTATATCAATATTGCAAATACATTAAAATCAATCAATAAACATTTATTAAGTACCTTCTATATGTTCCTGGCATTGTGCTAAGCTCTAGAGATATAAAAAGAGGCAAAACACAAAAGATGTTAGTGTTGGGTAGTTACCTATAAAAGAATAGAATGAACATAGAGATTTTGAGAACTAAAGACAATCTTAAGAGATCAACTAATCAATTTATCTTAGCCCATTCATTTTAGAGTTAAGAAAACTTGAGTCCAAAGTATTTACATGGCTTATCTAAGGTCACACAGATAAATAGTATAATTTTGGTACAAACACAGGCCATCTAGTTTCAAATCCCCCAGTGTTTCCACTGCATCATGATTGGTCTATAAATGTTTTATTGCTGATTGTCTAATATATTCTAACAAAACCTTAGTGCTAACAGATCCCCTAAAATGCTTTTGTTGAAAAGGGACACTTTCTGTTTCTTAGGGACAAAATGAATAGTGTTTGCCTACAGAAAATATCTAAAATGGTTTCTTGGAGTCCATTCTTAACAATGAATATTCATTGTTTCTTCTCTAGCATGTTTCTCTATTTTCTCAGGGACCTCCCAAATACTTTAAAAGAGAATGCATTTAAATTTTTCATGACTATTCCAAGGTCTCTTAGATGTCAAATGATCTGTTCTCATCACTGAATATTTTGTGCCCTTCACAGACACAGAGATTAGAGTGATAGATTAGGGATCAGAAAATCAAGTTCCAAATCCTTTCTCTTATGCTTGGTAGATGTATGACCCTAAGCAAGTCATTTTATGTCTTTAAGACTTCATTTCCTCACCAACTTAATGGAGATAATATTACATATATCTTCTTCTTGCTGAGTAAATAGGATGCTTACTTGAGATAATGTTGACTTGAATAAGTAAAATAAAACACTTAAAGCAATTTAAAGCCCTAAATAATCAGTCATGTTCATTATCCACCCATTCATCCATCCATCCATTTGTCAATCAATACTTACTTATTAAGCACCTTCCATTAGTCACTATGTGTTAAGAAGGGAGGCAAAGACAAAATATAAAAAAAAGACCTTCCCCCATTGAGCTTACATATCCTATTAGGTAGAAAAGCTATACATATATAAACATACATAAATAAATACAAGGTATTGGGGGACATTATCTTCTGGGAGGCATCAACACTATCATTATGGCCTCAAATAGTCTTTTCCTTCCATCCTGGAAGGATCTGCCCAAAGACACATGTAACCCAGAATAGGAATAATTTGGTTGACACTCATGCAATAGAAGAACTTCTTAAAAATCATTCTAATCTATTATGTCAGATGACAACTTCATAGTCTTTATGTTGAAAGAGAAAATATGCTCTAGTTCTGGGAATTTTTGGTAAAAGAAAATTCGCACCTGTGTTTGTGCTGTACATTTCATACATAGTTGCTGTGAATTAGAGGACTGATACAAAGTGCCTTAAGAATTTCTCATTGGTAACTTGTTCATTTCATTATGTTACAGTATTAGTGTAATTAGAAATTATACTATCAAAGATCAGGTGGGATGTATTTAGCCTGAGAACAGCAGGAAAACATAATGACTTATAATTAAGGAATGGTCATTTGATATTAATAAAAAAAGACTTTGGAGAGATTTGTATTTAATAAAGAATCTAAAACATAGTTAGTATTTAATTCTTTAATGTCTTTCACCTAAGAATCTCAATTTACTTTATGGCCATTAACTAAATCCTCTTAATGTCCTAATATTAAATATTATCATATTTGTCATATTCAGGTTTTCCTCTTCTGAAAACTCAAACACATTAATTTTAAGTGAATTGCAAAGGGTTACAGAAATGGTCAGATACAAAAAAATGAGCTTATAAGTAAGCCATGCACTTGAGGGACTATGATTAAGAAATTTTGGCATATATTCCTGGTTCAGCAGTGGTGAATTTCTTAAATTCAGTATCCTCGATTTTTCTACATACAGAACAGAATTTTATTTTTAAAGTGCGGACAAACTGCAAAGCATTACTCAGATGATTAATGAAACACTGTTGATAGAAAAAGGCTTTGCGGTTTCCAAAAAATAGCACCTATGCTACAGACATGCTATGAAGACAAATTTTGAGTCTGTATAGCTACCCCTAATCTTTATTTTTAACTCCAGCCACATAATACAAACAGATAGCTGTGTATCATCACCTGAATGTCTCCTAGATATCTCAAATTCAACATCTCCAAAATGAAACTCATTACATTCTCCCCTAAATCCATATACCTCCAAACTTACCTTATTTTCTAGTCATCCAAGGTTTGTTTCCTTAGAATAATCATTGGCTCTTATTTCTCCATTACAAGTCTTTTCTACCTGACCTAAGAACATGCCTCTAATTCTCCTTCTTTTCTTCATTCATAATCTGTGATCAGGCACTCATCCATCACCTTTTACCTGATCGATTGCAGTTGTCTTTGTTGCTGTGACTTCTCTCCAATCAATCCTATATAGAACTGTCAAATAGATGCTACTAAAATATAGATCTGAAAATATCATATATGTCTAATCAAAAATCTTCAATAGCAGTCTAGTGCTAGTAGAACAAAATACAAAATCCTGAGTCATTCATTTAAGCCTTCAGCATTTTGGCCTCTACCTAGCTTTCCAGTCATTTCATATCACTGTATTTCCCACAAACTTCATTCTAATCAAATTTCCCATATATGATGGTTCTTCAATATTTTTGTTTAGGTGAAATGAAAATATAAAACTCTTTATTCACCTTTGCCTTGTAGAACCCCTTGCTTCCTTCAAAACACAGCTCAGCAGTGACCTCCCACATGAAGACTTTCAACTAGGTGGCTCAGTGGATATGCTGAGGCTGGATTCAGGAAGATCTTATTTTAAATCTAGCCTAAAATACTTACTAGCTGAGAGATCCTGGGCAAGTCACTTAACCTCTGTTTATCTCAGCTTCCACAGTTATAAAATGGGGATAATAATAGTACCTATCTCTCAGGGTTGTTTTAAGAATAAAATGATATATTTTTTGTAAAATGGTTAATAAAGTTGGTCTGGCATGTAATAGACTTTATATAAATGGTGATAAGTATGATTATGAAGATTATGATTATTGTCTGAGAAGTTATTATTAATCTTCCTCTTGAAAATACTTTTAATGTAATTTGAATATATAAATGCATTTCTATGCTATACATGCAGAGTAAAAACACGTACATATATATATACACACACATATATGTATTATATCGCTCAACTCAAATCTGTAGAATATAAACATTTTGGAAATAAAGCTGTTTCATTATTTTTTATTGTTTTTATATTCCTAGCATCAAGTACAGTGTCTTAAAAGCACATAGCATATGCTTAATAAATGGCTTTGAAATTTTTTGTATTTTATCCTTATGCAACCTAGACAATATTCAGTTCCTCTTAGATATTGACCAGGGAGGTTCGATCTCTTAAATCCAAAAGATCTTAATATAAGCAGATTTCACCCACTCTTATCAGTTTAGGATCATGTAATGAACCTTAAGTAAATATTACAATGAAAACAGGATGTGTTGTTGGAAAAGAAAACACAGTTTTTGGAATCAGAAGAGCTGGGTTCAATTCTCAGCTCTGATGTCTTCTATCTGTGTAACTTTATGGTGAGTTGGCTAACTTCTCAGAGCCTCAGCCTTCCTATTTGTAAAATTGGGAAGGTGAATCTCTATCTCTAAATCTCTGATATCATGATCTTAATATGTTACATGTAATGTCAATGATTTTACAGAAGAAGAAACTTCTGGATGTTAAATGCATCCCCAAATAGAAACAAAAGTTGCCCTTCTATTTAAATAGATTAAGAAAGATAAAAATTTGGGGCAACTAAATGGCACCATGAATAGAGCACTGGCCCTGGAGTCAGGAGGACCTGAGGTCAAATCTGGCCTCAGACACTTAACACAATAACTAGCTGTGTGGCCGTGGGCAAGTCACTTAACCCCAATTAGAAAGAGAGAAAGGGAAAGGGAGAAAGGGGGAGAGAGAGAAAGATAAAAATTTTTAAATCAAAGGTATAGCTACATTTTTCAAATAATTCATTCTCTCAACATTAGACATTAGTTCAGCATTTAATATTAACTGTTTTAAAGTTGTATACATGTTCATGGCCTCCATAATGTGTGTGCATATGTTATGATAAATCCCATTTTGTTGTAACTTTTAATAATTCATACAGATCTTTATAACTTGTGATCTTGGGAGATGGAACTAACAACAGTAATTGAATACAAAGAAAACAAATGTATTTGCATAAAAAAGATGAGCAAGACTAGTCTTATTTATAAATTTGATTGTCATCACAAGCTAATAATGAAAACCTAGATATTTGGCAATGGACAAAACATCACTGAGAGTGACTTTAAAAGATGTAATTTTTACTTGCAGATGTTCAGATTTTCTTTCCACAGAAAACTTTTTACAAGTGTAAATTTTTCACAGCCAACTGCATGTTATTTTAGTATAGCTAAATCTCTGAAAAAATAAAAAAAAATATTTTGCTTCAGAATATTATTTGACAAAATGGATATTTTTACAAAATTAAAATAAGCTACTGTTGGAAGAATACTTCAGAGATTATCTGTCCTAATTTTTACACAAATCATACATCCTATCTACTATACCTTATAATTTGAATATATAAATACACATTGTAAATGAATTTTTACTTCATCATATTAAATAATTTTTAGCACAGGTCCTTTCATTCTTATGAGTAGTTGAAAATGGAAAGTTTTGTAATTGGTCTGTTGGTCAGACCTCTTGTTTTATGTTGCTCACTGACAAGAAATTTGCTTTCTTAGAGCACCATTAATTTTAGGTTACTTTTTAAACACATTATATTCATAATTCAGAAAATCTTCCTAAAACACTTTCAAATACAGTCCCCAATTTAAGAACCTGGATAGATTTATTTTGCCTACTGTTACAAATTTAAACAATAGGCTTTGCATTTTCAGGCTCTCTATGAATTGTCTTCCCTCAGTCACCATGATTCCAATGATTTAATAGTTCTATAAACCAAACATTTCCAATTTAGAATATGCACATCTTTTACTTCCTCTAAGATATGGCTCAAAGGCTTGGTTCTTTAAAATAGTTTCTATTTTTCAACTTGTGTCACTGATAGGTCCTTTCCATCTAAACTCTAATATTTACAATTTTTGCTACTATATCTTGCATGCATTTAAAGGTACATTATTCTTTAGTTATTCTCTAATTGTGTAGTGGTTTTAAAAAATTTTCCTATTGGACTCTGAGCAAGGTAACATTTTAAGAATCATCAGACTTGGGGATTACACATTCTACTTCTTTGATATTTTCCTTCACTCTAACCCCTGCACACCAAAGCTTCTGGCATAGGGCTATGTATAGAACTAGTGGTTAATAGATGTTAGATTAATTGGCAAATTGTACCAATGTACCACCCTTGGCCAAATTAGGACCATTTTATGGATAATGAAGGATATCTAAGCTGAAAGTGAAGTAAATGAACTCTCCATCATTGGGTCTTAGAGGTATTTTTGTACATAATATCTTCTCCAAATAGCTTATGAGTCCCTGGAAGATGGGGACCATATATAATTCATCTTTTTATTCCCTGGGATCTAGCTGAGTGTGTTGCCTAGAGAATATTGTAAGGTCTGCATTGAATTGAATTTTATATTCTCATATTTAGGTTATATGTAACATAACCCTTCTCCCTTCTATACCCAAGGGTTCACATGGCTAATGTTTTCTCAGACACAAAGGAAAGAAGATGGCCTTTTTTATATGTTTAACACTAAATGACTGCTTGCCACTAAAAAATTTTTGAAATGCAATGAGAAAATAATTTATAATAAAAGAATTTATAATATAGTTGTTATATTTCTAGAAGATATCTAATGCTATAATGTCCAAAAAAAATGGAAGCATATATCACAGCACAGATGGCAACAGAATTTAATTAGTCATTAGTCACAAATCAGTCAACAGAAATTAAATGTTTACTATATGCCAGGTCCTATCCTAAGCAATGGGTAAAGAAAGTCCCTATGCAAAAGGAACCCACATTCTAATATACATGATTCATAAGAAGGCTTCATTTACAAACAATTAATTTCAAAGAACTGGTTTAAAGGATATCAGGTAAATGTATAAGTGAATAGATGGACAGATTATGTTGCTGCAGTGAAATATATCAGCAACATAGATATCATTGGTATCTCCATTATATCAGGAATTCAAAGGAGGTACCTTAACACATTGTGTGGATCCTTTGTGACAAACTTGTAGGACAACATAGATGAGATATACAAGGTAGGCAGACACAGATAGGCTTCACACTATATCTTTAGAGAGGATTTAGAAAGCAATCAATTACTCAAAGTCAGCAAGCATTAATTAAATGCTTACTATTTTCCAATCACTGTGCTAGGTACTGGGGATTCAAAAACAAGACTCTGTGCCTATGTACTGTCAGTAGAAAGAATTTGGATACATATAAGTATTTACAAAATATATATCATACTTAAGAGATTTTAGAAGGAGTTTAACAGCTGGAGAGAACAGGAAAGGCTTAATACAGTAGTTGGTATTTGAGCTGAGCTTTGAAAAAGTCCAGGGATTCTTCTGGTTCATATGAGCAAAGAGATGGAGGACTGGACATTTTCTCTGATCCCCATAACCTCTCAACCTTCTCAAAAATAGAAATTATGCATCAAAGATAAAGAAACTTCAGCTGTTGCTATAGTCTAGGAAAGCCAGAATCCAAAAGATTAAAAATGAACTGAGCCCCGAGATCCATGACATTCACTGTGTCTGAGCTTGCTTAGCATTCTACCCCCTACCTTCCAGGTAACCAGTAGGAGGCCACACTAGCAGATATAAGGTCATTACACAGGTTTATAACCAAACACTCGCATAGTCCAGTCTCTCCTACCTCTTCCTAGCTTCAGACTGTAGAAATTTGCTCTGGTTGTGACAGCCAGACAGTGTGGCGATACCCCTTCAGGAACAAAGCCTACCAATGGCCACAACTCCATATGGGAGGTAACACAGCAAGTACTCCACTAATTCCAAGGGAATGAGCACAGAATCCAGAAGGGACTAGCTCTGACCACCCAGAAGTCACTTGGGGCAGAGACTGAGACTGGTGAACTGTGAATTGGCCAACTTGGGAAGATTGAGATGCTTTGAGATCCATCTCCCAAGGAAAACACATCAAAAGGGAGGGAGTCAGAAAGTGAGAAATAGAGGTACATGGGGAAGGGTCAAGGAGATGGAAATCACCAGATTTTTCAGGAAGAAATAAACTCAAAGACCTTGAACAGAAACTAATAAATTAATAGGTAGAACAGTAACAACAGAAGGAAATATGGCTTCTAGATCTAGTAAATGAGTTCAGTAATCAATGAATAAAAACTACAAAATGAAGGAAAACCATCCAACTCTTGATGAGACAGAGGATGTTTTGGAATGTGAGGAGAACATGAAATGACTATATACTGACTATATACCTTCTGAATAGTTCAAAAGATAAATGAGAATTATAAAAGCAAAATTAATGTCCTGAATAGTAAAAAAATAATGGGCAGAATAGAAAAATTGAAATCTGCAATGGTAAGCCTCACCAAAGAAATGAAAAAAAAAAGAGAAATATATTAGGAATACAAATACAGAGATGTGGAAGATAATTTAGGAAAAAACAATAACCTTGAGAGAAAATATGCTCACTATGCAAACAAAGTAAATTGATCTTGAAGACAATATGCACAGAGACAACTTAATGATAACAGTTCTTTCAGAAGTGCACTTACATGCACAAGTGCATGCACACACAAACACACTTTAACACCATAATGAAGGAAAAATTAGAAAAGAACTTTAGAGAACATCTGAAAAAAAAGAAAATGAAATATAAATTAAAAGAATTCACGTATTGCCTCCAGAAAAAAAATGAAGAAAGAAACACAAACAAAACTGCAAAACACGTAGTCCTTAAATTTAACAATTCAATTCAGAATCAACAGGGACTGTAAGCAGTCAGGAGAAAGACATTCAAATACAAAGGAAAGAGAACTAAAATAATACAAGATTATTCTGCACCCCTTAAAAAACCAGAAGGTTTGGAATTATGTATTTCAAAGAGAAGTGGAACTTAGGATGCAACCAAGGATGACCTAACATGAACATCTGAGCTTAACCATACATTAAAGAAAATGGCCATTCAGTATTATAAAGAGACACTAGAAACATTTTCAGAGGGAAAACTAAAATTGAAGACATTGTTTCTTGAACACCCCCAAAAATTTGAAATGCAGAAGTGAATAAATTTAGCAGTCAATGAAAGCTATAGCAACAGAATGACAGTAGACAGACCATTCTTTCTGAATGTACACAAGGAAATAGGGATGGAGGCAAAAATCTGGTGGAGGTTATAATGAAGAGGGGGACAGAGAGAGTATGGACAGAACCTGATAATGCTTTGCCTAAGGTGAATCAATGATGTTTTGTTTGTTTGATTTTTGTTTTGTGGGACTACATTACAACATGGGAGGGTAAAAGAAAGGAGAGAGGAGAGCAGGGAGATAGAGAAGTGTGACATTCTGGTACCCAATCAAAGGTTAACAATGAGGGGAAGTTGACTTTGTGGTTCCCAAAATTATAGAGCATATAGGGGAATGGGAGGGGAGAGAGGAAGGATTGAAAAGGGGTAAAAATAGGAGATGATTCTTTAGAAATGGGAAGGGTTTCCACTGCTGAATTCCCCCATAAATGAAAAGAAATTATCTTTGAACAAAGATAGAGAACTTATGTATTCTGTGGTGAGGATTTGATTCTCTAAAATTCTTCTTGTCCTACATTAGTAGAGAGAAAGTTGGAACTCCTGGTGAAATTAGCATCTGGAGTCATGGGAAACTATGGATACAGGGAAGAGATATTTTGTAGCAGTTGAGTAAAGAAAGGTAGCCAGAGGTGGGTATATATCAATGGTGGGCCACATAATAAGGGACATGGTGGAAGAAGGGCACTACAGTGGGGCAGTGTCCTCTGTGACACTAGTTATAAATGGCACTGTTTAATAAATGGCATTTTGAGAGTGAATCACAGTGAAAAAAGGGAATCCCTGAGACAAACAATACAAGGCAGGGACAAAAACTGCTTAGAGTGGAGATTCTAGAATGGATGCCCTGAGAAGCTTTGATTGCCTGGGGATTATAGAAAAACAGAGAAGCCAGATAATTATAATGGTTGTGAATAAAAGAATGTGGGTCTAGAATAGAAAAGAAGGAAAAGATGCATAATGATTCATCCATCAATCAGTAAACATTTATTAAATGCCTGCTATGTGGCAAGCACTGTGTTAAGTGCTTGTCATACAAATCAAGGTCAAAGACAGTCCCTTCTCTCAAGGAGTTTAGAACCTCTTAGTGGATAACACAACATGCAAACTATGTGAGATATATTACCACACAGAAGGCGCTAGAATTAAAAGGGTTTGGGAAAGGTATGTTTAAAAAAATGACATTTTAGATGAAGCTTAAAGAAAGCTTTGGGAAGTCTATAGATGGAGTTGAGGAAGGAGAGTATTCCTGATGTGGGGGACAGACAGAAAAAAATTCCATGAGCTTAGAGATGGCATATCTTCATGGAACATTCAGGAGGCCACCATCACTGAATTACAGAGTATGTGTCAGGAAGTAAACTGTTAAGAAGACTGGAACAGTAGAAGAGGCCTAGGTTATTAGGGGTTTGAATGCCAAACACAACATTTCATATTCCTATAGCTGATAGGGAGCCACTGGATTTTATTGAGATGGGGACTGACATGATCTTATCTTAGCTTTAGAAACATTACTTTGGTGGCTGAAAGGAGGAGGGATTGGAGTGGGAAGAAGTACATGCAATGTGAGATGTCTAAGAGGAAGTTGGAGATGTGATATTGCAGGTCAGTAGAGAGATTGGGGCAGGATAGGTAGATTTGAGAATATTCATCATAGAAATTGTAATTACATCCATAGGAACAGAAGCAATTAATAAGTGAATGTAGGAGGAGAAAAGAAGAGGGCCCAAGACAGAATCCTGAGAGGCCCAAGACAGAATCCTGAGGAACACCTATAAGTGTGATCTGTGATATGGATGAGGATAAAGAAAAAGAAAGTGGGGAATAGTCAGGTAGGTTGGAAGAGAAATGCAGAAAATGTTCCAAAAAAATAGAAAAGTAGAGATAATGAAGAGATTAAGAGAAATCTTTTTAAGGGCTGATAATAATTCATACCAATTAAATAACCTCAATAAGGACCAGAGGCTGAACTAATAAGACAGAAGAACCTGGACCTAGCAGCTTCTTCATACTCTGAGTAAACTCAAGAGAATACCTCTTCCTATGTCAACAAAGTTAGATTGGGCTTACTCTATGACCATTAAAGAGACACTTAACCTGAAGCACTAACTTGAGTAATGGGATGTTTTTTTAATCTCAATATTTTTTGGACATATACTATGTTATAGAATGTTAGTGGTAAAGAAAACACAGATATCCTGAGTCATAATTTCAACAGATATTTTGTCAACTTTCTTATTTTATTGTATTTACCATCCATTCAGTTAAGAGAATTCCTTTCTCATACAATGATTAAACATTTATGGAGATCATAAATTTGAGTGACATAGTCACCCTGAATTCCTATGGTTCTAAAATATATTTAAGCTTTCTCATTCTTTTGTTCAGGCAGTCAGAAATTAGGTTTTGGTTCCTTATATGTACAAGCTAGCTAGTTTTGTCTAGCTGTAAGGGATAAAATGATATAACTGTATATCACCTAGCCTGTTTGTCTCCTTTAACAAAACTTTAAGGTTAACAGGATAAAAATACTGAATTAAAAACAAAACTAATGAGCAGAGCTAATGGAAAGGAAGTAGAGGAAGCGGAAGTTATTCTCTTGAGTAACTAAGAGGGGAAAATATTATATAAGTAAATAAAAGCAGGAAAGAAGAAGGGGGAGGATAAACAAAACTCCAAAAGGAAAGGGGTAACAAATGAGAGAAAATGATCAGGGCGGAGGGTAAGAGATCTAGTGAGAACAATGCCACTTAAAAAAAAATAAGGCAAAGTAACTTCAAGAAAATAGTAATGCATTTGCAACAGAAGGGATAAAATAATATCTTAAAAAGAAAAACCAATGCAAGAGAGAGATGGAGGAAAATATATACTTAACTTGTATAATTATAAACATGAATTAATTAAACAATTAATGAAATAAAAAGAGTGGATTGGAATAGAAATTAAAACCCTACAATCAATTATTTAAAAGAAATACAGTGAAAAAATATAGACACACAAGCATAAATAAGGATACAAATATCCTTGCTATAGAGCAAGTAAATTTAAAAAGAACAACAACCAAGAATTGTAATCATTGTATCTCAAAAGGAAAAAACAAACTTTTCAAAAATTAAAAGGGATAAAGAAACTAAGGCAACAGAGCAATATTGATAATAAAAGCAAATATTCCAAATACCTTAGCATTCAAATTCATAAAGGAAACATCATCTGAGCTACAAGAAGACATAGATAGTAAGACAATAGTAATATGAGGCTCTCCTAATCTTTATATCAGTTTTGGATTCTAACAAAGATAAAAGAGAAAATGTCACTGAACCACTGAGAAACTAGAGTTAAAAGGCTTATTAAATCTCTTAAATGGGACAGCAAATGAATATACATATTTCTCCACATCGTATAAGACCTATCCAAAATGTTATCATGTATTACAATACATAGATATTGTAAACAAATGCAAAAACCACAGAAATACTTATTACAACCTTTACAGACCATAATCTAATTAAAATAGGAACTTATTCAAGGACCACAAACAAAAGATACAAACACAAAAGGAGATTTCATAATGAAATCCCAAATAATGACTGGGTCAAAGGACAAATCATAGAAATTATTAATAATCATATAATATAAAATGACAATGATGAAATGGATACAACTAAAGTAATACTCAAGGGTAAGTTATATCCTTACAAGCATACATTAACAGAAGAGAAAAGGAGAGAGTTAATGAATTGAATATGCATTTTTAAAATTAGAAAGCCAACAAATAAACCTAAAATAAGAACAAAAAGGAAGTTATTAAAATCAGATGGGATATAGGTAAATTGGAAAAATAGAAATTATAAAATTAAAAAAATCCTTTTCTTTACAGAGACATAAAATTGATAAATCCTTAGCTAATCTAATTTGAAAAAAAACAAAATCAAAGCAATAAAATGAGCATCAAATGAACAAGGTGACATCACAGCAAAACAAGAAATAAAAAAGGATAATCATAACATATTATACAGTTATATGCTAACAAAATTGAGAACCCCCCAAAATGAGTAATACTAATATGTATGATAGGGAGAGTGTATGATCTGGTGTCAGGAACGACAGATTCAAATTCAGTTTTTGCTCTTTATTTTTATTTGATCATCAGCCAACTTTAACTCTGTGGACCTCAGCTTCCTAATCTATAAAATGATAATAATTACGTTTCCAGACAGCTGTTTGAAGGAGAGTACTCATAATACTTAAGCACTATATAGATATACTTTACTGAAATCTTACAAATAACAATATTGGGATATAAAATAACTTACATATTATATAGTATCAAATTCAGAGGGAACTTTGGGGTCATCATCTCCAAATTTGCATATGAGCAAACTGAGATCCGGGGAGCATGGTAATCTTTTTTTTTTTAAGTTATATGTCTTGTTTTTACATGAAAAATATTTACAGAGCATTTTCTCTTTGTGAGAGGTCACTTGTAATAAAGTAAAATAGTTAAGTAAAACTGATAATAAAGTGACCTTATCCCAAAGGGGACGTAACATTTTACATCTATAGCACTGTCCCCTACAACTCTATTTTTAAAAAATTAACAAAAAGTTTGTTTTTCTCCTTTCCATTCCCCAATGTATTGAAAAGGGAAATAAAAAAATATATAATGAATACACAGAGTCAAGCTAAATAAATTTTCCCAATATCTATATGCAAAAACACCCCACACCTTTTTCTGCTTGCTAAATCCATCATGCCTTTTTTGTAAATAATTTCAAATTGCATTTTAGAACTGTTGTATACATTTATAGGTCTACCTATGGTACAACAATGTTGCCTTTTTTTCCTACAGAATCTCCAAATTTGTCTTTTTTCCTTTTATATCATCTATGTTACTTGATGTCTGTGAGAAATTATTTTTATTTCTCTAGTTGGATTTTTGGAATTTTTTTTAATATGACTATTAACAGACTTAGCCATCATTGTATAGGTGGTGAAGCTAAGGTTTCCAGCAAAGATCCTTTGACTTCGTAACCAGTAGACTTTTCACTATACCGTGATGATCTTCACAGTAGTCCTGTGAGGTGGTACATGCTACAAATATTATTATCTCTATGTTGGAATTGATTGAACTAAGGTTCAAATAGCTTAACTGATAGCAATTAAGTCTGTGAGTCAGAATATGAGCCCTTTTCTTTTGTGAGCCTAAATCCATCGCTTTTTCCACTAAACTGCCCTAGGTCTCAGGTTGGTTAAGTGACTCAGCAAAGTTTATATTATAGAATCAATGGCTAACTGAGAAATAGAATTTAGAATTCTTAACATCAATCTTGTATACAGTCTGGTGAACTTGTATTTCTAGCTCAGAAACACAACTAATAAGATTGACTATATTAATAAAAATTATAGTTTTGAAGTTCTTATTCAAGTTGGGAAAAGGTTGCTTATCCTGTCTAGCCTATACTATGATCGAGTGTTTTATATTAAAAAAAGAAGCCTGCTTCAGCATTTGTCCTTACATATTAATTTTATTTCTATAAGTTGAGAGAGAACTGGATTAAAGGAGAAGAAAAAAAAGATAATAACCAGTTAGGTACCTGACAAAGATAAAAGAGGTGATTATCCCATAAGGAGTAAAGATGAGTGGGTATTGAAATCAATACTGTTGTTTTATTTTTTTTCCTTTTCCTAGTTAAGATATAAGAGAATAGCATATTAAAAATAAATATCATCTAGTACTGGTCAAATGAAGGGGTTGGGCCCCTCTAAAGTTTTCTTTTCATTCAAATTGTACAACTGTTTTTTTGCAACTGACTTTTAGAGCTAGAATTATTATCTTGGAATCTGAACTAGTTCTGCCCCACCCCCCACTATTTTGATAATTTCATTTCAATATAATTGATTTATTTTGAGATGCTGTTTATTTTATGTTTTTGAGGGGTCCATGGCTCAAAAAATTAAAATCTTAATGTAGAATATCCTTCCCTTAAAACACCTTTTCATCCTTTATATCCATGTTATATTTTAATGAATCAATCAGTGAATAAGCATGTATTATAAACTTATTCAAAAGCCATTCAAACTATTGGAAATACAGCAAAAAATGAAATAGTCCATCTGCCTATGAACTTTGAATTCTATCAGGGGAAACAACATATAGACATATAAGCAGATACAAAATACGTGTAAATTACATAAGATAATATTTTTGGAAGTGTGGAGAAGCATTAACAATTGTAAGGATCAGGAAAGTTCTCAAGTAGGAGGTGGTGTTCGAGGGGAGATTTAAAAGAACTTAAATCTCTCTGATTTAAAATTCAGTCTTCTGCCAGTCCATCATAAAGCTTCTGTTTATTTTCTTGAGTTTCTGTGTACAGAGTATTTATCCACACTAAAGCAGGCACTATGGGGTAGTGAAAGAGTAATGGATTTGGGGTCAGAAGATCGGATCCCTGATGCTGTGTGATCCCCGAGTCAGCCAATACCCTCTCTAGGCCTCAGATGCCTCCTCTGTAAGATGGCATCCACAGCCCCTTCCCAGACCACCTCTATGATCCCCCCGATGGAGGGAGCCAGGCCCAGGGAGGGTCTAGAGCTGGAGCTGCAGCTGGTGCAGGGTCAGCATCTCCAGGGGGACCCTCCTTGGTCTGGGGGTCAAGATCTGACTGCTCGGGACCCCGGCCTCACCCCTGCACCAGCAGGGAGAGCCAAGGGACCAGAGGGCATGATCGGCAGCATCTGGATACTGGGTCCTCCCCACCAATCTTTCTACTGAACATATACCAGGCTTCTTATATGCAAAAAGGTTAATAAGAGCACTTTTAATTGTAGCAAAAAAATGGAAACAAAGTCGGTACCCATCAGTGGGGGACTGGCTGAACAAACTCTGGTTTATTAACAGAATGGAATGTTACTGTGCAATGAAAAATGACAAATGTGTTCAGAGAATCTTAGAAAGATGTATATGAACTCCTGCAGAAGGAAAAGTACCAAGAGAACAACATACATGTTGATCACAATAATACAAGAGAACAGATTGAACCCAACAATGTAAATAGAATTTTAAAAGACAACTGAATTCTAAGCAGTTGTTTATTCAAATCTTGGTCTCAGACAAGATAATGAAGCATCAGAGACGGAGCTGACCATGGATTTAGAAGTTTGCAGTTGCTAGACACTGTTACTGTGTTGTCCTATGTTTCTTAACTTCCAATATTTGTTTCAAGAAGGTTTCATTCTCAGGTTGAAGGAAGCAGAGCAGAGAAATCTCCAGAAATGACTATCATAAAATTCAAAGGATAAATAAAACTTATTAAAAAAATAAAAGATTGGATCCAAATGTTGCCAATTATTTTTACCTATTTCTCTTTGGTCAAATTATTTAACTCTTCTGTTACTCCCAGTCCTCAATCAAATGAGTGGATTGGGCTAAATGACTTATTCAGGCCCTTCCATGGCTGGGCCTACAATCCTTTTGACTATTTATATGCCATAAAATTATGCTTTTTCCATATTGAAGTACTGAAAAGATGTGTTTTTTTAAAGAGCTGTTAATTATAAGCTATAATCAATATCATCTTTGAAAACTTTTAGAAAGTACCTTATTTGTGAATTAAATAGATACGGTTGTCATTCAGAACTTAAACTGAATGTAAATTGTTTCCTGAATAATAATGATATTGTAAATGATCAACTCAACAAATATTTATTAAATTGTTATTGTATATTATGTAAGACATCTTTCTTGTTTTATAGAGTTTATTATCTAAATATTAATCTAATTCAATAATCTTAATAAATATTACAACTGAAATTTCTTGGCCCTAGACCCAAGAAAATCTGGGTTCAAATCTTGTCTCTGAAACTTTCTAACTATGTGACCATGGACGAGTCACTTCTATGACTTGCAGTTTTCTTGTAAAGTGAGGGGGTTATCGGAGATCCCTTCCATTATAAATCTATAAAAACTTGTTTATGGTCATGATAAAATATGAAATAGATGTTTGGGCAAGCCAGTGTTATTATCTCAGTAAAGTACAAAATAGACTCTGCCATAACCTGATGCTATCTTCATATCTTTAATCTATGACTGGTAATATCTTCTATCACTGCTTTTAACTATTGAAATTCTATTGATCAGGTTACAATCTATGTCAGTGATGCCCCTGATATACTCAGTTGACAAAAACCTCATTCCTCAGGCTTCACAAGAGATTTTGTTTTATAGTTTTCTAATGTAATTATGGAACATTCAGAATTTTTGGTTATCTGTTTTTGTGTCCGAGACCTAAACAAGACTGAAATCTCCACAAAGTGAGGGAAAATACATATATAAACCAAGTTTCATATCTTTCCAGTGGCTAGCACTGTATTCTGTTCCTAGAAGGTACTTCAGAAGTATGTGTTGAATGAATGTTTGCCAAAATACCATATTATGTTGCTTCCATAAAAACACTTAAAGTCATATATTCTTCATACATAATTATACCATTTCCAAGCTTTATGGATTCCCAATATTTATAATGGGTGCCTTCTCCCTAGCAGTACAAATTGATCTTCCTGAAAAAAGTTTTATTGAGTCTAAAGCTGAACAATTCTGGTTGTACTATTTGCTAATTTTATTTAATTGAATAGATCTGTTAGATAATAAGTTCTTTTAAAAGTTAAGGATGATATCTTACATAATATACAATATGTCTATGAATAAAATATCTATAAAATTGCTCATTTGTGCATTGGAGGCCTTACCTTATGTCCTTAATATTCTGAGTGTCAGAGCAGCACTTAGCTATCCGTGTTCCTACCTCATTCCACATATATGATTGGTTCAGTTTTCAAATGGTACATTTCCTTGATAATAACTTTTATGTCATAGCATACAATTAGGTCATTATTTGAATTATGCTGCTGTACTCACACCCATCATGCATCCCTCCATGTTTTTTTGAGTCATCCTCCATTTTGATTCTACAGAGATTATGATATTCTCTGCTTTGTAACTATACAGAATCACTGGAAGAATATTGGTTCTTAACAGAGAGAAAGAGAATGAGAGAGAGAGAGAGAGAAAGAGAGAGAGAGAGAGAGAGAGTGTGTGTGTGTTTGTGTGTGAAAGCAGTTGGAAATAATGGAAACTATACAATTTCCAAATATACTTCAGAACAATTTCTTTTCTCCTATTTAATTCTGATCTCAGTTTCTTACCTATTTGTAGTGCCTGTCTGTGATGTACAGTACAATTCAGTATTGATAGGACCAGAGTGATAACTAGAGTGGGACAACTGGGACTTTACTCTAGGTTAATTAAATTTAAAGGACATTGAAAATACCAGCATTCCTTCATCAGGTAAAACCAAGTGTGTTTAGCATCTAGTTAACAAGAGTGAAAAGTTAAAATTTGGTGCTATAAAATGGTTTACTTTTGCCACCTTGGCAATAGCGCTCCAGGCTAGTGAGCTCCATCTTTTTTCCTGACCCCATCCTGCTCCCTTTCTCAGCAATGGTGTCTCTAGTAGAAGCCTTTAAGAGTTTCTAGCACATTTTTCTCTGCTGTGGATGGCGATTTGTCCTGAAATCCAAGATCATTCCTCCATCCCCACTGTCTCAACTAAATTTGCCTTTTATGATTTAAGGACGCATTATTTTGCTTGTTTGGCCATATTTTATGATTCTTTCTTCGGACACTCAAATTACTTGTAATGACTCTGGATAATCCTTATGCACCCACTCAATATATTGCCCATTCATATGCATGCCATTATTTAAGCAATGGTTTTCATCTCTACTTATTTTAAATTTGTGTAGTTCATTGGGACTCCTTTGCTCTGTTTTGAGGAGATAGGGTTCACATTGAGGAGGCTCTGTGGAATTCTGGGTTTGGATACAATTAGAAGAACTAGAAAGGACCTTCTAGAGAACCTTAAAATCTATTTCAGATTCATTTTTCACTTGTACTTTAGGACACCTTAGGTGAGGATACTTCTCTATGTTTTATGCCACATTTGATACCAATAATCAGAGGAATACTGAACAGCTATTCTACCACTTGCTTCTATAAGGGATTTATTTTTATATGTTCATTTGAGATGTTTGATGGAAGAAGACATCTTTAAGGCTACCTTTTATTGTATCAAGTTTTTTTAATGATCATTGGTAATAGTAGAGACAGTGTGGCATAGGGGATAAAGGCTTAGGAAGACTTGAGTTCAAGTCCAGACTCTGACACAGTATGTGACCCTGGACTAGTCATTTAATCCCTCAGTGCTCTAGGTACCTCTTTAAATAATGGAGTAGGCTCCTGCCTTTGTAGAGGGAGCTTCTTACTAAGGGTTCCCTATAGTAATGAAATCACAGATCCTGTCCCTATCTAATAATTGTATTAATTTTTAACACCAAATTGGCCAGATGTTCAGTTTTGTAATCTACATATTTTACAGCTTGTGTGACTTGCAAAATGCAACTAGAATTCAAATGTAGGTCTTAACTTTATTTAATCTTTTTCTTCATATTAGTTCATAGAGAAATCACTAACCATGTTTTCTTCTTTCCAAAAGAGGTTTGTGAATGAGACCGAATGAGCTGATATATCTATAATTCAGGAGCATAATAAAATCATGCACCCTTAGTAGACATTTTTAGACTAACCCTCTTTTGCACTTGAATTTTGCCCAGAGGGCTTCACAGTCCATGCACTAACCTGGTCTTAAAATGATAGTAAATCAAACTGTTGATGTCAGTTTACAGATTAAATTGAAGGTGACCCAAAGCACTAAATCAATGGGGCAGCTTTAAAAGCAACCTGTCCTAAATAGGTTTGCTTTCTACTACAAGCCAGGGAAAAGCTACAAAAGCTTAATGCAAAGATGGAGAGAGATATTATATCCTGGTTAAAATTCAGACATTAAAATAAATTTAGGCATTTAATACAAAATTTAAATCATTTTTAAAGACTTTTTTTTAACCTTTTTGATTCTGGTTTTATTTTTTTTATCAAGGAAATACCCCATAGAAATAAGAGCTTATAGTATCTTATGCTGAGGTTCCTCATTCTCAAGCAAAAAATGGTATTTTCAGAGATCTGTAATTTCAACAGTATGGGCTCTCACTGGTCTACACTCTAGTCTCTAAAAATTCATCTCCTGATGACTGGAATCCTGAGGATGAGAATCTCACAATTAAGCTAGTCATGGTGCATCATTAGGCCCCTTCTCATTATCTGTCTACCTTGTTTGGGCCTCCCTAGGCATGTGTTTTGTTGGCATAACCTTACTAACTAAGGTCTATAAATACCAGAAATTTCAGTTATTCATGTGGAACACATTATATATGTTTTATATAACCTCTTTTCTGGATGCATCCAAACAGTCAATCAACCGGGGACACCAAAGAAAAGTGAAATAAAAACAGTTCCTGCCCTCAACTGCATATTTCTTCCCTTATAAGATTACTTTGTATGTATCATTTTGTATAGATAGACATAATATGTGTATATGTATATACACACATATATACTTATGTGTGTATATATGTGCATGTATATATATTCATATATGTATGTATATTAGATAGATACAAAGTAATTTTATAAGGAAAGATATCTGCAATTGAAGGAACCAGTAAAAGCTATATACAAAAGGTGAAATTTAAGCTGACTCTACAATGGGCCAGATACTATGCTAGAAGCTGGAGACTGAAATAGCCTCTTTCATCAAATAACATATTATAACAAGGGAGGTAATGTGTACATATATAAATGTATTCAAAATAAATAATTTTTTCACCAAAAAAATTTCCCCAATTCTTTTGAGAACATATAGCTCTCCTAAAAAGCAACTAGCAATGTTAGTTCCTAGTTTATCTTTTAATCCTCTAGTCTTGAAAAGGGAAAAACAATTGTAAAAACAACAAGATTTCAATACGATTTGATCAAATGAGGGAAAAAATCCCTTCTTGACTATGCTTTATAACATTACTTATAACCTTAGGTCACATCTATACAGAAAGTCTCTAGTCTGCTGAAATTCACTCAAAATTGCTTATCTTACTACTTTTCCTCCTTTTCTTTGGCTGTGCAAACATGGCCTAAAAGACTATTTCAATTTCCTTGAAAGTGCTGCCAGTTCGATGAAATGTGTTATGATTGTTTGAAACTTCTGTTGCTGCTGCTAACTCAACTTTCTTCTTCACACCCTCCCTACCCCTACCCCTTTCTTGGATGTGGTTCTGCAAGCATAATCCAATAGTATGTGTCACAGACATACTAAGTACTCAGGAGTCAGAGCCAAATGAAATTGAAGTCCACAAAACACAACACTTTCTTGTGATGCTGAATTTCTGATATAAGTAGAGCAAAAATATTCTGGTCCATATGCATATGAATCACTATGCCATAATAACATTTTGCCTTTCAAGTGAATTTTGAGGGTCTTTAAATTTTGAGTCCTTTTCAGCATTGTAGAGTAAGCTTTTCCCAAAAGAACTGAACAGATCACAGATGCTGTTTTTACCCCCTCAAAAAAGGCAATGAAGAAGACATCATCAACTGACCCACATACCTCCTTGTTCATCTCTATAAAATCTTTATGAGAACAGTCTGTGCACATATCCAGGTTTTCACTGATGAAACTAGAAGCAGAAATAAAAAGGCTTCTGCAGATGGTGTTCTGTAAGAGAATCTACCTTTACGGTCATGAACCTGTTTAAGAAGTGTAGAGAATGCAAAATCCCACTGTGTCTATTGTTTGTCGTGGTTGATTAATTATTTCAATCAATAGAACAAAAACAGCTTTAAAGGCTATCCTCAACTAGGTTGTCTCTCACACATGGTAAAATATTAGAAGATTTACCATACAAGTAACTATCTTCAGTGACTCTTTGAGTATTAATATCAAATAAAACCTAAAATAAAGAGACTTAAGCTCCCATAAAGTGTTCACCAAATGTTGTGAAGGATGCTTTCCATATAGTTCAATTGAGAGAAAGATTCCTGATTGAAGGTAAAGTTCTTGAAATGTATCTTTTTGCATATGGCATTGAATAAATTGCATCAAACCTCTCAGTAACGTTATTTAAATGTGTGCCAGGTCTTCTTGACTACAGTTTCAGTATTCTGTGTACACTACCACTGTGCCTCAGTATAAAAAGAAAATTCCAACAAAACACATCTGATAAGTGGTCATCCAGTGTCTGCTTGAAGATCTCTATAGAGGAATAACCCATTCACTACTTCCCAAGGCTATTAATTGGGATATCTCTGATCGATAGAAAAATAACAAATTTCTTTTTGTTTTCCTCCTGGACATCAAGTCTAAATTTGCCTCTTTGTGTCTTCTACCCATTGTTCTGGGTTCCAAATAAAATGTGTAATTTTCCAGTCTGCTGTAACCATTTCCAGTGCAAAATAAAAGGGGGGAATGAAAAATGCGTACTTTCTAGAGTGGGGTATCCAACCTAAGAGCTCATGGCATAGGACAATCAGTATGTATATATGTGTGTGTGTGTGTATATATATATATATATACATATGTATATGTGTGTGTATATATATATATATATATATATATATATATTTCAGATCAACAGTGAGTGATCTAGCCCAAATGTTAAGTAAGAGATAGAGGAGATAAGTGAGGAGCACATAGAGCAACAACACAGTGCTTTTAATGATTCCATTCTACAATATAGATAGATATAATTTATATCATCAAAAATATTTTGAGTGGCTACTTTCTGCAAGAAACATTTTCTTTTAAAGAAATTTGAGCTTAAGTTATCATGCTTTCATATTACCAAACCATATCCACATGACCAAAAAGAGTTAAACTATTTCAAGGAAGTTCTTACTCCTCCTATCAAGATCCTTAGGCACTGGGATTCTTCTGCTCAATAATAAAGGTGATTTCACCTTATTCCTTAGATTCTTGAATTAGAGGCAAAGATTGGTGTAATAGAAGAGGTCATTGAGTCCAAACTTCCATTTTTTCAGATAGGACTAGAATACAGGACTCCTGATTTTTTTCACTATCCCATGCTGCTTTCCCTTTCATGTCATAGTACAAATTCAACTTGCATCACATACGATGTATGTTAAATTGGAAATATGTTGTTTCATGAATCACAGTCCCTATTTCTCATTAATTATAGATCACAAGAAATCTTTTGATGTATGAACATCATCTATTACTCACTGTGTCCAGGAAAATTATGTGAACTGTCACTTTACAGTATCTATTCTAAGGAAGAAGTATAAGACATGGAAAGCATGAGTAATATTCACCATGTTTTCTTTTAACTCATGCGTTTATTCCCTAAAGCAACCAGATTCCCCATCTCTTCTTTTTAAGAATGTTCTATTTATTCTTTCTCAAATATTACCATAAAAACCCTGAAAGCATAATCTTAAAAGGAATTAAATACCCATATTTTCACCCCAACACATGCCTTTGACAATCAACATTCTCCACATGCCTTTGAAAAGGAAAAAAAAAATGTAAAATATTGTTGATTGAATTGCTTATTTGTTCCCTGTGAATGGGAAATATTGTGAATCTAAGAGATAGCAAAAGTACCATACACTGAATTAACTTCTATGATGACTATTCTTTTTTTTTTTTTGTTATACAGCAGAGTAAACAGTCATTAATTTAAAACTTGTAAATTGGAAATCCAAGAACTATAGCAGTGGAGCTAGTAGAGACACATTCTTTCAATATGTGATTACTTCCATAATTCTTGGGTATAGAGAATTACTGTCAAACAAGATAGTCAACTCTCCCCAATAAGGTGCATCAAGTGACACTTAAGGAGGAAGGAAAGCAGAATTAGAAAACATGAGGAGAATTTATATGTGTATATGTGCGCATGTGTACTATACATACATATGTGTATTTATATATATATATGTAATTAATAAATCTCTATCATCTCCCTACTTCTCCTTCTGTCCGTCTCTCTCTCTCTTCCTCCCTCCTCTCTCTCATAGAAATTGGACCTACTATTTCGATGTCAAGACCTTGATGAGGTAACTCTGCTAATTTTGTGTGGCACCTTCTTTGTAAGATAGAACTTGACCATAGGCTTCTTGGCATTATGGCCTGTTATTTATCCACTGTGTAATGCTACCTCTTAGTGGACAGATTATTTGAAAGTCAAATGAAAGGAGTTTAGGAAATTAGTTGGATTCAGTTCACAAATATTTATTAAGGGCTACGTGGAGAATGTTGATTGTCAGAGTCAGGGGAAGTAATGACAACATAGGAGTTTATTTTCTATTTAAAGTCCATTTTGTTTATTTTTTTAATTATCAATGTCTACAAAAGAATAAAATTGGAATTTCTGAAATGTCTTGGTGCTTCTGGTACAAAGGTGACATTTGACACATTCCCTGCCTTTAAAGGGGTTAAAATCTACTAAAAGAGGTAAGAAGCATACAGAAGTAACTACAAAACAAATTACAAGAGTATAAAAGGGCAAGAAGTCCATACAAGATCCTATGAGAAATTTAATGAGGGTTGATCATGATAATGATAGTAATGAGAAAAAAAAAGATTTAAAAGTCATCATGTTAAAAAGGGGGGGGGAGCTTTTGTTATGTAGAAGCCATTTTATCTTCCTACTCGAATTAAAAAAAAAAGATTAAAACTAATCACCTTCATCTTAATGGGAACTCTTATCAAATCTCCAAGATAGGTAAAAAAATCAGCCAATTTTAAAGAGTACAGTATTTGAATTCTGAAGGACCTGGATTGCAATCCAGACTCTGCCTTTTACAAGCTATGTGACTGTGTCGAAGTCATATAGCCTCTCTAAACCTTAAGTACCTTTTCTGAAAAATGGGGATAATAATAGTTGTAGGATCTGCCTCACAAAGCTGTAAGGATAAAATTAGATAATACACAAAGAGTTTGGTAAACTTTAAAGTGCTATTAAATTCCAGTTATAATTAGTTTTGTTATCACAAATGTCCTTGAATAGCATAAAATACAGTTGTTGGTTTTGTTTTTTTTTTTGCCTTTTGGAGGGCACTTGGGATTACGTAACTTGCTCAAGGTTACACGGCTAGTTTTTTTGTGTGGGTATTGAGTGTCTGAGGCCAGAACCAAACTCAGGTCCTCCTGACTACGGGGCCAGCACTTTACTCACTGTGCCACCTAGCCGCTCCTCATTTAAAAAAAAAAAAATTGAAATGCTTTATACAAAGTTGAGGTATCCGATTTTAGTCCTGAATAAGTATCTATGTTTTTTTATGAGTTATAGATTTTCCTTGCTTACTCATTACAATGACATTATACTTTTTAGTTGCTTACCCATAACTCTTGCTTGCTCTTACATCAACATTATAGTTGAAAACATGCCAGAGTTGAGAGGACAAACTGCTCTCAGCAAAGATATGATTCCAAGAGAGGAAAGATTATAATAATCTTGGTAAGGAAAATTGTCTTACCCCCATCCCATCCCACCTTAGTCCTCCTACATTCATCCCACCCCACCACCACGTGGCTATTGTTTGGTCCTGTAGGCAATAATCATATTTTCTTCTATCATGAGGTGGAACCTGATTTTGCCACTTTTATCTCAAACACAGAGGGGAATACAGTGTGTTATTTAGTTTGACATTACTTATCCATATCAGACTATAGTTCAGTCAAGTGGGTAGGGAATGATCTAAATGGAAGTAATGCAAGGGTATGAGACCAATTCCTACCAAGACCCAATAATCTCACTTTCATTGTGCTTTCTGCCCACTTGCTTTCCATCTTTTAATCTTTACCTCCAAGTATGTTCCATCTCCTTGTTCCTGAATATCTTGTCCTTCTCTGACTTCAGGAAGCACATGAACTAGAGTTCAGAGTTGTTTACTGTCCTTGGACTTGTTTATTGGCCCCAGTGTTCTTCACTTTTTCCTTCTGGTCTATTAATAACTGGCCAAACAGGAATGAGGATAGAGGATGTGACACTGTCTTTGTAGAAGAAAGCTCCTTAAGGATCTTTATAATACCTTTCTCTGCCTTTAACACCCCCACTCCCAAATAGAGATAGACATATTAGAGATTATATGAAATTGTAATTCATATCTTGCTTTCTATGTTCTCTAAGACAAGTCTTGAAAAGAAGGTGTAGCTGCCCAGAAGGCTCCAGACTTGGTTTCTGTAACAGGTTGGGGAGTCAGAAGGACCTGAGTTGGGATCCAGCCTCAGACACTTAACACATGTAACCCAAAAATAAAAAAAATTAGCCATGTGACCTTGGGCAAGTTACTTAACCCCAATTGCCCTCACCAAAAACAAAACAAAAGAAAACAAAAAAAAAAAAAAACCAGGCTGGGGAGTCTTGGGTTTTGATAAAGGTGGACTAGGTAGAAGAAAGAAAGAAAAGTGAGGGGAGTATAGAAAGAAGACCAGGTGGTAGGAAAAGCTGCAGTATGTATTAGTAATACTCAAAGTTTCAAGAGTCACAAGGACCTATTAGTGGGGTTCCAGGATCTTGCCTTGGATCACTGATTACCATGGGAGCTGTTGATTTATAACCTATTTTATACAGGTCAAGCAGAAGCTGGACTTATTCTTGAGGAGATAGATAATGACTGAGAAAACAAAAAGTAGAAGTAGAAGGTAATTTGTGTTTGCTTGCTTTGGAGCCTTCTGACCTACTATGTTGCTTAGATGTGGAGGTGGGCAGAGGGACACTTTCAAGGGTGTGACTTACCAGGAGTATTTTCAGTTCCTTATTACACCAAGATAAAATAAAAAATCTTCTATTTGGCACTTAATGTTATACATAACCAGCTAATGAGATAATATTTATGTAAAAAAAAAAGAGCTTAACACAGTGACTGACACATAATAGGTACTATCTAAATCAGGCCTTCACAACATACAGTCCACGAAAAATGGAGAGGATGTCCATGCCCCACTTAAGCTGCCTTCCACTACTCACTATTGTGCTTGTCATATAAGTTGGCAGGTCAGTTGCCACTGCTCATGCTCTCCTGTTTTTCACATGACCCATGGGTAATCAACCATCATCAATCGGTTTCTAGTCTGAGAGGAGTGATTTCATGATAAATAAAAATCTTAAGTAGTAAGTTTAAATAAATGATATAAATTTAAATTTCCCTTTTAAAAAATGGTTTATTTGTAAAATAGTTTAAGCATTAATTGTCCCTTGTAGTGCCTATACAATATTTACAGCACTGACCATGGCTATAAATATTCCCAAATAGTGCTTGATCACAAAATATAGCAGACTCTCAATATATAGGACATAACCAAAACATTTATTCAGAAACAAGAAAACCAAATCCCAGAACCAGTAAATCAGTTCCATCATAGTAGCAAAGAAGTTAATAAACCATAACAACACAGAGAGCCATAGCATCCTTTAACTTCCCCACAAACCAATATAAGTTCAATATCTACTCACAAACCTGACTAACTCCTTACCTCTCTCTCCCATCATCTCTCTGGCTCTGACTCCCAGCTTCCTGTGGGCTCTGCTCCACCCTTCAGGAAACTCTTCTCATGGCAGGCTCCTTGTTACTACATTCAGCCTATTAGGGGGCAGAGTATACTTTTAAAGCAAGGAAGCTCTTCAAATCCCCTAGATTATTAAGGGGCAGGGAAGATCTTCAAATTTCCATTACCATTACATACTTGTACTTGGAAAAGGAACAGCTAAAAACCTATATGTGACCCAAAGAAGCTTAGCCTATTTTAATTTTGGTCCCTACCTACTGCCAAATTGTACAGGTCTGATCTAAATGCTTATTTCCTTCCCCTTCCACCTGTAATGGCCTACTTGCAATTTCTCAAATGTACCTCTCCTTGTCTTTGCACTGGTGGTCTCCAAGCCTGAGGAGTTCTATCCTGTCACCTCCTCCTCTTAATTCCTGGCTTCCTTGAAGACTCAGTTCAAATATTACTTTTTTCAGGTGGCCTTCCTGGTCCTGCAGCAGCTAATGTTTACCCCTTTCAGATTACATTTATCTCCTCTATGTATATCTTGCCAATATGGGGAAAAGGACTATGTTTGTTTTGGGTTTTGATTCTTTGCCTTTCTTAAGTGGTATCCCTAGCACTTCACATAGTACCTGGTATATAGAAAGCACCTAATAAATGCTTGTTGAATGACTGACTGGTTAACAAAGCAAATACTATCTTTGTGTCTCCCAGTACATAATTTAATGTCTGACATATAGTATTATTTTAATAAATATTAATGGGATTGAGCTGAATTATTAAACATGATATAGGATACCAAATCCCTAGGAAATGCAAGTACAGATATTGTGGTAGAAGTTACATTAGGTTGAAGGATACTCTTCTAACGTACCCCACAATTGTCAATGATCACACACCCATTAGACATAGTTCTTGTCCTTGATTTGATAAATTATCCTTAATTTCCCTTAATCCCTGCAAGAGCACTGTCTTAGTCTGTCTCAAAGGAAAAGAGACAAATTACTGACTAATTAATGCCATCCAGGGTTTTCTTCTTCGAATTTTTAAGCCTCATCTTGTTTAATTTGTGAAATCTATAAAGATTGCAGCCAAGGGTGCTATGTCTGAAAGTGTGACATCCATTTGCAATATTCAGTGTATCATTCATAAACCTTCCTGTGGTGATTTCATTTAGCACACCCAAAATCACCATGGGGAGTTCCAATTCTTGAGACAAGGCTGGTTACTTCTGCAAATTTATTCTACTACAATAGGCAACAGCAGGTATTGACTACACATGGAGCTCAGAGCATTGTGCTAAGTACTCCAAGGGGGAGTTACAAAGGAATCACAGATGTGGAGTTGCTTGTGTCATAATAGGGAAAACAGGCTCAACACCAATGAAGATATGTTAAAATCACCCACAAGATTAATTGGACTGACTACTGATTTCAGTTAAATAAAAAATTAAGGAGAGGTTAAAAGGCTGAAAAGTCAACTTGATGATGATGATGATAGCTATCATTTATGTAATACGTTAAGCTTGTAAAGCACTTTACAGACATTACCTCATTTTATACTCACAACTGTGGAAGGCAGGTGTTATTATTTTCCCCACTTTATAGATGGGGAAATGGAAGCAGATATAGTTTAAGTGGCTTGCCCAGAGTCTTACACCTTTAAAACCATTGTTTTGTCCATTATGCATCACTGACTACCTTACTTTAAGCACTTTCTCCACTAGAGTAAGACAGGTTAATGAAGAGTTGTTATTTTCTCCCTTTCAGAATGGGATTCTGATTTGTGGATTCATGATTTGTGAGCACCCTGACATGAATTCAAATCCTACCTCTGATACGCATTTGAATGACCTTGGGCAAATCACTTAACCTCTCCCAGCCTCAGAATTTTTTTCATCTGAAAATAAGGGACTGGGACTACATGGTCTCTGGAGTCCCTTGTTCTAGATCTATGATCCTGAGTCTAAGTGTGTGAGAAAATTAAAGCCGGCACCAAAGTTACCTCTGTTCCCCTATCTGTCATCCCTCTCCCTATTTACATCTATTAGTCTCCTTCATACCACTTACAGATTACTCTGTATTTAAGGATTTGGTAATATCACGCAGGGCAGATAGGTGGCACAGTATAAAGAGTACAGGAGTTGAGTCAGAAGATTTATTTTCCTAAGTTCAAATCCAGTCTCAGATGCTTATTAGCTGTGCGACCCTGGGCAAGTTACTTAATCCTATTTTTCTCACTTTATTTATCTGTAAAATGAACTGGAGAAGAAAATGGGTCATCACTGTAGTATCTTTGTGCCAAGAAAACCCCCAAAGTGGTCAGGAAGAGTCAGACATAACTGAAAAACAACACAATAATGTCACACAGTTGTAAGAACAAGGTGCTAGATTTAAAACTAGAAAAGATATTAGAATCCCCTTTCTGCAAAAATCCTTAGGGATCATTATTGACTTTCAAGTAGACTTTAATTCTAATATTTGGGGCCCTCTATGTCCAATCTTACTCTGTTTTTCCAGCCTTACCTCATATTATTTTCTTCCATTTACTCTATGTTTCAGTCACAATGTGGTCTGTTCTCAAGTTCAGATATATCCTAAGCATTCTTGATGCCATCCTATCTCTGCTGGTTTTCCAGGTGTGGAATTGACTCATATTTTTCCACCTATAAAATTGCTACCTATCCTCTAAAGTCTTGCAACTCTCACATACTCACAATGTATTACTTTGTATTGTGATCATCTATGTGCATTCCTTTTCTTTGAACTAGACTTTACTTTTTATTAGGGCAGGAACTTTGTCTTGTTTAATCTTTATAGCTCTATTAGGGCTCAGAAGAATGTTCGGCATGGTAAAATGGTGCTTTTTGAATTGGATTGAGAATTAAGAAAACTGATGAAAAAAATGACAAGACTTAGAAATAGAAAGGATGTGAAAGAGAAGATGGATTCCAGTAAGATCATAGAACTACCGTGTTTCCCCGATAATAAGACCTATCCTGAAAATAAGCCTTCCCCTTACTGTGTAAGATTACTCTAAAATAAGCCCTCCCCCGAAAATAAGCCCTATTGAGATTGCTACTGTAGTGAAGGTGATCCCCTGAGCTACACGCTACATTACAGTACCCTCTGTATGCACTGCCCTGCCCCCCCCGATGAAACGCACGCCGCGCTCCGAGCTGCATCCAATCAGAGCTGCAGCAGTGAGTGCATCATCCTGTTCTTCCCCAGTGATTTGCTTGCTTGCGCCATTGAGAGCAGTGCCGCGGAGGAGAGCTGAGGAAGGACAACATAAGCCCTCCCCTGAAAATAAGCCGTCTGGTGTTTTTCTTTCCAAAAAAAAAAAAATAATAAGACAGTCAGGAAAACACGGTAGGTATATTGCCAAAGAGATACCCATAGCAGCTGCTATGAATATGCAGGAATATTTCCAGGTTTGAATTGCAAGATATAACAAACTCTCTTCTTCGAAGACAAAAGCAAGATATTTATTCATATACCAGAAATACAAATCCACTATGGTAATAAAGAAGTTGGTACATGTTACCAATGCAGGGACCACCTCTGTCCCCAATTCTGCCCTCTGTCAGGCCTCCTCACAAACAAGCCACCTTAGGCAAAATGCCTCTCTCTCATCCATACCAGCTGCTCTGTCTCTCTCTGCTTTCTCTCTCCCTCTCTCTCTCTCTCAACTCCACCTCAATCCCCCACTTCCTGCTCCACCCATTCCTGTTCCACCCATTAGGTAAAGCTCCCCTCAACATAGGCTCTATGTGACTCAGGTTTCCATGTGATAGGCTCAAAGCAGGTCACATAGGCCTATTAATGGGCAAGAAAGATCTTCCCATTCCATTAACAATACATTAACAATACACTAAGGAACTGGAAAGATAAAATCCTTACGAAAGATAAACATTAAAGCATTAGGCTGAACTGTTTTGTTCATTACTGGAGAAAAACTTGATTCCCAAACTGCTTTCCCCTACTGCCTAGTATATACACCATAACCTATTCTCCAAGAGATATATGCTCAGCAAAGAAAAAGCAATTTTTTACTATTAGTTTAAACACCGTTTAAATAAGAAAGTAAATCTGCTATAAAACAATAATTCATTGCAAGGATAAATATGATTTTCACAGTCCTCATTTTTTCTTGTTATCAGTCACTGCTGCCTCCCACTGGTGTTATGGATATCTAAGAGCTGATTGTGTTTTGTTTTTAGAAGGTGACATTTCTGTACTTTCTGGTTTTCATTTAGTTATGTAGGAACACAATTTTTGAAACAATAATATGTGTTTTTTAGAGCTCTGGATTAAAATACATAAGTTGCTTTTTACATTTGTTATCTTTTTGCTTTTAACCTTCAAGACACTTGGTCCCCAGAAAAAAGAATTGTAATCTGAAATCTTCCCGTATTATATATTACAAATTATAATGAAATAATATTTTATTCTTGAAATTTGAGTTTTCTCTAATTACTCTAAGTAGGAAAATGCTTCTGTAAAGTCATTCTTGAGTTGACATCAATTAACAGAGAGTACAACTTATTCTGATTTGACATAACTCACATTATGCAAATTGTCTGGCCAGTCAATGACATTAATATGTACCGATTGGCTAGATTTGCACACTGGCCTGCCTCCCTAGTATTTCAGTGTGTGCTGTTCTTATCTGTAAGTCTTGCCCTATTGCCTTTCCCATTTTCTCCTTTCCTTTTTCAATTTCTCATCTCTTTGTGGAAGTTCTACTATGCTCATTTAGAATGCACACTACATTCTGGCTTTTACCAATCAGCCTCATTATCAGAGTATAAAAAATGCACACAACCCATGGTTATCTGCTTACTTTTTAAATTTCCTTACCTTAGTGCATGATGCCCTTAAACTCTGTGGGTTCTAGCTTATTGTTAGAGCTGGAAGTATTCTTGCCCTGAAGCTGTCCTTTCAAACTCACTATTGGGCCTGAATGCTTTCTTGCCCTCAGGCTCTCTTCCTTCACACAGACGATCTGGGCTAGAGTGAATGTTGCTTTTGGGATGGTTGCTTTCAGTTTCAATTTCAAGACTCTTCCCGCCTTCCACCCTCAGGTTTTCACCTTTCAATTTCTGAATTAGTTTTTAAAAGCCTGCTGGCTTTAAGCACTTTTTTCTCAGTAACATTTTTCTATTTTATTCTCCAAAAGCATACAGATGGATTGTAGTTTCCTTGATCTGGTATTTTCTCTTACTCATTTCAATATTCACCAAAAGTGTTTTCAATATTACATTTCACTTTTTAAAGTTGCATTATGTGACATAAAATCCTCCTCCTCTTTGATATATAGATGTGCATGTGTTTATATATATATACATATATATGCATATATATTTTTTATGTTTTGTACTGAAGGAAATTGGGGCAGCTAGGTGGTGCAATAGACAGAGTGCAGGTTCTGGAGTCAGGGAGAACTGAGTTCAAATCCAGTCTCAAGACACTTATTAACTGTGACACTGGGCAAGATACTTAACCCTGTTGGCCTTAACTTCCTCATATGTAAAATGAGAGAAGGAAATGGCAAACCACTCCAGTATCTTCGCCAAGAAAAACACAAATGGGGTCATAAAGACTGAGACATGATTGAAACAACTCTCTAAGAAGTAAAGGAAAGCATTTACAGGTACATGCAATCATTTTAGATATATGGAAAATATATGTGAAATTGGGGGGGGGGGGGTTTGCATGTTTTCATTTGACAAGCATACTAACCTTAACTTGCTAGGAGAAGAAACAAGATTAATGGATAGAAACTGGGAAGTGTTTGGTTTAGGCTTGATGGTGAAGGGAAAAAAAACTTTACTAAACAAGCACAGAACTGTCCAAAAGTACTGTGAACTACCAGCACCATGGAGTATCTTCAATTAGAATCTGGACAAGCATTTTCTACAAGGGAGATCCATTGCTTTAATTCTGATGTCCCTTCAGACTCTTAAATTCTTCTATGTTTTAAAGAGATGATGTATGTTTTCTGTTCTTTGAGAACCTGAACCAATTTTTCTCAGAATCACAAAATCATACGGTAGGAAGAACCTAAGAGACCATCTAGTCTATTCTTTATATGATGAATCTTTTTTTATATGAATCTTTTTTTTTTGAGGCAGTCATGGTTAGGTGACTTGCCCAGGGTGACAAAACTAATAAGTGTCTGAGGTCAAATTTGAACTCAGGTCCTGTTGACTCCAGAGCCAGTGCTCTACTCACTGCTCCACCTAGTTGCCACATGATTCTCCAGTGCATTATTCCCCACAATTCATTCAGCCTCTTGCTTGGATATTTCCAGTAAAAGAGAACACATTATCTCATAAGGCATTCCATTCCATTTTTGGATTATATTAATTATTAGAAATTCTTTAATCGAGACAAAAAATTTTCCACCTTGAAACTTCTACAAGTTGATTCTATTTCTGCTTTACCAGGGGACCACAGAGGCCACCTAGTTAAATCCATAACTGAATAAGCTTCATTTTTATGACATACAAGATGAATATATGCAATTCCTATTTTGGAGCCACTGACTTAACTTGCACTCACAGTGTATATGTGGGGTGTCAAGAAGGTGGCTCCTACTACTCTCAAGGCATATAACCCTTAGTAGTTACATGTCTAGTATTGTTGCAGTTGAGTTCCCATTGGTATTTATGTCCCTTTAATAATAAGTCATTTGACTGAATTAGATTTCAGTAAAGGCATTTATTTGGGTGGTAGAGTAGGCCATTTGCTGCAAACTTCCCTCCCAGAATTCTGAGTCACTCTCTTCTACAAATACAGACAGGGTTCATGGGAGGAGGAGGTTTAAATTTAGAGTACAATGGTAGAGAGACACATATGTAGGGAACATATGTGGTAAAGAGTTGACTCACAACTTCTAACCTAGAAGAACTTTCTAAAGTTGGTAGATGGCATACTTCTCTGATGTAAGTTTTTGTTCAATTCTTGTTGGTAGATGGCATACTTCTCTGATGTAAGTTTTTGTTCAATTCTTTTTCAGTCATGTCCACCACTTCATGACCCCATTTGAGGTTTTCTTGGCAAAGATACTGGAGTGGTTGCCATTTCCTTCTTCAGTTCATTTTATACATGAGGAAACCGAGGCAAACAGGGTTAAATGAGTTGACCAGAATCAAATAGCTAGTACATGTGTGAGACTGAATTTGAAGTCAGGGAGATGGGACTGCCTGACTTCAGGCCCAATGCTCTATCCACTGTGCCATCTTGCTGATTGAACACATCATGCTATATAACCAAAGTTGTTTAATGTTTGTCCTTAGTGTGTCTCCCTCTGCTCCTGGCTGGATTTGTTTGCCTTCCAGTGGTTCAGTCTCTCTAATAATATCATCAGGAAAAGAGAATTGCAGTTTTCCCTCTGCACTCACTGACTTTCTTCCACCCTTGCCTTATCATAGAGGTACAAGGGCCTTCCTTTTAAAACTACTTTGAGCCTAGAGTCCTTAATTCACAAACTTGGAGTCTTCTGACACAGGAACAAAACACCACTGAACTGAGTTTCCATTTTTATATGTAATTGTAGAGGTGTTTATTAGATTGTTATACCCCTCATGAGATATTCTCTGTGTGGCACCATTGGCCAGCACCTAATGGCCAAAACCCTAACATTGTCTCCAGTTGATAGAGGTTTTATTTACAAATTTTGGTTGGATTATAGAAAAAAAATTCCTAGTGGCTATTCTTGATTGAATGATTAAGTCAGTGATTCAATCAAAGAAGAGATCTTATCTGATAAAGGCATCAGAGCAAATAGCATCTTGTTTACATATTAAAACTTCATCATAAAAATGCTACCTGCTTTCAGAGAGAGAATTGATGGATTCTAAGTGCAGGTTGAAGCAAATTTTTTCTTTCTTTATTTTTCTTGCTTTTTCCCCCCTCAGTGTGGCTAACATGGAAATGTTTTGCATGACTTCATATATATATATATATATATATATATATATATATATATATATATATATATATATAATGGTTATCTTATTTCTTGCTTTCTCAGTAGGTGAAAGGAGGGATAGAATTTGGAATTGAAAATAAAAATAAAAAAATTAATTTAAAAACTTTATCATGTCTATGATTGACTTTTTGGTTTTATAACTCCCTCCAATATGACTTCTGGATCCTTTCTGATAACATTGTCATTAACTGATGTGAAATTTAGAACTCAACATTATCTATCCATCTATCTATCTATCTATCTATCTATCTATCTATCTATCTAAATATCTGTCTGTCTAGATCTACATACACATGGGTAGATATGTAACTGTATGTGAATATACACATTAATACATGTGTATATGTATATATATGTGCATATGTATATATGTACACACATAAATATATAATCTTTTTTGAAAAGATGGAGAGAGAGAAAAGTAGAGAATAATATATAGATTTAGACCTAGTAGAATGGTTGCACACCAAATAATTTTAAATGGTTCAATGCCGAATTGGCAGAAGATCTCCAGTGACATGCTCTTAGAATCTATGCTGGGTCCTTTGTTATTCAACAACTTTGTCAGTGTTTTTGATAAAGGCATAGATGGTATTCTCATCATATTTTCAGATTATATAAAACTGGGAAGAGTAGCTAAGATACTGAAAGAAAATATCAGAATCCAAGAGGACTGTGAGAATCTATATCATTAGGTTAAAGTTAATATGGTGAAATTGAATAGGAATAAATTCAGTCTTACATTTGCATAAAAAATCAACTTTATAAGTGCAAGCCTGGAGAGTGTGATAGTAATGGCAATTAAAGATTCCCCTGTATTGGCTTGGTTTTCAAATTGATTGTATTAAAACCCAGAGTTTGTTAATCCCACCTGTGGGATGGGCTTGTTGATGTGAAAAGAAAGTCCTGAACTGGGAGGAGCTGGTGATGTAGATTTGGAGAGACACTAGAGAGAGGCGGAAGATCTTTTTGGAAGCAGCACCTCGTGGAGAGAGAGAGAGACTAAGAGAATTGCTGGTGGCCGCTTTGAATTGCCCTGGACTTTTGAGACCTGCCCCCTGAGCTGCCAAGGACTGAGGAGACATGGCTGTTTTGCTGGTACTTTGTCTGTCTGTTTTGATGTTGTTTTGCCAGATTTGTCCACTGGTGAAAGACAGTCCTTTGTTGAAGAAGTCCTGGAACCTGGCATTTGGTTAAGAAGCCCTAAGACTGTCCTGCAGACAGAGAGTGAATACTGTCCACTGGTGAGGGACAGTACTGTTGTTGCAGGGGTCTGGAGGCTGTCCTGCAGACAGAGTGAATACTGTCCACTGGTGAAGGACAGTGCTGTTGTTGCAGGGGTCTGGGAACCTTTCTGTTGGTTCGGAAGCCCTGAAGAAGGATTTTCTTGTTGGATGTTTACAGAAATCCTGGGAGAGGGCTTTGCTAATGTGTTCAGAGGTTCTAGGACTGTTCTACAGACAGAGGATAAATTCATGAAGGGACTGGCAATGTATCTTATGGCCTTGCTAAGCCTTGTCTCCCCAGGAACTAAGATTGCTGAGAACTTGCCTCGTGTCAAGATGAAGAAAAGACCTCCATTTGGGTATTAAGTGCTGTGTTTAAACTTGATGTAACTCTGGGGTAGATTCAATTGTGATCCAGGGGTGGGGAACTTTTGACCTTTTTGTGTTCTATGGTTGAGCAAATGAATGTATTTTACTTATGTTTGGAAACTAATCTCCATTTGAGAAGAGGGGCTTTGTGGTGGACTAAATGAAGGTATAGCCTAGGGGTGGAGAAGTATTTAGACCAGGGACTTTGTAATTGATTGAATGATTGGAAGGTCCTGGGGTGGGGTAGTACTTGGAGATTATTTAATCACACTTAGTAAATGCTATATTTTGAATGATGTCATGTTTTGATCTTCTCTGTTCTTGGTTTGTTACTGAATAAAATAGAGAGCACCTATGCTGGTATTTTGAACCTGGGAAGTTGCCTTCTTTTGGCATTACATTACAGAGAGGCACAATTTGCATTTCTCTAATTATTGGTGATTTAAAGCATTTTTTAATATGGCTATTGATGAGTCCACTTTTGCAAAGTTGAATTCTTGAATGTTTTCCTAACATCATAACTAAACTTACTTTTCTGCACTATTTGCCATACAAACATACATGTGATTATATTTGCTACCTAATTTACAAAATTGTTGTGAATATCAATTGAGATAATGTACACAAAGTTCTCTAGCTATAATGTAAATGTGAGCTATTATTCTTATTTCAATATTTCAAAAATTTATTATTTTATCAGTTTAGAAATTTACTCCATCAGTACAGACCTGAACCATAGGGTTTCTGTAGGAAAACAAAAGCAAAAACAAAAACAAATCTATTATCCTGTAGACCCAGTTACTTTTTAATTTAACATTTTATTTTTCCCCAATTACATATAAAAACATTTTTAACATTCTTTTTTTTAAATTTTGAGTTCCAAATTCTATCCCTTTTCCTCTCTCCCCCACTGAGAAGGCAACCAATTTGACATACATGTATAGTCATGCAAAACATATTTTTGTGTTGGTTCTTCCAATTTCGCAGTCAGCATTTCCACCCCATCCAAGTGCCCACAATGCTTAGCACAAAAAATGTATGCCTTGATATTGTTATGAGCTCTTCTCTCTCAGTCTCACTGTCATCCATGTCAAAGGGTAGAGACAGGCTCCTAAAATATGTTGCCAGCATTAGGGGGACTGGAATGCTTTAAAAGGCATTGAGAATGGGGACATTTGTATCACCTGTGGGTTCATCTTCCTCATCTTCAAAAAGATTATATTCTTTTTTTTTAATACTGGGGATAGCTGAATGAGGTGAGGACAGCTACAAGTGGTTATGTACTGTATGTCATTTATTACCAGAATAGCCTAGCAAATTTAAGAAACTCATCAAAATTTGGCCTACAAGAACAATTTGCACTTTACTGAGGTGTTTCCACTAACTTAATAAAAAGGGGTATGTGAACAGGTGAATAAGCAAGAAAAAAATCCTGTTCTTGAGCCCCTTCAGCTTAGTGTAGTAGGAGCAGCCAGAGCTTCTGGTCCATTAACATGGGATTTGAGGAACCAGGATCATCTCCCATGACAACACAATATAAGTCTTGGAAGCAGAGCAAGAGTGGCAACATGGTTACATATTCCTATCTTGGGAGACAAAATCATTTGAAGATGTTTGAATACTGTTATAAGCTTCCCCTTTTAACTTCATGTTATCTCTCTATTTGATAAGCTTATTATCTATTTATTTAAGTTACTGATATAAATATTTAAAAGGATAGGGCTGTGACACATCACTAGAAAAATTTCTCCATTATAGGTAGATAGATTGATATTATTGTTCTACCAGCTATCCAGCCACTTCATTGTCATCATCTATCCCACATCTCAACATTTTTATAGTGATAAGTTTTTAATGCCTTGCTCAAATCTAATTATTTTATTAATTCAGAATTCACTTAATTTACTAAACTAGTGCTTCCCTCTTTAAGGCTGCCTTCTATCTTTCCTGTATTGTGTGTGTGTGTGTGTGTTTTCTTCCCTCATTAGAAAGTAAGCTCTTTGATGGCAAAGACTTTAATTTTTTTCATTATATATCCAGCACTTCAAACATTGTCTAGCTGGATTGATTATTCTACTATATGATATAATAGAAAATGTAGTTAATTGATGTGGCATTTTATTTTATATCATTTTGGTTTACCATAAAAAAGAATTTCAGAGTTAGAAGTGACTTTACTAACTATTTAGTGAAATTCATAGCTGGAAAAGAATCCTTGATTTGACACATTCAATAAGTAGTCATCTACTCTTTGCTTAGGGACCACCAAGGAAAGAAAATACATTATCTTCAAGGTAGTCAATTTTACCTTCAGACATCTGTAACCATTAGAAATCTATTTCCCAACATTGAGCCTGAATGTACATCTCTGCAATTTCCAGCTTTTGGTCCTGACTGTCCTCCAGAGTTCCTTGCTATCCCTACTAACTAAATGTTCACAAAATATATCTATCTTAGATATCACAACGTATCACAAAATAATCTATCTTAGAATTTAAGCATGAAATAGCATCAAGTTCTCTTCAGACAGTTTTCACTTGAAGAATCAACTTTTTCTCCCTTTTAGAAAGATGTTTATTTTGGTACTTACCCTTCCTTAAGTATTGTAGTCAGCCACAACATTTGGAATAGAAAGAATCAGAGAACTCAGAGATCATTTGATAAAATCTTGCCTCATTTTTTTTAAACAGACTAGGAAATCAAGGTTCCAAGATGTTCCAAAGGTAGTATCAGAGAGGAGATTTGAACCCAGGAATTCTGACTCCTGAGTCATTGCTTATTACAGTTTAAATTTCTTCACTTCTTCAGGATAGTATTCAATTGGAATCAGAAACATGATATCCATTTAAATGAAGAAGATGGTCTCTTACTTTTTTCTATCTGATTATTTTCTATTTGTGTTAAATTTTTCCAGCTTAGAAGTTAAATTATTGACTCTGCTCTGCAGGCCAGTAGTTAAGGTTTTCAATGAAGTGTGACAAGAGTCAACCACCCTCAGGAAGCACAATTTAATCTAGTCAGAGATAGCTTATATTATGCTGTTTCATAGGATAGATTAGTTGTGTTGCCAGTAGTAAGCTTGGGGAATTTTACACATCATTGCATTCTCATCTGTTGCCTTCAGTGAGCCTAATCAATTTATCCTGAAGAACCCCAATAAAAGTTATACTCATCCTTTCCTTCAATTTACTGGATTTCATGTATTTTTTAAAGCTGTGCCAACTTCAAAATCCATGTCAAAAATGAGAAAACATTGTTTCAGGGGAGTAGGAGAATAGTAGGTTGGTTTTGTTTGCAGAGATTTGTTTCTCTTTCTTTCTTTCTTTTTTTGCTTTTTGGAGGGCAATTGGGGTTAAGTAACTTGCCCAAGGTCACACGGTTAGTTTTTGTGTGTTTGTGTTAAATGTCTGAGGCCAGATCCAAACTCAGGTCTTCCTGGCTCCAGGGCTGGCGCTCTACTCACTTTGCCACCTAGCTGCCCCAGATTTGTTTTTCTTATATTTCTTATAAATTTGAGTTTTGTATAAATTATAAGGAGAGAAGGTACAGTTATTGGTAGTGATCTACCAGAAAAAGAAGAACAAAAGAAAGATAAGGAGATATTTGAAGTTTATGAAAATGAACAGAAGGAAACAGAAGGAAGATCATGAGGAAACATTGAAAAGCAAAAAGCTTCAAAGGTAACATGTTGAATTTAGGGCATTAAAACCACTACAATTATACTCATAATTAATTAAGATATCCATAGTAGAAATCTGCAGTTTTATATACAATCCTTTTTTTACTACTGTTGAATATGGAATTGCTTATTTTTCTGTGTTTATGATCAGAAATTTTAAAAAGGAAACAAAAAAAAAGAGAAATACACATGGGAGGAAAGATGGGAGAATAGGGAGTGATAAAGAATGGGTTTATAATTTCTTTTAAAGAGGGAATAGGTGAGAAAACTCCTACCACTTTACCTAAGCATTTATTTTTTTCTGCAACTTGCACTCCTGATCTTAGAAGCCACATGGACCAGCCTCTTTATTTTGTTTATTTTTTCAATAATAGTTTTAATTGCAATTTTGTGATATTTAGTACTTTCCCCAATTCTCTTTAAAAAAAAAGTTTTATTGATGTTTTACTTTTACATTACATTTACAAAGTAAAACCATTAAGCAAAACTAATAATACAAGGACCTTGTCTGAAAGTACATATAACACTTCATATCTATAGCACCCCCCCCATCCACATACACCTATTAAAAAAATAACAGAGATCTCTTTCCCCCATTGGGGGAAAATCATAAATTCTTATGACAAATATGCACAGAAAAACAAAAAAAAAATTCCCTCAATGGCTTTATACAAAAATATATATGTCTCACCCTGAACTCTAACCTAATCACTTCTGTGTCATGGATATGACATTATCACATTTAATTGCTGATCCTCTACCATTGCTCCATGAGAGATATGATGTATTTATATTTTACCTCTTCTTAGGATCCCACATAATTATTTTATTTTCTGTTATATATAAAGTAGATCTTTCAGTGCTAAATCAAAAATTTTAGCCAGTCCTTCCTCTATATCTTTTTATAAGTGCCTAAGAATTATAGTACTGTTAGTTATTATATATTATATTATAAATATATTAACCAGCAGTTATAAAGCTCTTTTGTCACAACAATACTGTGAAGTAGTAATACAAGTACTGTCCCTATTTTAGAGAAAGGACGACTGAGGTACAGAAAAGGGAAGTCAAAATAATCATAGTTGAGATAAGCTTAATGTCTTGTGAGGCAATATGGTGAAGTGGATTGGACTCAGGAAGTCTGGTTTCAATCCTGCCTCAAATACTGACAAACTCTCTGACCCCAAGTAAGCCACTTATAACATCTGTGGACATCTGTTTTCTCACCTTTGGAAAGAGGGGTTTGTACTCAGTGATCTCTAAGATCTCTTCCACTTTTAAATCTGATAGTATAAACTATGATCTGCCTCAAATCAGAAAGCTAATGAATGGTAGGGCCAGGGATTTGAATGCAAGTCTTCTGTTTTAAAGTCCCCTATGTTTATAACAAACTGACCTCCAATAAATATTCAGCAAATTCATGTATTTTTTTTGTATAATATAAAGAGGGTAGAAGAGATGTTTTGCTAATAATTGTTTATAATAATACTTTGCATTTGTATAGACCTTTGCAGTTTTGAAGCATTAAACCATGCATTATTCCACTTAATCTTAATAAACTGTTAATATTCTCATTTTGTAGAGAAGGAAACTGAGGCCAGTAATAACTAAATTCTTTTAACTTTAGTTTACAAAGTTAGTTATTAGAACCACAGCCTCCCTCCCCCCCAATATTATATTCTATATCATAATCCCTTTTATTTCTGCAAAACCCACATCATGGTTCCATCCTGAGATCTTTAAACATCAGAACCAACTCTTCTTTCTTCAAGTGCTCAGACAATTGTAACCCATTGTTTTTCACTTCTCCACCCAGCAATTAATTGAGATTAGGTCTCATCTCTCATCTACTCTAGCTATCAGACTTCCAGGCTATACTAGAATAATTAGCTCATCAGTAAACTCTGCTTTGATATGTTAATGAAAATCTTGGTTCTTGGCATGATACAGATGACTTTCCCCCAATCAGTGCTACTAAAGAAGATTACAACATGCCCCATATCATTCCAACCTGTGTGATTCTTACCTATGTCTTTCTATAAATCTTCACATACTATCCAAACAATTCATTAATAGCTTTTATCTCTGACTCATATTATTCTCTGATCAACAGTATAATAATCAGCTGTTCATTGCTTTCATACAATAAATTACCAGCCCACCTCCTTTTCTTACATGCCCTTGATGCTCTTTTTTTTCTTTTTTCTTGTTGCTGTCTTTTATATTTACTTTTCAACCATAAATCGTCACTGGTAATAAATACACTGCAACTTACTTACACAAACCATGTGTATGAGGTTTTCTACTGTTCTTTAGATTGCTTCCATCACCTTGCACAGTGTCAGGCACATAAAAGGTGCTTAATTAATGCTTGGTGACTGACTGACTGATCAAGGATCTTCCTGCTTCTTCTGTGATCATATTTAGTTCCATGACTTACAGCTTTACAAAAATACTGAGAGGACATGGTGGTTAAATATTATAAACTATACCATGGCCAATATCTTAATGTTAAAAATATGGGTTTTTTAGAACAAGTGGGTGGTGGGATAGAAGGGAGGGAAATATAGTCAGTCTTTTACAATATATCTTCTATGTTAATCTTTCGCATTAGCTACACATGTATAACCTATACTGAACTGCTTATCTTCCCAGTAAGGGTGAGTGACAAGGGAGGAAGGGAATGAATCTGGAATGGAATTCAAAGATTTAAAATCAAATGTTTAAAATTATATATATATATATATATATATATATGTGTGTGTGTGTGTGTGTGTGTGTATGTATATATATATGTGTGTGTGTATATATATACATACATACTATTATTAATACTAACTTACATGTAATTGGGAAAGAAGATATATAGGCATTGGGGCATAGAGATCCACCATGCCCTACTGAAAAAGTCTAAGGGGGTATGGGAGAAGATATGGGAGAGAGCAGATTGGAGGAGGGGATAGCCTGTGGGACTGCTATTCTGGGGTGGTGGGTAGGGGAAAAATGGGGAGAAAATTTGTAACTCAAAATCTGGTGGAAATTAATTATGTGAATCAGAAGTTAATAAAGTATTTTTTAAAAATATGGATTTTTGTAGTGTTCAACACTACAACTTATGGTGTTTGAAAGTGCTACAGAATTTTTCCAGAATCTCTTCATGAAATTAGTAAATAATAAAAGTTTTAATATGCTAATGGGGGAAGTAAAAAGGAAAGGCATGCCCTTTACTACGGATGGTTGTTCCCTTCTCCCCAATCAATGTGTTCATTTTAACAATCATTTTCTTGAGATAGTGCCCCATATTTGTTGTCTAATCAATTCCTTGAGTGTAAATCTGGTAAGTAAACACAAAGTTAAAATGCTAGGGGGGAGACATTTTTGGCCAGCTGGCCCTTATTACATAAGGCTCCTACTTATCCCGGCAAGGGAGTTTGGTCCTCTTCTGATACTTGTCTGAACTCTCTTTCTTCTTTGGTTAGAATTGGGAGCAGTGATGTTCTAAGAGTAACTACTGTTGAATGTAATGAGATGACCTCGTGCTCCACCTAGTGAAGATCACTCCTCTAGAGTACCCATTACCAGAAAAGAAGCCTGGATCTAAATTCATAAGATTTATTTCTGCTACTATGTCTTTCAGAGGGCAACATGCCCACAGGATATAACAGGAACATGATAAATAATCTTATTTAGTTTATTTCTAAGGAATTGAATTGACAGCCATTTTCCTACTTCAAAAACAGCCACATATTCAGTCCATTCAAAATCGTCACATGGAATTCACACACTTTCTCATTTTCATTAAAAGCATTTAGAATAGTTCCTACTGCCAAGTATTATTGACTTTCCTGTAATATCCTATTTACATTCTGCATTCTGAATTTCCAGTCTCTCTATTAATAGTTCTGTTAATAATGGTGTAATGTTTCATCTCTCTAATACACACAATATCCAAATACTCATACATATGTGTATACACATGTTAATAAGAATATGTACAAATGTATGTATATTTGTATGTATATATACATATATATTCACATACACATGCACATATTCTAGTTAACTCATTTTATGTTGGCATTTGGAGTCTAAACATTCCAAAGTTTGTTATGAACAAGCATGATGTAGGTAACATTTTCAGAATTATTCTATTTATAATTGTACTCATTACCTATATGAAAGCTTCCTATAAATTATTTCCATTTTTCATAGTGCTAGTACATTAGATAACATAGATCAGTGGTTCTTAAACTATGGTCTGTGGACTGTAGTCCTTCAGATAGTTTTGGATCCTGTACAAAAGTGTACTAGGAGTTACTGTCTATGTCAATTTTGAATTTGTATTAATATCCTCTAAAGTTAATTTTAAATGAATACATAATAAAACCTATTTGCATGTTAGTAAGAATTTTAAAATGTGCATGGATATACATACATGTATATACATACAAACTGCCTATGTTTATATTAAATATAGATATAAATTCAATGTATGAATAGTATATTTGCTATCTTAAATGTCTCAGTGCAGTTTTAAGCTTTAGTAGTTTAACATTGCGTTAAGACTTTTAATGCATACTGCATTTATTTTTCTACATACCTGTTCTATATCTCCCCACCCTGCCCCCCCACCCAGGATATAACTTCTATGAGGGCAAGAATTTTCATTTATTTATTTTTGTTTTGGGATACCTAGTGCCTAGCAGAATATTATAGTGCTTTGAATAAAGTAGATGCTTAATAATTGTGAAATTTTAAATACATCAAAAAAGAGGTTATTGCATATATATAAGGTATAAAATTGTATATATACATATGTACCATGAATATATAATATATAGTAGTTTATTTCACACAAACAGACATACATACCTGTGGTTTTAGTGTTTTTAGTCATATTCAAATCTTTATGATACCTTTTGAAGTATTCTTGGTAAAGATGCTGAAGTGTTTTTGCCACTTTCTTTTCCAGTGGATCATGGCAAATAGAAGTTAAATGACTTGCCCAGGGTCACACAGCTTGTAAGTATCTAAGGCCAGATTTGAAATCAGATCTTCCTAATTCCAGGCCTGGCACTCTATCCACTTAGCCATCTATCTGCCACAGGTATGCATAATGCATAATATGTAAATACATAAGTATGTACATGCATACAGTTGTTTTAGTAGGAAAAGGGAGGGATGAATTTTTAGGAGCATACAAAATTTCAGATTTATTCCTTTTGGAATCTTCCTCAAGTGATATTAGTGCAGCAACAAATGACAAAATAACTATTATATTTGGAAACAACAGAAGGCTCTTTTTATCTTCATTAATAATTAATTCATGTATAACCAGGTCAGTCATTGGTGCCAAGATGATATGGTGATTTAAAATTCAATTAGTTGCTGTCAGAACAGAAAACCATAAGCTTAGATGAATAAAATCATATTTTCTCATTATTAGAGAACTATTGCTGTGTAATAGCCTGCCCATGGGCTTAGACAAGAGCTTTGGCTGCATGCTTTGTTAATTATTTTAGAATTTTTGATACAAATATAATTTGGGCAAAATAAAGACATGGTTTTCATTAGATTAAGTAGTTTTTGTTTTAATAATTAAACGGATAGGAGGAAATAGCATGTGATTATCACCAGCTTATAAACACATACATGATTCTAAGAGTTTTAACACATACATTGGTATGCCAACATTTTCTAGAGGAGAGATTATTGTATCATAGAATGACAGATTTAGAGCTGGAAGAAACTTTAGAGACCATCTAGTTGAATATATTCATTTTACAACTGAGAATGAATCTTGGAGAGGTTAAGTTTTATGCCCAGGTTGGATTTGAATCTAGGTCCTCCTGGATGAAAAATAATATTAATAAATGAAGGCAATTTAAAATCAAAATGAGGATATCATCGCTTAGTATTTAGTAAAAAAAAATATATAGTATGTGTATATGTGTGTACATATGTATATGTATATATGTGTATATATGCACACACATACATATGTATACATTTATTTGTATGTTTATATATAAACAAGAAAGAAGCCTCACCTAAATCCTTCCTTTGCTTTTGATATCTATATTATTATCCTTTAAGTTGAAGATGGCACAACAGGTTAACACCCTAGATTTGCAGATTTTGGATTCTTGTTTTGAATATTTAAATATTTTCTGTGACAAATTGTCATGTGTTCAACTGCCCCCTGATTCCTGCTTCACCTCTAAGTTTATCTTGTCTTGGCTACTTAATACCCTTGTGCTCTTGGGCAACTCAGTTCCCTTCAATGAACCTCAGCTTTCTCATCTATAATGTGAGTGACAGCTAGAATCTAGTCACTGTTAGTCAACATGCCTCTATTTAGTGCCTACCATGTCTCAAGAATATAGTTAAATCCTGGTTCAGTCATTTATTAAATTGGGTAACTACATAGAATTCCCTTGACCTTTCTGAGCTACTGTTTCTTCACCAGTGTGATATGAGAATATCACTAACATTACCAACCACTCAGGTTTGTTATAAAGAAAAAAATTTTGCAAACCTTCCAGTCCTCTGTATGGGGTATTTCCAAAAGTCTTGGTGCAGTTTTAAGCCTTTATAATAGCTTAAATTTTGTTTAAGTTACATATATATCTATCTATCTACATATATATATATAAATAAATATTTAAATATTGAAGCTAAATATTATGTATTCATATACACATATATAAATCTTTAAAGTTCATAAAGCCTTAATGACTTCAAACTGCACCAAGATATTTGGACACCTAGTATATATGTGTAAGCTATTACTCTTCTTAGTTTCTTCTTTTCAGCCTGCTAGTGCTTCCGTACCGTCCGTAATCAGCACAGCAGCTAATTGAGCCTGCTCCAGTTAAATCTTCTCCACATGTATCTAGACCTACAGAACTGTTTCATAATGCTGCTTCAGTCTAGGACTTCTGAATGTAACAAATGTGTGAATCATGTTGGAGGTCATCATTCTTGTGGAAAGAACACTACTTTTCCCTTGTCAGTGAGAGCAGGAAGTACTGGGGAATAAAATGTGTTGCTGGATAGGCTAAAAGTAATGGTGCAGCCAGATCTTGTGTCCTGTAGTAACACTGATAGATTAACCCCCTTGATCATATGAAGAGTAGTGCTTTTTTGACATTTCCTTCAAATCCTTGTCTTTGGCTTATAGAAAGTAAGCAGTATCAGAATACAGGTGGAAGGCAAAAGGAACTGGTTATCAAATAACTACAAATAAGGAAAAGAAACCAAAATATGCTTTGTGAAACAAGCAACCCCATATCATTGCACAACAGTTTTGTCCAAACATTTCAAAATAGAATTTATCTAAAATATACCTATTTTGCCTATGGAGACTATTATCCTTCAGGCATCATAAATTTGTTATTATATTATTATAAGATATTTTACTATGTTGTAATTTTTCATATACATAGGCATGTGAGTGCGTTCACACATATAACATACACAGCCTTGTTTTTACTTTAAACATTCAACACTGTATTTGCTTTTTTCCTCAGGAAAATATATTGCATATAAAACATGCAAGACCTAGAAGCAATATGTGAAAAGAGGTGGGTAGGGGGAGTCAGATTATACCTCAACATTAAAAAAATTGCTCTCAAGACCCAGAAAAGGAAACATTTGTTTTAAGGGGAAGATTGTGGGTGATTTCACTGTCATCTGATTTTTTTTAACAGAGGCCAGATATTGTTTTTATAGTTTTTTTGTTTGTTTGTTTTGATGATGTTTGACTTCTTTTCCAACTGTCTGTTATAATTCTATGATATTACATTGACACTTTATTAAACTGTCTGGTGAAGTACCAGTACACTTGTGGCTATAGTCATATATACTCTTTGAAAAGAATAGAAATCCATGTACTTAGTGTTATATACACATATAAGGGCATATATTTTCATACACATAAAAATTGCAAATTATGTGACATCTTTTTGACAAATAGTAAATCCAAATGCATGAAATTTTACTTTTTCCGAGTTTATTGTTGATATATAGCTTTGAAGTTGACTAGGATCTTTATCTAACCTAACCACTTCATTTTTACAGATTAAGAAACTTAGATCCAAAAAAGTACCTACTGCATTTCTATATCCATATCTCATCTTGGGGTGGATATAACACTGGGTCCTTGAATATGTGCTAGTAAGGTGGGTAGTTTGTATGTATGAACCCAGAAATGAGAGCTGTGCCAGCTTTCTTAGATCAGCCTACCCACATTCAAAAAGGCTGTTCATTATGTAATAAATTATTTTGAGCATGATAACTTAGTGAGATAAGTCTACTAAGACTTAAATGTGCTATTATATTCATCAGCAAAGAGTTATCCATACTTATTAAGTCATCATATTGAAACTAAAAAACATGCCCCAATGCAAGAACAAAAGTAAGGACAAGAATAAAAATATGATAAGGACTGAAATTATATTCTAATATCTCATTGTTTTGTGGAAATGATGCTGTATTTATTGTACTTATATTTGGTACAAGGTTTACATGTTCTAACAAAATGAAAAAGCTTTAGGTTCAGCCTTGCAACATACTCTTTGACATCTAAATGATAACCATTGCATAATGTTTTTTTCCTTATTGATGACAATACATGAAACAGATACAAACTGATCAAGATGTTTCAATAAAATAATTTTCAAAATATTGTTAAGTTGAAATATGGTAAAAATAAACAACTTTTTTTGGGAGGGGATCAAGCCAGGAAAGATATTTAGTCTAAATTTCCATCTTTAACACTTTTTAGTTATGTAACTACATGGTAGAGATGATAGTGTACTAGAGAGGGCATCAGGTAGGCTGGGTTCAAATTCTCCCTCAGACATTTATTAGCTATGGAGGTAATAGTAATACTTATCTACCAGGGTTGTTGTAAAATGAGATGATATATGTAGAGGGCTTTACAAACCTTGAAGTGTTATATAAATGCTTTTTATTATATATAATATATTGTAACATATATTATATAAATATTATGTGTACATACATATTTATATGACCCTGAACAAGTCATATTGTATGATATTATATTACATTAGATAATGTTATGTTGTGTTATGTTATCTCATGTCATATGATGTTATGACCTGCCATTTCCTATTATGCTATATTATTATTTGCATGTGACATTGAATGATTTGTTTCATTGCTCAGGACTTCAGTTTCCTCATCTGAAAAAAACAGGGATCCTAATGTTGCTTCTACTATTGTTAATCAAATCAGATGACATATTTGAAAATGCTTGAAAGCTATAAAGTGATATACAAATATCAACTAGCATTATTATCTTTAAATTTAATGTGTCATTTAATTTTTATTTTAGTTCACTGCTTTGGAACTCAATAGAATTAATTTTAAAATAAACTTTTTTGTTTTTGTTTTATACTTCCATCATTTTTTTTCTGTAATTAGATACTTTTCTATCAGCTTATAGATCAGTGAGTTTCTGCATATGCACATAGAGATACTGGTTTAAAATTACATATGCCCATATATTTAGCATGCATAAACATATTATTGTCTTTCACTTTCAAAGACATAGCTGCTTATGACAATGTGAATGTATCAGTCTGGTATGTGTGTAGATGAACCTACAAGTGCATATGGCTAAAAGTCTTTTCCATACTGTGTGTGTGGTAGAAAAGTCCTCTACTTTGTAGCTGCAATTGCTATTTGTAGATCCTGTCTTCAGTAGACAATTTAAATGTTAACTATGGACAAGGAATATAGATTAATATGGCATTAAATAAGTTTAGCAGTAACAAAGCCATTAAATAGGAAACTGGTGTTTAGTATATAAAATTGAATTAGTGTAGATTCAAAGAATTTGACAAAATTCTAAATCTCAGAGACCTCAGAATCCAGTATGACTACCAGAATATGCTTTCTGAACTTTGAAACCCTAATGGCATACTGATACTAAGTAAGAGTGAAAAGATTGACAGTTGTATGCCTTTTATTTTGAAATGAGAGTGCTTGTGTGAAAAAGGGCAGAGGGGGTGGAGGGAAGAAAGGCAAGGCACTTGAAGTGTAGAAAGAACAGCTTAAAAAAAAGGGTTTACAATTTGTATTAGAGAAAGAATAGGAAACTGATTTATAATCCAAGAGAATTGTTAGTAGGGGAGCTACAGAGAAATCATTTCATCTCTGGGCCCTAGTTTCTTCTGTAAATTGAAAGGTTTTTTAAAAAATTATGGAATAAGGCATTTCCACAATATAGTATAATGTTTAAAAGATGATTGCACATGACACTACAACTCTACTATGTATAACTTGCTATTCCTTTTAAATATACAACAAAATACTCATATAAATATCTTTTTTCTTCCCTCCCCTGTCCCACCCTAGAGATAGCCACCAGCAGACACGAATGGGTATATGTGTGTACACATACACACACACACACATACACACACCCCTATCTGTCTGTCTCTCTGTCTATATTCTATACATACTTTCTGTATATTTCTATACATACTTTCTGTTCTTTCTCTGGGTGCAAACAATGTCTTTCTTTACATGTCCTTTGTAGTTAATTTGGGTATTTATGATAGTCTAAGTCAATTATTTGTTCAATGTTGTTCTTAAAACAATATTACAGTTACTGTGCATAACGTACTAGTAGTTGTGTTCATTTCATTCTTCATTATTTTGTGCAAGTCTTTTTTTTTTCACATAAGTAATAAAAATTTATTGAGAATTCCTGGGATAGCTGTTATCTCCTCCTGGCCTTGGAGGGAAACCAGCTGAAATCACTGAGAAATCACACCGTCCTTATACCCCAAGCCCCCAGCAAAATACGGGGTGGGGGGGGGGGGTTAGGGAAAGGAACACCTGTCAGTCTTCATTTATCCAACGAGTGGGGAAGGGATGGTGTGATGGTGGAGGAAAGTCACATGATGGTGGGGTGAGTGAGGTGGACCCATCTGCCGGCTCATCCAAGACTAACTCAGGGAGGAAGAGATCAGCTTTCTCTTGAGGTCAGGAGGACGTTTCTATTTGTTGCCCTTGATAAGGCTGTCATTTCCTCGGAAGCTTTCATCCTGCAAGTTCAGCACAAGGTTGTCAGCAGTGAGATAGAGTCGGTTCTGAGACGTGGCGATAGTTTTGGAGATGTTCTGGGCAGCTCGGATCTTCCGAAGTTTGATGTAGCCAGGGTTCTTGCTCAGAGCTTCCCCGAGCATCTCGACAGCCTCAGTTTCACCCTCAGCTTGGACGATCTTTTGCCGCTGCTCCTGTTTTGCCTTTTCCACCAGAAATTGATCCCTGGGCCTCCTGCTGGGCCACTTGCTTGGCCTCCACTGTGGCTGTGTACTCTCTGCTGAAGCTCAGTTCTGTGATGCCCACATCGTCCAGAATGAGGCTGAAGTCCTTGGCCCTCTCTGTCAGCTCCCACCGGATTAACAAGGACACCTGGGCCGGCTGTGTGTTCAGCATTAAACTTGGCCACCACACTCTTGAACATCTCTTTGACAATAGAGGACAACACATGCTCCTCCTAGTCCAGCCATAGGCGCTGCTACATGCTGGGCAGCTCCAGGACATTGGGTCGGGAGAGCACTTGAAGGGAGATGTTCACCATCTGATGGTCTTTGGAGCCTGTGGGAGAAGAGATCTTGCGGGACCGGGCACGAATGTCATAGATGATGGGTTACTGGAACCAGGGGATCCTATGTAGTCCTTCTGCGAGGATGGTGTCCTGTTGTACACCTCCAATTCGGTTAAAGAAAATGGCTCTTTGCCCACCTTCCACAGTGAACACGGACTCTTGGACTCCGTAGGCCACGGCCCAGGCCCCGGCCCCGAGCAGGAGCTTCAGCGCTGTGCCCATACCTCGGGTCCTGGCAGGCAGCCACCCCGCAAAGTCCTTCAGATTCTGGGCCATGTCTGCTCCCTGGCGCCGCGGTGGGAACTAGGCCGGGGATGCGACCGCTTCTACCCTTGCCCTTCAGCAGTCGCTGGCCCTGGCCCTGGCTGGTGCTCCCTCTCCCGGGATCCGCACCCCTCACACGAGGCTCTGCTACCTCTGTGCAAGTCTTTACATGTTTTTCTAAAATCATCAAGCTTACTGTTTCTTATAGCACAGTAATATTCCATCACAATTGTATACCACAACTTGTTCAGTCATTGAAATGAAGGTTTTGAACAAGAATGATCTCTAAATTCCTTTCCCCATCTAGAAAGCCTATGTTCTTATAAGAAAAGATTATTGCACTAGCACTTGGATCCCTCAGTAAGGAAATAGAGAGGGAGGACGTAGGGCACCTGAATTCATTGTTACTGTGGATCCAGGGCTAACGGAGTTGGAGGGAGGCTACAGCTCAGGCATTTTATTGCTTATGTGAGGTGAATGTCAATGTAGTACTGGTGAGGGCTTATGGGAACTGAATGTTTGTACTGCTATTCATTTGGGGGAAGAAGGAGACGATGCATATTTCTATGATCTTCTGAAGAGGCCCTCACATCATTGTGGGAAGCAATTCCCCTCAAGGATCTAAAAAAAGAGATTACTATCTGACTAGGCAAGGTCCAGGAGAAAAAAGATTCTTGAAAAGGATGATGCCAGACTATTGAAGCTTTACAGACCAGAAAATCAACACTGCTACAACTACCTGCAAACGATTACTGTTCAGGATGCCACCAGTGCCTGGGAGATCTTATTAACATGAAGAAGGCCAGCATCTTTCTTTTAACTTCTACTCCTATCTGCTTGTTCTTCAAAACACCAGTATCCTCTCTAAGAGTATCCTCAAGGCCTTCATTAATACCCTGCTTTGTTTGAGACAGTCCAAAAGGGGACAAGCATCTTTGGCCAGGTTGAATATCTGTTCTACCAAGAAGCATTAAATGGTAATGGTTCTGAAAAAAAAAAAAAGATGGTGAGAGGTCCCAGAGGCAATATCAGTTATGAGCTTAGGGCCTAATAACTGGACTGTTAGAATGCACAGTAGATAGACCTGCATACCGGAGTGAAGAAGAAGTAAATTCCAGTTTCAGATGCTTCTTAGCTGTGTGACCCTGGGTAAGTCACTTGACCTCTGTTTGCCTCAGTTTCATCATCTCTAAAATGGAGATAAAACTTACCTTCCAGGGTTTTTGTGAGGATAAAATGAGATAATATTTGTAAAGCACTTTGCAAAACTTAAAAGCACTATATAAATGTTAAATATTATTATTAACATGGGAAGGAAGGAAACAAGCATTTATAGAACTTACTAAGCACAGGTACTGTATTAAGTACTAGAGACAAAAATACAAGCCCAAAGAAAGATAGTCTCTGCCCTCAGTAAGTATGTGTTCTAATGGTGGGAGGCAATCCACAAAAGGAAGCTGAGGAGAGAGGACAAGGTTTTGAAGACCAGAAAGTCAGGAACAGAGCCAGGAAGGGAATGAAGATTAGCCAGACTTAGGGACTTAGGGACCCTCCGTAAAAGGTAGGTCCCAGAAGGAACTCTTCAGTAGGAGAAAGGAGCCAGCCTGCTCATTAGATATTGCAGGGTAATAATGCTATGGGCTTCATTTTGTTCCAGAGTGATGAGGTCCCAGATGATAAGGGAAATTCCAGAATGTGATAGCAACTAAGGCATTATTTGGATGTCAAGAGACATAGTCATGAAGGGAAACAGTCACCTGAAGTTTCTTCCCCAGTAAATATCTAGGTCACCTAATTGCCTTCCAGACAGAAAATTAATAGAGATAATAAGCATTTCCTAGTGGCAAAGAGATTTAAGGAAAACTATACACCAGAGAGCATCTCTCTGAATGAAAGTAGGGATAGCTATAACCAATATGGCTCCAGTGGGTGGGGTATAAGTGGGAGTACAGTCTCATTATGGAGTGAATTCTCTCTGGCAGAAGATGCTACAGTACTGGACTCATTGTTGATATAATTATGCCCCAAATTTTTGAAATATATACCTCTTCCTTATGAGCTGTTAATAGACTTGGGTACCATAAGGCCCTCCTCACTCCCACTAGCCCATTTCTGGAGTTTAATGCATATTTATCCTCTGCCCATGTCACTCTCATCTTAACCCTGACACTTTTTTTTATTATGGCTCTTTGTTGACCTCTCTCCAACTCTTTTTTATTTTATTTGGGGAAATTGGGTGTATGGGCAGTTATAATAGTAGAAAGGGAAACCAGAGGGTACCCATTTCTATAAATTGTTGGATGGGGACTGTTTATTTCATGGGCAATTAATTTAACATTATGAAGTAGGAGGGAATACAGGGGCCAGGGCCAACAGTGCCTGGGAGATCTTATTGTATTGTATTTACTAGCCTGTTCTCTTCTTTTTTCCTCCCCATGCTTTATTTTAAAACTAAAAAGTTATTCAGAGGGACTGTTAGGGATATTAACATTCATTTCATATTTCCCTCAACGAATCATAGCACTGGGCTAACTTTAGAAACTGGTTATTTAATAAGATAAAACAATATGAAAACATAACATATAAGTGTATTTGTTGGCTAGTAGAAGGAATATCAAATAAATACTAGATAAGTAATTCCACTGAGATAAGAAACTTATGGATGAGGAAATTCCCAGAAGGCTGCTTGCCTTCTTTGCAATTTATAATCTTTGAGAACTGTCTAGAACCTAGAACACTGAGAGGTTAAGTAATATGCCTAGGGTAATATTGCCAATATGTGTTAGAGGCAAGAATCAAATATCAGTTTTCGTGGCTCTGAGGTTGTCTTTCTACTCATTTTACTGGGCTTCCCCTCAAGAGAAATATAGGTACTTTAATATAGAGAAAAGGCATTTGTAGAATATTATTTAACATTTAAATCTCTTATTTGGTCAAGGAGAGGTGACCCATATGTCCCATTATGCATGAAAGAAGAATATATTTTAATTCCTGGGCACTCTCTTCAAGCCAATTTTTTTTATACAGCAGAATATTTCTCTCATATCCACAGCCTTCCTTATCATTGATAGGTGATAACTTAATCATGATTTAAGTATAACTGGTAGGGTTGTTTGCTTAAAATATCACATTAACCGTTGGTCACAGGGCCTCAAATTGCACTAGAAAGCTGTTTCATCTTGGAATGTCTAAAATTAGAAGGTATTACCTCTAGGAGAGGAAATACCTTAAGGCATTATCTATCATTCCTTTAATAATAAGAGAGGATGAAAGCTCCTTGAGAGAAGGAATTGTTCCATTCTCTATATTCATCCTCAGCTTCTAGCTGTACCTGGAATATAAGTGCCTAATAAATACTTGTTGATTGATTGACTGATAGGAATGAATGACAATTAACACAACATCACAGACATCCAAATGCTTTAAATGTGTAAGACTAGTGAGAAGCCAAGTTCTGTAAAAAGCACTTGCAATCAAGAGATCTGTATCCAAGTACTTCTTCTGCCAATGTATGACCTGTGAAAATCACATACATATCTAAGCCTCAGTTTCCTTATCTGTAACAAAAAAAAAAAGAAATCAGTAAATTAGGGATAATTATAGTCACTTTGCAAATGCTAAAACAGATATATGTAATTGAGATAGCAGCTAAAGGCAAGTCGGTTTTGCATTAAGAAATAGCAGGAATCTGCTAATTGCAGATCGAATGCATTTGAGCTTGGAGGAGGAGTAGCTATCAGGAGAAAAGAAGGAAAACACATTTAAAAAAGTGATCAGGATCTACCAGGAACTTAGCCCCCAGGGCTGTGAACAATAATTTTACCTTGAGCCTTAGGATCAAGTACAAAAAGAAACTGAAAATTTCATTTTCAGCATCTATGAAATGTGGCAGGATCATTCCAGTGAACAGCAGAGATTGCTTTGTTTCCTTTGGATTTGCATATTAATTACCTCACAAGTACTTTTTTAGGTAAGTAGTAAATGGTTAGTAGTGAAGGCTTAGATGGTATGCTATCATATTTGTGGGTGACAAAAAACTGAAAAGGAGACCTAGCTAAATGACAGAATTGGGTTTCAAAAATCTTTTGACAGGCTAGGATGATGGACCAAATAGAAGTTTAACAGGGGTAAACGTCAAGTTCTATGTTTAGGTTAAAAAAACCCAACTATACTGGTAAAATAAGTAAGGGACATGTCTAGAAAACAAATTTGAAGACTTGGGAGTTTTAGCCCAGTAATCCAAATCCAATAAGAATAAATCAATAGTGTCATGTCATCAAGAGAATGATGAGGCATCCAAAATAGTGAGTGCCACTATAGAACACCTTAATAGAAGCAAAATGTCCTGAATAAGTGATAAGGTAATCCTGTCCTACTCAGTCCTGGATAGACCACCATACTATTCTGAGTGACAGCTTTGACAAGCGGGAGGATGTCCCGACTATGTGTGATAGTAATGGCAATTAAAGATTCCCCTGTATTGGCTTGGTGTTCAAACTGATTGTGTTAAAACCCAGAGTTTGTTAATCCCACCTGTGGGATGGGCTTGTTGATGTGAAAAGAAAGTCCTGAACTGGGAGGAGCTGGTGAGGTAGATTTGGAGAGACACTGAAGATCTTTTTGGAAGCAGCACCTCGTGGAGAGAGAGAGACTAAGAGAATTGCTGGTGGCCGCTTTGAATTGCCCTGGACTTTTGAGACCTGCCCCCTGAGCTGCCAAGGACTGAGGAGACATGGCTGTTTTGCTGGTACTTTGTCTGTCTGTTTTGATGTTGTTTTGCCAGATTTGTCCACTGGTGAAAGACAGTCCTTTTGTTGAAGAAGTCCTGGAACCTGGCATTTGGTTAAGAAGCCCTGAGGCTGTCCTGCAGACAGAGAGTGAATACTGTCCACTGGTGAGGGACAGTACTGTTGTTGCAGGGGTCTGGAGACTGTCCTGCAGACAGAGTGAATACTGTCCACTGGTGAAGGACAGTGCTGTTGTTGCAGGGGTCTGGGAGCCTTTCTGTTGGTTCGGAAGCCCTGAAGAAGGATTTTCTTGTTGTATGTTTACAGAAATCCTGGGAGAGGGCTTTGCTAATGTGTTCAGGGGTTCTAGGACTGTTCTACAGACAGAGGATAAATTCATGAAGGGACTGGCAATGTATCTTATGGCCTTGCTAAGCCTTGTCTCTCCAGGAACTAAGATTGCTGAGAACTTGCCTCGTGTCAAGATGAAGAAAAGACCTCCATTTGGGTATTAAGTGCTGTATTTAAACTTGATGTAACTCTGGGGTAGATTCAATTGTGATCCAGGGGGTGGGGAACTTTTGACCTTATTGTGCTCTGTGATTGACAAATGAAGGTACTTTACCTATGTTTGGAAACTAATCTCCATTTGAGAAGAGGGGTTTTGTGGTGGACTTAATTAAGGTATAGCCTAGGGGTGGAGTAGTATTTAGAACAGGGACTTTGTAATTGATTGAATGATTGGAAGATCCTGGGGTGGGGTAGTACTTGGAGATTATTTAATCACACTTAGTAAATGCTGTATTTTGAATGATGTCATGTTTTGATCTTCTCTGTTCTTGGTTTGTCACTGAATAAAATAGAGAGCACCTATGCTGGTATTTTGAACCTGGGAAGTTGCCTTTCCTTGGCATTACATTACACTATGACAAAAAGTAGTGAAGGAACTCAGAATTATTCCATGTAAGAACCCTTTGAGGAAATGAAGAATCTATAGCCATGATAGAGGAAGACTTGGAGAGCTCTCTTCAATTGTTTGTAGGGCTCTCATTTAAAAGTTGAATTAGTCTTGTTCTTTTGGGACTAAGAAGAAAGAAGGAGGAACTATGTGTGGAAGTTTCAAAGGAAAGAAGTCTATGAAGAGAAAAGCTTCTTAGGAATTAGGGTTGTTCCAAAAAGCAAGAGGCTATTTCAGTACAATCCCTCTCACTGCGTGTCTTCAGGGGAAAGACCTGATGCTGATTTATTCAGGAATTTTGCAGAAGGGATTCTCATTCAGTTACAAGTTGGACTCAGTGGCCTTTAAATTTCCTTCCAATTTGAGCTGCTGTGATAATCACAGAATTAGTTGAAGGCAGTCGGTCTAGCATTCAGGTTTCCTTAATCTAAACTCAGTGCTTTTTGAACTACATTGCCTTTCTTCTCTTAAAAAAATTGTAATTCAGTACAGCCTTCATTTTTATATTATTGGACACCGAGGCCCTTAGTTTCTTTATCTGTAAAATGAGATGGTAGAATTAGAATTCATGATGTCAGATGCCTTTTATAGCTCTTTTACAGCCCTCATATCTAATGATATAAAATCCTTTCTAAAAATCATTGCTGTGCTAGGAAAAGGAATTTTGCATATTGGCAGTTCTGCCAAAGGAAAGAATAGGGTAGCAGATAATCAATGGATGACTAAACACAGGATAAAACATTCCTGAGGTTGGTGGTGGTGGGAATTAAAAGGATATTTTAAGAGGCATAAAACTAAACTCACTGAAGTTCTCTCTCCCTCTCTCCCTCTCTCCCTCTCTCCCTCTCTCTCTCTCTCTCTCTCTCTCCCTCTCTCTCCCTCTCTCTCTCTCTCACATAGGTATTATATGTACACGCATATATGAGGCATATAAAAGAAAAAAGAATATATATATATGCCACTTTTTTCCTTCTTTTTTTTGTTTTACTTAACTTTTGGACTTTACCTAACTTAAGACACAATCCTAACCAGCTGTCCTTTCTTCCTACCAGAGAATTTAAGGGCTCTATTCCAGGAGTCTGGTTTGTGACTCAGCTGTGGGGGGTGAAAATTTAACCCTTAGGCTTGTTTTCTCACTTCTGCTACAAAGATCTTAATTAGCTAGCTAGCTGCCTCAGGTGTAGGTGACAGACAGGTATCCCACTTCTGCTAATGAGGCCTGCACTACTGGCCAGCAATACATGTTTTCCTCCTCATGCAGAAAATAGCCAGTGTGGTTTTTGACTTTTCTGCCTTTCTGCCCATGGGGTCACGATTGACCTAGTATTTGCTCTTTTTACATGGCAGGGGTACATCCCCTGCTGTTCCCTAGCAGTTTCTTTCCTTAGTTACTCCAGGCTGATTGCCGTGCTAGAGCATCTCCTGCCTCTAACTATTTTGATTTACCAAGTGTCCCAGAGTGCTAAACACCCCAAAGCTACCTCCTTTCTTCACTACTAATTTGCCCTCTTTGAAGAACTACATACAACGAAGAGGGCAGCCTTGCTCTTAGGCCTTTGTTTCTTATAAGATGAGTCTGTTTCTTAAAGCAATGTTCTTTTAAAAGTATACGCTTTTAAATAAGCATTTTGGATATATAAACTAAAACATGACAGCAATGTTTAAACAGCAGTTTCTCCATACCTACCACACTTATCTCTAAAAAAATATATATGGAACCATTCATTTTCTGTGGAATATTGTGTGTATTTCAGATCACCACTTCCTTACAAATATGTAACAGGACTAAAGGCAGTCAAAAGGAGTGAAACAGGCATAAGTGGCTGCCTTATAAGGACAAACTAAAACAAGTGCAATTTTTTTTCGGGGGAAACCTAGGGTTGGGCATGATTGACTTTATATTCTGTAATTCAAGAAAGGTGTGGATGAGTTGAATACAGATTTTCACACCATCAAATAATAATTTAAGACTAGAGGTGGAGGTGGGGAATAGGGTGAGCAGGGACTCTGGAATATGAACAATGAATATACCCTTAGGATAAATAATGTTAATTGGCATTTTGTAGCCTTTTGTGTGCCCAAAGTTACATGGCTAGTTTTTTTTTGTGTGGGTGTTAAATGTCTGGGGCTGGAACAAACTCAGGTCCTCCTGACTCCGGGGCCAACGATCACAACAATCCTATGAAGTAAATGCTAAATATATTGTAATCCTAATTTTATCATTGAGGAAACTGGAACCCAGAGAGATTAAATTACCTGCCCAGAATCAAAAACTACTAAATATCTGAACCCAGATCTGATCCTGGATCTTCCCATCCCTAAGTGAGCACTACACTAAGTGTCTTTCACTTAATAGGTCATACATTTCTTTAAGTAGATTCTTAAGTGAAAGTACAGGCTTACGTTTATTCAAGATTCATCCATGAACAACAACTAGAAGGACCTTAAATTTTCAAGGTTTCCATCACCAACACTAACCATACTTTTTCTGTGACATATCCCTTTGAATACTTACTTGTAATAAAATACTGTGATTGAGAGTCAATCATTTACAGAGCTTGAAGTGAAGAAACTCTCTTTATCAATCCAGATTAACCCCTGTTCTTCAATGTATAGTCTTAGAAATGCTAGGGTCATCTAGAGGCTAAGTACCTTGTTTAAGATCATGAAACCAGAATGTATCAGAGACAAGACTTGAACTCAGATCTTCTCAACTCCAAGACAGGTTCTCTATCAACTATGCCATGCTGACTCTCAGTAATAACATTGAAAAGTGTCTCATTTTTAGAAGACCCAAAACATCAATTTCATAAAAAGAGGAAAAATTCTTTTTTTTTTATATTTTATAACTTTATTTAAACGAAGTTCAATTTAGTTTTCATCCACATTGACTGTCTGTAAGCTTTTGAAAGTGGTAACAGGCACACAATGTAACCAATGTATACAGCTTGTTTGGTGAATTTCCTGGACAAATGCAATCTGATAGGGTAGGGGACATTCCTTATTCCTTTGGCGAAAACAGCTTTCTTGAGTCTGGTGTCAATGAGTACATCTGGAGTTTCCATTTCTTTCATGGCAAATTTGCAGATTTCCTTTAGAGCCTGGGGAGCTTGCTTTTTCAAGCCTATGCTGTGGATCTGCTTGTGGACTTTTCTGGTGTACTTGCTGGTCACCACCTCGTTGATGGCAGAGCACCCCTTCTTCTCGCCACCCTTCTTGGTGGGAGCCATCCTGCCTGGGACCAGGTCGTAAAGCCTGAGGAAAACTTCTGAAAATCTATTGTATATGTCTTCACGTAATTTCTTCATATCAGTTATTCTTCAGTAACTGATAGGCATATGCCTCATAGAAGAATGCAAACAACTCCAAGTTTGGAGAACTGAGCTAATGTGCTAAGTTTGACTTGGGATGTGTTAAGTTTAAATAGTCTATGGGATGTTAAGGTGGAGATGATCAGTAAGTAATTGCAAATGTAGGTCTAGAAAGAGATTGGGGCTAGGTATTTTGTAAGTCAGTTAACTAAGGGAAAGAATAAATATAGAGAGGAAAAAAAATTGGTCCCATGAGAGTGCTTTGGGGGACTGTGATATTTAGGGACCAAAATGAAGACGAGACAATGAAGGATACAGATACAGGAACTATCAGCCAACCAGCAATGAGTGGAAAGAAGTAGGAAATGAGGGTCTGGAAGCCAAGGGTCTGTGAAGTATAGAAAGAGAGCATCCCCTGTCACATCAACAATGTGAAGCATGGTCAGAGGCTGCAGAGAGATTGAGAAGGATGAAGGCAAGGGTTCTTTGCTAGCCTCCTACATGACCCCTAATGTCTTCTTAATAATTTATTTCATATGTTGCTAAATAAACTTACATAAACATTGTGTTTATCATTGCACTTACCAGTTAAGATTACAAATGGAATGCAAACTCTGGACTAGTACTATAAGACACAGCAAATGGCTCTACTTTAGCTTTCTAATTTTTATTTCCAAATATTCCCCAATATGACCCTTTAACTACAGATAGGGTAAGGCCCTTAATTATTTTCTAATAATTCAAATAATTTATCTCCACTTCAGTATTGCTCTTTGCTTTTCCTTCCTTCCTCCCTTTCCCTTTAAGATAAAAATAAATCCCAGTTCCAGTTCCCAACCATGGTACAACACTACTTGATCCTGGGCAAGTCACTTTACCTCTCTCTACCTCGTCTGAAAAATGGCATTTTTAAAAAACCTTACACAATGCAATAGTTAGAATAAAAAAGATATTTATTGTTCACATATATAATAATAGTCATAATAATTGATATTAACTATTATCAATAATTATTTTCCACAAGAAAAAGAGGTAAAGCCAATGGTAGAACATAAGTATGATTTAGATATTTCTTTTCTCACTTAGAAAATTGTTCATGGGGTGGTGTAATGTAATGCCAAGGAAAGGCAACTTCCCAAAGTTCAGAATACCAGCATAGGTGCTCTCCATTTTATTCAGTGACAAATTAAGAACAGAGAAGGTCAAAACATGACATCATTCAAAATACAGCATTTACTAAGTGGGAATAAATAATCTCCAAGTACTACCCCACCCCAGGACCTTTCATTCATTCAATCAATTACAAAGTCCCTGTTCTAAATACTACTCCACCCCTAGGCTGTACCTTCATTTAGTCCACCACAAAACCCCTCTTCTCAAATGGAGATTAGTTTCCAAACATAAGTAAAGTACATTCTTTTGTTCAACCATAGAACACAAAAAAGGTCAAAAGTTCCCCACCCCTGGATCACAATTGAATCTACCCCAGAGTTACAACAAGTTTAAGCACAGCACTTAATACCCAAATGGAGGTCTTTTCTTCATCTTGACAAGAGGCAAGTTCTCAGCAATCTTAGTTCCTGGGGAGACAAGGCTTAGCAAGGCCACAAGATACATTGCCAGTCTCTTCATTAATTCATCCTCTGTCTGTAGAACAGTTCTAGAACCCCTGAAAACATTAGCAAAACCTTCTCCTAGGATTTCTGTAAACATACAACAAGAAAATCCTTCTTCAGGGATTCTGAACCAACAGAAAGGTTCCCAGACCCCTGCAACAACAGCACTGCCCTTCACCAGTGGACAGTATTCACTCTGTCTGCAGGACAGTCTCAGTAGCTCTGAACCAACAGAAAGGTTCACCGACCCCTGCAACAACAGCACTGTCTTTCACCAGTGGACAGTATTCACTCTCTGTCTGCAGGACAGTCTCAGGAGCTCTTAGCCAACAGAAAGGTTCCAGAACTTCTTCAACAACAGGACTGTCTTTCACCAGTGGACAAATCTGGCAAAACAACATCAAAACAGACAGACAAAGTACCAGCAAAACAGCCATGTCTCCTCAGTCCTTGGCAGCTCAGGGGGCAGGTCTCAAAAGTCCAGGGCAATTCAAAGTGGCCCCCAGCAATTCTCTCAGTCTCTCTCTCTGCCTCCATGAGGGTGCTGCTTCCCAAAAGTTCTTCTGCCTCTCTCTTGTCTCTCCAAATCTACGTTACCAGCTCCTCTCAGTTCAGGACTCTCTTTTCAAGTCAACAAGTCTATCCTGCAGGTGGGATTAACAAGCTCTGGGTTTTAACACAATCAATTTGAAAACCAAGCCAATACAGGGGGATCTTTATATTCCATTACTATCACAGGCGGCCAGGTAGCACAGTGAGTAAGAGCACCCGGCTCCAGTGTCGGGATGACCTGGATCAAATCCAGGCTCAGATACTCAACACCACACCCAGAAATAACTGGCTGTGTAACCGTAAGCAAGTTACTTAACCCCAATTGCTTAAAAAAAAAAAAAAAGAAAATTGTTCGTTTTCAGTCATACAATGAAATATTCTCTATATGCTACAAATTGAGATGGTTAGGATAAGCTTGGGGGGGGGATTGTGTTGCAAAACACTGATATGATATCGTAACACTTTTGCAATATCACAAGGTATCTAGAATAAAGATTCCAATCTATATATGTTCCATAGAGGTGTCCATGTGAAAAACAGAAAAAGTATTTAGAATTAGTTACAGATGCTATGTACTCATGAATTATTCATTGTCTGCACAACATCTCCAGTAACACATCAATAAAATGAAAAGATTGTTTTAAGTTTCTCCCTTAACATTCTTGGAAATCACATTTTGTTTCTGACAACCAAATAAACTCTGAAATTATTTTAAATTAGAAAATGAAATATTCTCAAGACAGTAATTAAGCTATTATTTTTCAAATATCCAGGTTTGTTTTTCAAAATCAACAACTATGGATGTTTCTAAGGTGTCAGTGAAAATAAATACCTGGGTTATTGATGAAATCAAATGTGCATTAATCATTGAATAAGAACTAAATTATACAAATACATTGATGACTTTTACAATTAATTTATCAGAAATTTTTCATTAGGTATGGCAGCATTTAAATTATGAGATATAGGCTGATAAAACAGATAATTTTCTTTTGAACTAAGATTAGAAGCAATGTCTAAACCCTGAGGCTACTTCATAACAATGGAGATATTAAAGGAAAATAGCAATAACCTACATTCTTCTTTTACCAAAGAACCTCTTGCATTTTATTGCTCCTATAAATAATATTTATTTTACAACTTCATCACTTTCTTTCCATTTAACCTATTTTGACAGCTATGGAAAAAATTGTCAAAAGGTATAACATGGTCAGAAACTACAATCTTTGTTCTAGAAAGAAAGACCCTCATGGGTCATAAGTATATGATTACCCATCTTCCAAATAATACCTAATGGCACATGGAGAGCAGAGTAAAACTATTTGGGTTTCAATATCTACTACCTTTAAAAAAGTTCAGATCAGGTGAGATCTTGAGTGCTTTATCCTAATATAATATATAAATGATGATTCTGTAAGAATAATGTCCTTCCTGGTGAGAGATAAGTGAGCATTTGAAAGCGAATGGGGTGGGGTTTGGTAAATCATATTTTTTATACTTCCTAAACTTGAATCCCCTGCAGCCACTCATTCACCTGTTGTAGGTGCATACTTTGTTTCTGACAAGTAGTTTGTTATCCATTGAAGTATGAATTTTTAATTTAATATTTTCAAATAGAAAGACCCATAGTCTGGCAAACGTGACTATAAGAAGACAAAAATTTCAATAAAACTTGAAAAAGATATCAAGATTTCCAGATCAAAACTTTTCTAAATATTCAGATGCATGACAACAGAAACACAAAATATCTGGATGGCTGACAGATATAATTTTTTCCACTTTGATGTTTGGCATCATACTGATACTGTGACAGATATAAAAAATCAGATTTCTGATTATACTATAAGCCAAGTGGCATGAAAGCAAGTCATTTTTCCCCCAGTATTTTTCACACACTATCCAATTCTTTATTTTGCCTGCTTCCTATAATGGCATCTCCTATGATTCAGGGATGCTGTTTCACAATGTATGTTGGAAATGAAATGAAGGATCAGACGAAAATGACAGGAAAGATAAGAAAATAAAAAAATAACAATACCTGACATTTACATAGTACTTTAAATACATTGTCTAATTTTACTTCACAATAACATTGTGAGGTAAACATTGAAGGTATTATTAGATCCATTTTACATATACAGAGATTGAGCTTGAGAAAGTTTAAGTGAGTGACCTAGGATCACAGGTTGACCCAGGATTTATGTAATTGGAGTCTAGAATAATTGTGTGTATTACACATTTTAGAAATACAGAAAATTCCTGCTGGCTGTCTATGTGAATTTCTCCAAATGTTTTACAATCTTATTTTCTTTTCTGTTGTTAAGGGGTTGCTCATTTCATTTATTTTCAAGTCCCCTACAGATCTTATCATGCATTTTTTACAGATGTTACAGATGAGAATTGAGTTCTGCTATGGCTATTATAGAGCCACTTGTAATTCACTTTCCTTTGGCACTCAAGAGACCAGGCCAAGTATAAGCTGTGTTACTAGATTTGATTTCATGAAACCAAGCTCCTCTATTGAGTTTGGACATTCTTCTGTGGCATGCCTAGGCATAGGATTCATATGTTTCAGTCAAGGGACTCAGGGATATCTTGCTTCCTTTTATGCTATTAGAGAACATTAGCATTAACAAGTAATCAAAAATGTTAAATAGTTACTCCAGGAGAAAAAACAAAACAAAACATGACAATCAGGAGAATTTGGTCAGTTTTTATAAGCAGTTTTGAACAAAGTTGTGCTAAGATATTGGACATCACATTGTTTTCAATATATTCAGGAGCATGTGTGCAAGCAGGAAAGCATTGATGGCCTTTACAGGGATGACATTCTACCAGGGGTATTGGATAAAATGTTTCTCATATCTTGTCTCTTTCTGATCATTGAATAAATTAATTTATAATATCTGGACTCTCTCGCATACCACCTACAAACTAACAATAAGGAAATGAGATTAGAGTGTGATATGTACCGATATAGTCATAAAAGCCGTGATACCATGATGTGAGATAAGAGCTTTGCCAGAATTCTGTCAACAGTTCTCCACTTTACTGTTAGGTCAGATACAATACATGTGTAGTGCTTTTTTGTTTTTGTTTTCAGTTCAGAGAATTCCAATTTAATTTAGATACACATCTTATTATCTAAAATAGTCTAGTTGAGACCATGCCACTCTCCGCTCCCCACCATATTTCATTCCCATTTTCATGGTTGCTATTTCTGTTTCTAATGGTCCAGGTGGGAAATTTGGGGCCTGAATTTGGCCTTCCAGCCCTGAAAGGATTTAGAATGATTTGTAAAACCTTGAGTCATTCTTTGGTGCTTTACTGCCCTGTGACAGGTAGCAATAATCACTATATTCATAGGAGAGTAAAGAAACCAACTAGACTAGAACAGAACTTTTTGTGTTGGAGAATATTAGATGGTACAGTGGATGGGAAACCTGAGTTCAAATCCAGCCTCAGACACTTACTAGCTGTTTGACCCTGGGCAAGTAACTTAACCCTCTTTGCTTCAGTTTCTTCATCTGTTAACTGATTTGGAGCAGGAAATGGCAAACCACTTAAAGTATCTTTGCCAAGAAAACCCTAAAACAGGGTCAAAAAGATTTCAGATGTGACTGAAACAACTGGACAACTTCAACAAATGTTAAGTCAAATTATATTTTCCAAGAGGGCAAAAGTCAGAAAATTGTTTAGATTTGATGACTTAAGAAAGTGGAAGCCTTTTAAGACACATGGTTGAGATGGTGATTTCATTGGAAATATTCTCAACACTCTTTGCTATCATTCTAGCAGAACCTGACAAAGTCTGGCTCTAGGATAATTCAACTCTACCTTTTGAAAAGTCAAAGAATTTTAATATAGTGAAGAGTGGAGATAGAGAGGTAAAAACCTAATTCTAAAGCAGATGTTTAAAAGCCAATGATTTCTATAAAAATGTGACTCTAAATATTTTTAAATGCTTAAAAACAAAATTTTCTATTTGGCTTAGTTGCACTTCACTTTTTCTATTAGCCTGACATATGTTCTCCTTCGTGTCTCCATAAAATTGAAAGAGTTGGCTTGTCAAAGAAATAAATCCCCAGCTTGCAGGCTCTTCAATGTGTTTAGTGCTTTTTATTGAGTAGGACTCTTCAGAATTAACTGTCGAACAACAACCACATTAACTTAACTGGAATGATTCTTAACCCAATAAACATACAGCAAAGATAGTAATGCAGATGAAAAGACTTTTCAAGATTCCATTTAATATCACTCTATATTCTGTAAAGAAATTCTCTTCATTTTCCCAGAAATTTTTGCCTAATAATTTTCCATGTTTTTAAACCATGAATTTGAGAAGCATATTGTAATTTTTCTTAGAAATTTTATGATTCATATCTTCATCTGATCCCTTGTATAACATGTTGGCTTCTAGGCCAATACAGCAAAGTGAACAATAACTTTATTGCTTTGTATTTACAATTATGATGGTTGACATCCCTATAATGGCTTACATAAATCTCATTTGAGCTTCAGAAAAGCCCTATGAGATAGGTAATACAGCTGTTATTCCTGTTTTACAGATGAAGAGACTGAGTCTTGAAGAGGTTGAATAACTTATTCACAATGGTACAGTAAGAGTTAGAATCCAGTTACTCCTCCAGCGATGGCACTCTATTCACTAAAACGCATTGCCTATATGTTCAGTCATCTTAGAAGTAATTATTATTGGATATTGGGAATAGGAGGGTCTGTGGCATATGGCCCTGATTTGCTCCTTCATTGGTGAGTGGAAGATATCTTCCCTGGAGTGCTTTTTAATGGTACATGATCCCCAGAGGACAAAATTCCTAGATAAAATAGCTAAAATGTATATAGCACCTTAAATTTTCCAAAGTGTTTTACATGCATTATCTAATTTGTTCCTCACAATAATTTTGTGAAGTATTATTTTCTTCTTTTTACATGTAAGGAAACTGAGGTTAAATGTATTGACCAGTGTCACACAGCTATAATAAGTAGTGGTTAGAGGATTTGAACTTAAGTTTCTGCCTCGTGTTTGGCAACCTTTCTACTTCAGCACATTCTCTCATTGTTCCATTTAATTCTTCACTCACTGAGTCCATAGGAAAGGAAGTGAGCTTAAATTTAAGCTTTTTAGATACATCTCATTTATACATCCTTTAATGTTCAATTATCCTACTTATGGTATACTGTGCCAGTATATAAAAATAAAATATGTGAGAATGCTGTATCTTTAGCTTCTAATTACTCATACCCTAGTGTAATCATAATCTTTTGTTGATTAATAATAGTATTTCTATCTACCCCCATGTGTGAATTCTATTCATTTAAATTGCTAATGACTACTTGAATCTCTTTGATCTTCCTCTCTAGAGAGTATGGGGCCTTGAAGGCCACCTTGTGATCCATATATTATTGTTAATAATAATAATTGGCATATTTATATCATTTTAAAGTTTAGAGAGCACATCACAGTTTACCTCATTCTATCTTCACAATAACCCCAAGACACGGATGCTGTTATTTTAAAGATTAGAAAACTAATTCAGAACAGGTTAAATGATTTGTCAAGGGTGACACAAATAGTTAAAGGGTCTGAGGCAGGGTTTGAAGTCTAGTCTTTCTCACTCCAAGTTCAACATTCTATGTGCACTGTGCCAGGGAGCTTACCTTTATGACTCCTCTCAGCTCTGCTAGGCTTAAGTCATCTTCCATTCTATCCTTGTCCTCTGTCATTCCATCTAATAGCCCCATAATGTCTCAAGTCAATCTCTTAAAAGGCAGCTATGCTCATCTCTGTAGCATACATACTGGGCCCCACAGCATTTTTCAGCTTCTATTTCTTTTTTAAGAAGACCATGCTTTCAAGTTCAATGCTTAAATTTACAAAGATGAGATGAGACTCTATTTTTCCCCAGCCATAAGTGCAATGAAACAGACACTTCCACTGAAAAATGAATAAAAATAAACCATTTGTTAACTCTAGACAAAGAAGTATCAGAACAAACTTAGAAACAAAAATGAGTCTTCCATTATGCCAACAGAATCAGATTTGCCAGTTATTAAATGGAAGTGATCCAGTTATAACTGATGTGTGTATGTATAGGGAGCTGGAGTTATAGATCTGAGAGCTAGGAGGGAAATAAAGAGAAAACTGTCAAGACCTTGGAGCAAACAGGATAGCCTATAGAACACATTTGGGAAACAATGGTATTAAGGATGTAATTTCTAGAATTTCCTACAGCTGGAAAGGCTTGATCAGAAATCTAGGTTTAAATCAGGTTACATATATGCTATGTCCTTTTCAGTCTTCCTTGGTTTGCTTAGTAAAACATTGAGTCCACATATTATGGATAAGATAGAGAATTATAGGATGCATGCAATTTCCAAGGAGAGATGGATATTAATCGAAATACATCTGTTCCTCAGTCACTGGGTGTTCAAATCTGACCTTTAAAGGATGCTAGTCTCCCTGATACAGATGTTGATGTCTCAAAATCTTTTTACTGTGACTTCATTCAACACCTGCTTCCCACTTCAGATGAAAGTCAGAAAGGAAGAATATAATATCTGTCCAGACTATTGCTCTATATATGCCTTGGATCTCTGAATTTTCTCTTCCTTACCAAAAACAAGCAAACAAAGAACAAAACTTTGCCAAATTGCTTTTGATTCTGGCTACAGCTTTTCTGTCTCACTTCTCGAGCCTGGTTGCTACAGAGGTAATTTAATGAAAAATCTTAGTCCTACAGTTTTTCCATCTCTAATCTCTTTGCTGTAGTCATGTATCTGCATTTGCCTATCAGACATTTCAAATTTGATGTCCCTGTAAACAACTTAAACTCAACCTGTCCAGAATTGGAATTATCTTTCCCCCTAAACTCTCCTCACTTCCAAACTTTTCTTTTACTGTCAAGGATACCATCAGACTCTCTGTCCCCCAAGCTCAAAATCTCACTTTTACTCACCACCTTCTATACTCAATCTGTTGCCAAAGCCTATTGATTTCACAATTGCAACATTTCTAGAATAAGCCATCTTCTCTCCTCTGATACTGCCAACCACTCTGGTGCAGTAGCTCAATTTTTCACAATACAGTAGCTTGCTAATTGGTCTGCCTGATACAAATGACTCCCCAATCCAGTGCATTCTCCACTCAGCCACCAAAATGATTTTCCTAAATCATTGGTCCAACCATGTTATACCCCCTTACTCAATAAATTCCAGTGGCTTCCTTTTACTGTCCAGATAAAGTATAAAAGCTTCTGTTTGATTTTCAAATCCCTCCCATAACCTCCTCGCTGCCACCCCTTTTCCAGTCTTCTTACTCCCTATACCTACCAAGTACTCTTTGATCCAGTGACACTGAGCTTTTTGGGTTTTCCCCACACAAGGCACTCCATCTCTCATTTTGGGGCATTCTCTCTGGCCCTTCCTCTACCCCAAAATGCACTCCCTTTACATTTCTGCTTCCTGGCTTCCCTGGACTTCTCTAAGCTAAAACTCTACTTTCTACAGGAAGCCTTTTCTGATACTCTTTAATTGTAGTGCTTTCCCTTTGTTAATTGTTTCCTATTTGTCCTATATGTCTCTTGTTTTAATATATTTGTTTGCTTGCTGTCTCTTTCATTAGACTGTGTGTTCCTAGAGGCCCAGGGGCTACCTTTACATTTCTTTGTATCCCTAACAATTAGTATAGTGCAACTAATAGATACTTAATAAATGTTTATTGACTGACTGACTAGCGTACCTTGATTTCTGCTGTCTAATGTACTAAATCATGTGACAGTAAGAACCAAAGCTACTCAGACTCATTTTCCAGTTTCATTTAAACTCATTATATTGTATGGCATCTAACATAAAAAAAAAAAGATGTTTTAAATGAACTCAGTAGTATGATTACTGCCTCTCTGTGTAAGTGCTACAGTTTAGAAATGACTGCATTTCTTTATTTGAAAGAAGAAAATATAAAACAAAGGTTTATCAAAGGCAGTTGATTGGCCTTTTGAAGACCTGGAGATGCTGGGTCACTACTATGTAATGGTCAGTACCACAGTATGGATATGGAGCCTCTGTGCTTTACTTAAGCATCCTAAGAGATTTTTAGAACCTTCAACCTTCAATTAGTGTAAATACAGTCCTTGTATTTTTTTTCCTTCAAAACCTTTCTTTGTGGTCCTCTAGGAAAACGGAGATAGATTGTACAGTAACAAGAGCATTGGAAGATCTAAGTTCAAATATGAGCTTATAAACTCTGCCCAAGTCACTTAACCTTTATCTGCCTCAGTTCCCCTATCTGTAAAAATGGGGATAATAATAGTACCTGCCCCCTATAGCTGTTGTGAGGATCAAATGAGATAAAAATTTTAAAGTGCTTAGCACAGTGCCTGGCATATTTTAAGTGCTATATAAGCATATTATGATTATTATTAATTGCAAGGACCAAAGAAGCCTTGTAGTTCAGTACACACCAAGACAGTGTGGTAAATAAAGGGCTGAACTTGGAGTTAAGATGGTCTAAGTATGACATCATACCTTAGACATTGACTAGCCCTATAACCTTGAGTGAGGGAATTAATCTTGCTGAGCCTCAGTGTCCTTATCTGTATAAAAAGGTTAATCATATCATCTGCCACACTGAATTGTTTTGAGAATCACATAAGATAATGAATCTAGAGTGCTTTGCAAATGTCCAAGTATCATAAAATGGCAGCTATCTTTTATTATCTCATTAATCTCCTGCCTTTGGAGGGATGTAGAGTAGTGAATCAGGGGCTCACATCATATGTTCCTGATCTCACATTGCACTTAACCTCCATCTCCAGGCTATTTCTACCTCCATGTAGAAAAATAGTGTCCTGTACTCAGAAATGAATAGTCTCACACCTGATCATACCCTTCATATCCCAGTGACTCTGAACTATTATAAATCTTCATTTAAACCCCATTCCCCACCCCCACTACCAGATTTCTTATTCCCATCCCCCTCAACCCTTCCACCTCAAAGTTTCAACTTTACTCCATCTAGCCCTTCCACTTGCCCTCTAGAATGCCTATTCCATTAGACAACATATTTCCTTTCACTTAAATCTTTTCCTATTCCACTCCATCTACCACTCCCTCTCTACTGGCTCATTCTCTACTATCTATAAACATACCAATATTTCCCCCATCTTGGAAAAAAAAATAAAAAAGCAAACCCTTACCTCACCCTTCCATTGTCTATTAATCCTAACAGTCTCTGGTTTCAAAATAATAAGTTGCATTTTATGATTTTTGTCCTTAAAGGTGCTACCCTAAAATCTCTGTGTAGAACATTTGTTATTATCCCCATTTTCTAGATGAGGAAACTGATAATCAGAGAATTTTTTTTGTTAGCTCATTCTATACTTTGTGGTGGTAATAATGGTAATAATAATATTAGAGTAATAATAATTTAAATAATAATTTGTCTTTTATGCATGTTTAGTCTCCCTGCCTATTTACCTTTTCCCTCTAATTCATAAGTCATATCTTCACTGGTATAGTCTTTCTTATTCCATATGTGGTCATATCACTTCTAAGCTCAAAATTCTCTTCTTCATGGTCTGTCAAGTAGACTTTAAGATTTAAATTATTTTTTCCTAGGATTCAAGACCATTCATTAGAACTATTATTCTCCATATTTTCTGCACTTTGTAGCTACATTCCTCAAAAAGGTCATTTATAATAGATGCTTCTACTTGCTCTCCTCTCATTCTCTTCTTAATCCTTTTCCAAATTGGCTTCTGATCTTATTTCACCAAAATTTTTTTTCTAACATTCCTAATGATATCTTAGTTGCCAAATTAAATGACCCTTTCTCATTAGCCTTTCTGCAGCCTTTGTTACTATTGATCACTCCTCCTCAATACTATCTTCTCTCTAGGTTTTTCCCTACTTTTCTGACTGCTCCTTCTCTGTCTCCTTTGCTAAATCCTCTTCCAGATCATGCCCTCTAACCATAGATGTTACACCAAGTTCTGTCCTGGGGCTTCTTCTCCCTCCTTCTTCACTTGGTAAACTCATAACCTCCCACGGATTTAATTACTATCTCTATTCTGTGATACTTATCCTGTCCCATACATTCTGCTAATCTCCAATGTCATATTTTAAACTGGATGTTCAGTAGACATCTGAAACTCAATATGTCTAAAATAGAACTCATCATCGTTCTCTCTAAAACCAAGCTCTCCCACCCCAACTCCTACCTTCTCTAATATTGTAAAGGACAATACCATCCTCCAAATTATCATTTTCACAACCTGGGAATCATCATGAATTCTTCACTCTCAGTCCCCATATCCAATCTATTGCCAAGGCCTATAGATTTCACCTTTGTAACAAATCTTGAATAAACTCTACTCTCTCTTCTTACACTGACTGATGCCACTCTAGAGCAGACCTTTATCATTGCCCACATGGACTATTGCAATAGCCTTCTGGCAGATCTGCCTACCTAAGGGGCCTCGCTATTCTAACCCATCCCCCATTCAACCACTAAAGCAATTTTCTGAAAGACTGGATCCTATAGTAGTACTTCCCAATCCCCAAACAATGTATTCCAGTGACTCTCTATTGCCTCTACAAATACTCTTCTAATCAATGATCTGGGCCTTCATGCCATTCCACAAACAAGACACTCCTCCCAGTTTCAGGCATTTTCTCTGGCTGTCCCCTGCCCAAAACTTTCTTCCTCTTCTACTCCAACTGCTGACGTCCCTTACTTAACGAGGAAGAAGAAGCCCCAGGACAGAACTTGGTGTGACATCTATGGGTTTGATTTCTTCTACTAGGTCTGTATATTTTGAAATTTTTTCATTCCATAAAGTTTTGAGATTTAATATTTGATAAGTCAATATCTATTAAAAATGTTCTTAATTTTTAAATGGATCAATACTATATCTAGGTGGTTGTGGGCAATCATTTTCTCTACAATCACATCTCAGTTCCAGTACATAGCATGGGCATGTTTTCTATTACTTTATGGAAGATATTAAGTCTTTGGCATATAATTCTGACTATTAGGTCATGTTTTGCTAGGTATTTTGGTAGGTGCTAAATTTTGCAGCTTACAGTGATATGTTTTGTTTCCTTGTATAATAACAATTTATCAATAAGATTGGGCTCCTTTAGGTTAACCTTTCTATAATTTCTGTTAGCAGTGATCTGGTCATAAATTGCTACTATAAATTCCTATATTTCTGTAAACAATCCTCATGGCTTAGTCATTTGTTTAGTACATTTTTCTCCACCTATTTTCTTTTGAGGTTATGTGGATGTTACACATGGGGCTGCCTTTGATCCCTCTCTTGGTAGTTAGTTATTTCATAGATTCCAGAGATGAACTACTTTCAGTAACATACGTATAAGGAATGTATTCCTATTATCCGTTTTTAGTATTGCTTTGCAAAGTGGTGTTCATTCTGGAAGTGCCATCATCATCATTGTCATTGTCATCATTATTGCTGTTACTCCTCTGATATTCTCAGGAGCCTTGCCTATTAGGCAGCTAGTGAGGAAAAAAACTATTAGTTCCCAAGGTAACATATTCCACAGGAGTATAATTCTAACTGTTAGAAAGTTGTGGATCTTTTTTAAACCATATCTCTAACATTCCCTTATATGCTCCCAACAATGTAAAAACTACATCAAATAACATTTTGAATTTCCTATACAGATTTGGGGAATGATAGCTAACTCTAGCTATCATTGACTTACATAGAACAAAAGCTTCAGTAACTTAAACTCTTGTTAAGTGTTATGCATGAAGGCATTGATGTCCATCACAATGACCTAGAGTCTTAAAGGAAAAGTCAGATCATAACATGTTATTCAAAAAGGCAAGAAAATATGAAATTCATATCATGTTTTTTTCTTTAAACAACACTTGTATAATTAAATTGAACTAGTAATTATTTTTTTTTTATATTTTAAGTTTTGTATTGATAAAAGGATGAAAATACTTAGCTATCCAGTCACCTGAGAAGCCATAACATGTTTCCCTTAGGGTTGTAAAGTCATTTTTAATTGTATTATTTTTTAAAAAATCTGACAGATACCAAGTGTGAGACACTATATGTAGAACTACAGAAATTAAGTAAGGTAAAGAAGACAGAATTGTGTAATGAGAAGCAGTGGAGTGGAATTAAAAGATTACTGAGCTAAGAGTGAGGATACTTAGTTTCTCATCTTGTCTGAAACTTAGAAGCAGTAGGGTTTTAGAGAAATAGAAGGGTTTATGATAGTAATAATGAACAGATTATTACCACCATAAAATATAGAATGAGCCAACAATAAATTCTCTATCAGTTTCCTCATCTAGAAAATGGGGACAATGACAATTTTTCTGCAACAGAGTTGTTACGAAAATACCTTGAAAAACACAAATAATAAAATTTAAGTTATTATTTTGAAGCCAGAGGTTGCTAGAGTTAATAATCAAAATTTAACCTTTTATGCCTCCTACTTAGTCTCCCTGCCTCTATACTTTTCCCAACCAATTCATAAGTCATATCATCACCACAGTAGCCTTTCTTAGTCCAGATTGGGTCATGTCACTTTTCCACTTAAAATTCTCTTTTACATTGTCTATAAACTTTAAGGTGTAAATTAATTTTCTTAGGATTCAAGAGCATTCATAATTATATCATCCACCTTTCCACACTTATCCTGTTTATCTCTTCTTTATGCTTTTATGCTTTAATCAAATAGACTAAGCCCTATTCCCTGAATACATACTCTATGCTCCAATTTCATTTTTGGGGGGTCTGTTCCCTGTCCCTAGAATGCCTTCCCTTCCTCTTCTTTTATTTAACTCCTACTCATCCTTTGAAGGTCAGTAAATTGTTGCCCAGTTAGCAAGACCCTTTCCCATCGAACTTCACATAAAACTGTGTTATATAATTATCTAATGTTCTTTTCTTTTAATATCATGTTATTGTAGTTTTCTGCATTCATGTTTCAGCCTTCTACTAGACCATACATTCTGTGAAGGCAGGGATTGTGTCTTATTGGAACACCTTGTGTCTCCATTAGTGCTATGCACAGCTTAAATGTTTATTGGATTATTAAATGAATGAGTAAATAAAAAAAGAATATGAGGCTTCAAGGACTTTGCAGTCTAAGAAAGGAAGGTTGAGATATGTAAAGAAATAATAGTAATAATACAAGGCAAGGGGCAGCCAGGTAGCACAGTGGAGCACTGGCCCCAAAGTCGGGATGACTCCAGGCTCAGATACTTAGCACCACACCCAGAAATAACTGGCTGTGTAACCTTGAGCAAGTTACTTAACCCCAATTGCTTTAAAAATAATAATAATAATAATACAAGGCAAAATTTAATAAGTGTGAAGGAGAAATCAAGATATTTAAGCATGAGAAATCACTTTTACCTATTAGATTCATGTATCTCTCTCCATTTGTATATAAATATTATTTTTTATTTATATTTTATATATACATATATATAAATTTAAAATGCATATTATTTGTCAATTCAGGCAAAATTAGTGGAGGACTATCTAGATAATTATCTCTCAAATTTGAACCTGACAACATATTGTTTATGATGCAGTCTGAAATTTAGGTTTAAAAAATACACAGAAATCTACTTTCTCTGTAGTAATAGATTAAGCTGAAATATGAATCATTTAATCAACATTATAGAAAAAGCTGGATAAGTCATAAGATCATACATGTAGAGCTAAAAGTGATGTATCCTGATTCTTCAACTCTCTCTCTCTCTCTCTCTCAACTGTTTAACACTTGAAGATTTTCTGAATCTATTCTTCATGACCCAGACTTTACTGAAAATACCATACCTGAGTGATTGTTCCACCTTATACTCACTTTTTCATTCAAACACATTCATTTCTACCCATAATTTGACATTGTTCAGATGCTGCTTTTTATTTTTATCTTTTTCATATATAGACACACGATTGGATGTTTGTCATGCTTTATGTTGAAGCCTTCTTCATGGTCTAACAATTATATCTCATGATTATCATAGTATTGAAAGTATATAGAATATTTTTGTCTCAAAAGATCCTGGGAAAAGATGTCAGTGTTAATAGAAATGGTAACCTTAATGACATTAATATAGAGCAGCACTTTCTTCACAACCAATCTATGAGGCAGAGAATACAAATAGTATTACCATTCACAAATAAGGAAACAGAGGTGTGGGAAGGGTTAAGTTATTTGCCCAAGGTAACAGCTCATCACAGAACTGGGATTCAAGCCTAGGTCTTCTGTCCCTGAAATCTGTGCTCTTTCTTCTAAAAATGTTTCCTCTTGTCAGGGCTAGGCAACCTGTAGCTTTAGGACCACATAAAAATGGTAAGGAGTTGTTAGATTGTTCTTGAAATCAGAATGAGGACAAAAAAAGAGTTCCATTATGAATTATATTGATGCTACCATTATATGTTGCATTATATCCTTCTGAAAGAGCTCAGAGGACATAATAACAAGGAGACACATAACATGTCACATCTCCTCAGGATAATAAATCAAATTGGTACTAGATTTTAAAGGGAAAAAATGCAACCCCTTGATGAAGACACTGATGAATTATATTTTTTACCCTTGTCCCTTCCAGCATTAAGTCTATGATTCTGTGTTCTTGGGTCAGATATTCTACACTTGATCTAAAGTAATGAGTATCAGCTTGGGAGTGAGGAGACCTGAATTCTAGTTCCAGTTCTGCTACTTATTAACTGAATAACCTTTGGAAGGTCACTTAACCTTTCTATAACTCAAGTTACCTAGAAAGTAAAATTAATGATGCTTACCATTCCATGCTGTGGTATAGCTATGGGAATAAACTGGAATTAGTGCTAGGACATTGCTTTTAAAATGAAAAAGTGCTTTAAACAAGCAAACTATTCTATTCTGAAAAGTACTGGAGATCTACTCTTCCCTGACATATATATATATGTATGTATGTATATATACATATGTGTATATATATATGTATATGTACATATATATGTATATACACACACACACATATATATATAAATTTACATTCATATGTCTTTTTTTTTCTTTTGCTCCATAGACTTTTCTCCTTTATCTAAAAGTCTCTTACTGTGCTTATATCTTAGTTAACAGTCAGGCATACGCATTTTTAAATTTCTTATTTTATAACCAAATGGAAAGTGAGAGTATAAAACATTATCATAAAAATCTGATTTACATTTTAATTAAATGGATTACAATTCATCAGTTCTTTAGGAAACAACAGGAGTTTTTGGCTATTGTTTGGTAAAAACTTTCTCTCAATATTTTAACTAGACCAAACAGCATATCACAAGATATACTTGAATGCTGTTTTCTGGGATATTTTTTAAATTGTAGGCATGAAGTGCTCTTCAATAAAAGTTTAAGTAGTAAGGATTCTAACTGTATGAGAGTTAATCTCCATTTTCACATTACATTAGATAGGGAAATTTTGGTGCTAAATTAGTTATATATCCATTATCCTTAAGATCAAATGTGATTTTGTACATGACTGTCATTAAATGAAAGATCAAGACTTAAGATTAAACTGCAGTCATAGCGGCCAAGTGTCTCTTTCATTTGTAAGAATTGGAGCTCATCCCCACACTCAGGAGAGGAGAATCATGTTCTCTGAGTGACTTCAAAAACATTGCCCATAAGAACCATCAGTAGTGCCTTGCTCTCTAACTTAATAAAATGAGTATTTGTTTGCAAGACAGCAGTAATAAGACCTTACATCTTTATACTGTTTTTAAACTTTTTTAAACTCCTTCACATTCATTATTTTTCTTAAACCTTATAATAACTCTGTGAAGTAGACACTATAGATAAGACATTGAGTGAGGAAACAGGTTTTGGGGGTTAAATACATTGCTCAAAATTAAGTCAGTTGTTAAGAGAATCTCAGTGAAGAGGGAATCCAGTACCTCCTGTGCCATTCCATAGTTTGATATTTCCTTAAAGAACTAAAAGACAAAAATAAATATAACTCTGAGTCCAGAGACAAAAATTCCATGAAATGTTGTGATTTCTGTGAAATCATCCTGCCTCTAATAGTATTATGATGTTCAAGGTTATGTGTTAATTTGATATATTCTTATAGCATTGCCATTCACTTCCATTTTATAGGTGAATACTTCCCATTCACATTAACAGGTATGATAACTAGTTATGCATTTCCTTTTGTCTTATTTTCCTCTATTTATATTTCTCTTTCTCCTTTTTACCCTATTCTTCCTCTGTTTTGCTTTGATCTTCTCTCATTTCTACCTGCATCATCCTTTCTCTTAAACCCTTTCTTTCCGAGTAAGAACACTGGCCCCAGAGTCAGGATGTCCTAGGATCAAATCTGGGCTCAGACACTTAGCACCCACAGAGAAACACCTGGCTGTGTTACCTTGAGCAGGTTACTTAACCCCAATTGCTTAGGGCTGACCAGGTGGTGCAGTAAGTAAGAGCACTGGTCCCAGAGTTGGGATGACCTGGGATTGAATCTGGGCTCAGATACTTAGCACCACACCAAGAAATAACTGGACATGTAACCTTGAGCAAGTTACTTAACCCCAATTGCTTTAAAAAAAAAAAAACCTCCTTTCCTACATCTCTGTTTAGTAAGATAGATTTCTGTATCCAACAGAGTGTATATAGAAATTCTCTCATTGAAGAAATTCAGATGACAGTGAGGTTCAAGTCTGCCCCCCCATTTCTTCCTACACTGTAAAAGCTTTTCCTTGAAAGTCTGTTTTATGTGAGGTGTTTTTCCCTCATTTTCCCTCTCCCTTTCCACTTCTTTTACTGCATTCCTTTTTTTCATCCATCCATTTTTTTTAATCATACTAACATAATTAACTCAAAACTATATTCTCAGTCTATGTAGACTGCATTTAATTGTCCTAATAGTGAAAAAAGCTATTAGAGTTAGATATAGAATTTTCCCCTATAAAAGTGCAAAAAGTTTAACCTTATCGAGTCCCTTATGATTTCTCTTTCATGTACAACTTTTTTATGTTTCTCTTTAATTTTGTATTTGAATGTCAGATTTTCTATTCAGCTCTGGTCTTTTCATCAGGAATGCTTGACAATACTCTATTTCATTAACTGCCCATTTCCTACATTGAGTATCACACTCAGTTTTGCTGGATAGGTTATTCTTGATTGTAATCATAGCTCCTTTTTCTTCTAGAATACTATATTCTAAGCCCTCCTTTTATGTGATAGCTCCCAAATCTGGTGTGATGCTGCTGTGACTTTATAGTAATTGAATGGTGTCTTGCTGGTTGACTCAATATATTATCTCTTTGACCCGGAAGCTCTGGAATTTGGTTATAATATTCCTTAGAACTTTCATTTCAGGATCTATTTCAGTAGTTGATTAGTAAATTCTATCAATTTCCATTTTACCCTCTGGTTCTAGAACATCAGGGTAGTTTTCATTTATAACTTCTTGAAATATAATATCTCAATTCTTTCTTTGATCTTGCCTTTCAGATAGTCCAATAATTCTTAAATGATCTCTCCTCAATCCATGTTCTAGGTCAGCTGTTTTTCCAATTAAATATTTCATATTTCCTCCAATTTTTAAAAATTCTTTTGACTTTGTTTCATTGTGTCTTGATGTCTCATGGAGTTATTAGTTTCCACTTACCCAATTCTAATTTTTAAGTAATTATGTTGTTCAGTAAGCTTTAGTGCCTCTTTTGTCATTAGGTAATTCAGCTTTTCTTAAATTTTTTTAAAAATGCTTTATTAACTTCTGATTTACATCATTCGTTTCTGCCAGATTTTGAGTTACAAATTTTCTCCCCATTTTTCCCCTACCCACCTCCCCAAAATAGCAGTCCCACAGGATATCCCTTCCTCCAATCTGCTCTCTCCCATATTTTCTCCCATACCCCTTTTGACTTTTCCAGTGGATCTCTATGCCCCAGTGCCTATATATCTTATTTCCCAATTACATGTAAAATAGTATTGATGATATATATATATATATATATATATATATATATATATATATATATATACACACACACATATACATATACATATATATATATATATATATATTTGAATATTTGATTTTAAAACTTTGAATTCCAGATTCATTCCCTTCCTCCCTTGTCACCCACCCTTACTGGGAAGATAAGCAGTTCAGTATAGGTTGTACATGTGTGGCTAATGCAAAACAATAACATAGTAGATATATTGTAAAAGACTTACTATATTTCCCTCCCTCCTATCCCACCTCCCATTTGTTCTATTCTCTACTTTGGTCCTGTCCCTTTTCAGAAGTGGCTTCTGATTTTCCTCACCCTCAGCCTGCCCTCCTTTCCATCATGCCCCCTCTCATCCCCTTCCCCCCCTCCTCTCCTGGAGGCTGAGATACCCTTTTTAGTGTATATTTCATTCCCTCCTAAAGCCAAATTCAATGGGAATAAGGTTTACCCATGCCCTTTTGCCTTCCTATTCTTCCCCTCCATTGTAACCATTTTCCCTTGCCTCTTCTGTATGAGATAATTTAACCCAACCTGCTCTCCCCATCTCCTCTCATTATATTCCTCTCTCACCTCTTAATTTCACCTTTTAAGTATCATCCCTTCCTGTTAAATTGGTCCTGTGCCCTCTATCTATGTATACCTGTAAACGTATATACACACATTCACATATGTATTCATATGCCCATATACCCTCATATACAGACATATATATTTTTTCCCTTCAACTACTGAGAAAAGTTTCATAAGTTACAATGATCATTTTTCCATGTAGGAATGTTAATAGTTCAACTTTGATAAGTTCCTTATGATTTCTTTTCCATGTTTACCTTCTCATGCTTCTTGTATCTGAATGTCAAATTTTCTATTAAATTCTGTTTTTTTTCAGCAAGAATGCTTGAAAGTCCTCTATTCCAATGAATGACCATATATCCCCTGAAACATGAAACTCAGTTTTGCTGGGTAGGTGACTCTTGTTTTTAATCCCAGCTCCTTTGCCCTCCAGAATATCATATTCTAAGCCCTTCGATCCCTCAGTGTAGAAGCTGCTAGATCCTGGGTTATCCTGATTGTGTTTCCACAATATTCAAATTGTTTCTCCTTGATATTGGAATTCCAGAACCTGGCTATAGTATTCCTAGGAGTTTTCTTTTTGGGATCTCTTTCAGGAGGTGATCTGTGGATTCTTTCAACCTCTATTTTGCCCTCTGGTACTAAAACATCAGGGCAGTTTTCTTTGAGAACTTCCTGGAGGATGATTTCTAGGTTCGTACTTTGATCATGGCTTTCAGGTAGTCCAATAATTTTTAAATTCTCTCTCCTGGATCTATTTTTCAGGTCAGTGTTTTTTTCCATGAGATATTTCACATTGCCTTCTATTCTTTCATGTATTTGGATCTGTTTAACAGCATCTTTATTTCTCAGTCTGCAGGCCAGGAGCTGAAGCTGCCACGTTAGCCAGTGTTTCAGTGGCTTCTTGCCCCAGGGGGCAAAAGGCACGCACTCCCACTTACTGGGTCCCAAAGTCTAGACTGCACTGACTTCTCACTTTGTCCTTCACATCTATGTGTTCATATCTGGAAATGGCCACAGTTGTTGCTGATCTGGAGTCCCTCCAGGCAGAGGCTGTTCAGGCCCACCCTAGGGCTAAAGCCTCAGAGTGTGGCTGGGCTCCGCTCCTGGAGCACTGCACTCGCCAATTCCTGCCAGCCTGGTGGGCTGTTCTCAGCGGGAGGTTAGTTTCTCTGTGTCATTTTGTGGGTTCTGCACCTCCAAAGTTTGTTTAGAGTCCCCTTTTTACATGGATTGGGGAAGGTAGAAGCTGGAGCCATGGAGAGGTTGTGCTTCTACTCTGCCATCTTGCCTCTGCCCCTCCCCCCCCCAATTCAGCTTTTAAGGAGTTCTTTTCATTAGTAAAATTTTGTAATTCTTTTAATATTAAGCCAATTCTGTTTTTTAAGGTGTTATTTTCTTCTGTATTTGGTGCCTTAAAAGTAACCAAGTAGTTATTTTTCTTTTTATACTTTTCTTGCATTCCTCTCATTTGTTTTCGCAATTTTCCCTCTACCATTCTTTTTTGATTATTTAAATAATTGTTTATCTCTTCCAGGAATTCTCATTAGGTTTGTGAAATATTAGTTTACAGTAGTTGGGAGAGGTATGTTGGGAGAGCTCTTCTTTACCTTCTTGACTCTGCCCTGGAAGTCCTCATGACTAAAATTAGAATGGACAGGACTTGGCAACTAATTCATTATGGAGAGTTATATATGTTATATATAATATAGTCCTAGATTCTAGGAAGCTCCCTAAAGCAATGGTGTTAAAATCAAATAGAATCAGGGACTCTAAACATCCTTAAAGATCCCTGCAGGCTGCATATTTGCTTGGAAAACTATGTGCTTTTTCTATTTCTTTTTTTTTATTAACATGTCAACACATTAATACAAGCTTGGAACTAACTATATGTTAATCTGTTTCAGGCTATACTTAGGAAAATTGTGGTTCCAGATTGTAAACTTCTCTCTTAGACTGTAAATTTCTTGAGGACAGGAACCGCCTTTTGCCTCTTTGTGTCCTTACTAATTTTTCTTGATTGATTGGTGAAGTTAATTTTTTAAAAGTTCAGTTTATCATTTGGTTCATCTGTTCTCTAAATATATATTATACATTTATATGTGTATTCATATATGTATATATTTATGTGTGCGTACATATATATTCATTACCATAATTATAATAAAATAGATTTTGTATGTATAGACATAGTCAAAGTCACCCTAGGTTTTGTTTTTGTTTTTGTTTTAGTAAAGTTAATGGGTAAATGGAAGATGATCACTGTACTTAAAATACAAGAATGACACATCTTGTATTTCTGTATCTGGACAGAACCATAAAATGAATTACAATTTAGTTTGTGCATCAGATTTGTACAATGCTACCAATAAGCTTGACTATAATAGATTATTTGGCATGTATTTGCTCCTTTAAAAAGTAAAACTGTAGAAAGCTATTCCTGTGCAATCTATGTTATATAACAACAAACATGAACTAAACTGTATATCAACATTATTGTGCTTATAAATTATTATTTGCACAAAACAAACAATTTAAGTAGAATTGTTATCAGGACTTTCTGAGTATCTGTTTTCTGGTTCTTCTATGAAATAGTGTTTGAAAAAACTTTTTCCCCTTTCACTTTATTTATAGCTAATACATTTTAAAATACTTTTCACCAAACATATTAAAGATAGTTTTAATTTTTTTAAATAAGTAGCATAATTTTGGTCAAATGTCATGCACATAAAACAATAAATGATTGGAATAAGGTAGCTGTTCATGTGGCCCAACACAGTTGTAAAAACAGCCAGAGAAGCTAGTTACTTAAATATTGTGTTTTCTTAGGAAGTGTGTATTGATGATCCTATTAAGCTTCTCATATAAGGTTTTTTGGTTTTGTTTTTTCTTTTCTGTTGGCCTATCCCACACCTGTCAATTCTTCCATCTCTGTACTTGTTTAACTTCTAGTGGCAGTACTGTGTAACAAAAAGCATGATGCTCTTGTAGTTGGTGAAGATGTATTCGGATCCTGTCTCTTGGATAACAGATTTAATGTACAATAAATTACCTAGGTTATCTACTATGGATGTTAGCTCCACATATACTGTCTTTTATTACCTTTTTTGTATATTGCATATTACCTCAACTAGATTATAATCATTTGTGGCCAGAGAACTATATTTTTGTATCCTCAGATCCTTCATTGGTGTTCTACATAGGAGAGCCTCAAATAATGCATTTTTTTATAATGATGGAAAGCAGTATTAGGATAATAATAATGATTTTATTATTAACATAAAGGCTTTGTGCCCCCAGATTTCTTCCCAAACCCAGAACCTGAAATTCTATTGTTAAACCTTGGTTTAAAAATAACCTCTTTTTAAAATGCAAAAACTTTTGACATGTTAGGGTAACAGAGTAACACATTCGAGTCTTAACTATTGAATTAGGATTCATTGAAGACATCTAGTCCAATTTGATAATTTTACAGATGAGGAAACTGAGACTGATAAAGCTGAAATGTTTTACTTATGGCCACAGACACAGTAAGTAGCAAAGGCAGAATTCAAACACAGGTCCTCAAATCTAGCTCCTTTTCCTACTGTTTCCCACATTTTAAGTAACTGGTACTTTAAGTCAGTAGCAACAACTCAAGTAAAGCAGGGATAAGAGAATATGTCGAGGAAAGTATCAATGAAAGGGAAGTAAAAACAGAAGAGAGGTGATGTGAAACAATAGATAAATGTCAACTTCATAGTTTTGCATAAGGTGGAGAACTAGTATAATATAATGTGCTATAATAGATAAAATGCTGCACTGGAAGTAGGAGGAGCTAGCTTTGAATCTTCCGTCTCATCTACAAAATGATGATAACACCTCTAGGATCTACCTCTCTGGATTGTATTACAGATCAAAGATACATATATACATTTATATGCATATTCTGCACACTTTGAAATATGTTGTAAACATCAGTTTATATCAGAGGAACCATACCATAGTTGATAAAAGGACTTGCCTTAAAGCCAGAAAGACATCTGTTCAATTTCCACTTCTGTCACACACTGACTGTGTGGCCCTGGAAGTTGCAGCAAAAATGCTAACCTGCATTGTTAGATGAAGTTTCCTCATCTGGGAGTTCCCTGTATGAATCCTTATCCCTATACATCTCAGTTAATGTCCTGTAGTCATTTCAGGTGCTATGCCCTTTTAATAATGGTAGTTAAGGTTTACAAAGTACTTTAAAAATCCTTATTCTATTGGATTTTCACAACATCCTAAAGAATTAGGTTATTATTACCTCCATTTTATGAATGAAGAAAGTGAGATAGACAACAGTTAGATTACTTTGTTTTTGTTCAATTGTTTTAAGTCATGTCCAGCTCCACTTGACCCCATTTGGGGTTTTCCTGGAAAAGATACTGGAGTGGTTTGCCATTTCCTTCTTGTATCAGCAAGCACCCTAGCATACCCTGGATGCCTGATAGCACAGGTTTTTCGATCTGCTTTTCTAAAGATAAGCAACTCAAAATGGGTTAACAGTCTTACTTTAATCAAACATATATCATTTACCTAGTTCAGGGGAAAAAATTAGTACCCTGAACTTCAGAGAATACAAACAGAAGTTACAAGCAGACAAAAAAAATACAGACAGAGAAACATCAGCAGATAGGCTTCCAACTGCCTGACCATTACATCCACATCTAGTTAGTTACCATAGAGGGAAGCAGAAATATATGGGTTTTTAAAGCCAGGGGGCTCAACAGCTGCCCAGAGTCATCTGGCCAAGTCACACAACTCTTCCCAAAGTGAGCCCCAAAGCAAAACCTCACATCAGGGTATATATAGCCTTCTGCTGGGTCAGAGAGTGTCACAACCCCCTTGACCCACCGCCCAATCACAAAGTAACAAGATGTGGGTATTCCTGAAAAAACAAGCCTCCTGGCACAGGCTCCATGTGACCACATTCAGCCTATTGGGGACAGAGTGTATTTTCAAATCAGGGAAGGTTCTTAGATTCACTTAAGCCTATCAAGGGGCCAAGGGGCAGGAAGATCTTCAGATTAAAATTACACTTCTCCAGCTCATCTGACAGATAAAGAAACTGAGGCAAATGAGGTTAAGTGACTTGCTGAGGGTCACACAGGAGTGTCTGAGGCCTGATTTGAAATCAGGAAGGTGAGTCTTCCAATTTCAAGCCTAGTACTCTATCCACTGAGCCACCTAACAGCCTAGCCTCAAAATCTTAGCAGTTTTTTTACAAAGGGTAACTGACCTAGGCTAGCCAGCTGGCACAGTGGATAGGGGGATGGGCCTGGAGTCAGGAAGATTCATCTTCTTGGGTTCAAATCTGGCCTCAGACACTTACTAACTGTGTGACCCTGGGCAGGTCACTTAACCTTGTTTACTTCACTTTCCTCATATGTAAAATTAGCTAGAGAAGAAAATGGGAACTACTTTAGTATCTTTGCCAAGAAAATCTTAAATGGGTTCGTGAAGTATTGGACATGACTGAAAATGGCTGAACAACATCTAGGGCTGGACTTTAACTCATGTCTTCCTGACTGTAGGCCAGTGCTATATCCATTATGCAACCTTGTTTCCTGTATTTTTCAATACTGTTGGCTAAATTTGATTTTTCCTGTAAGGGAATGAGTCTTTCCAGCATTCTCTTTCATAAACATTCATGAAGCCAACCATAATGTGAATGCCTCAGAATTGGGTAGTGGCTAAACCTGCCACCGGCTAACTGACAGCTATCTACTTCCTAGGAGCTTTAAACACATTAAAATTAGAGTTTGGAAAAAAAATTGAACAAATGTCAAACAAAATACAGATTACTGTTAGGTAAATATACTTTAAAGGATACAGTCTTCTGGTCAGGCTAAAATTGACCGTCCTTGTCAGATTTCTCATAACAGAGAAATAGGAATTGAATTTGAAACATCCTCAGAGCAGAAACAATAACAAAGAGCATCTGGGAATTCCTTAAAACAGTGCCAGCTTGATTTAGACTTTTTTCTAGAGGAGTTATATAGTTGTGACTGATCCATCTTATGGTACGCCATACTGTTTCCTTGCTTGCCATATTCTCCCCCTGCCCTTTAGTGACCATATTTTCAGAGTATTGGAAAAGATTTGCTTTTCCCACCAGTTTCTTCCATGCTTATGCTTACATATGAATGTTGCTATATATGAATGAAAAATTAGGGAAAAGAGGCATATTTTCATGTGACTACCCAAAAGACACATTACCTAATAATGACCAGTACTTCACTATTTATTTTGTTTATGTATTAAGTATCTATAATGTGCAAGGCCCTATGTAGTGGGCACTTAAGATACAAAGGCAAAATTTAAAAATTGTCCCTCACTTCAAGGAATATACATACATTCTACTCACACATAAGTTAACTCAAGATGAATTGAAGAGGGAAGAAAACTGAGAACAAGGACTTCCTTTAAGAGAAGACCACAGCGATGATCCTTAAGAGAAGCTAAGGAGCTTAATGAAGCTGAATTGAGGAAAGAGTGCAAATTCCAGGCATGTAGGGCAGTCTGTTGAAAAGCACAAAGGCAGGGAATGAAATGCTGAGTTTGAGAATAGTTAGACTGAAACCATGTGTGTATGAATTGTAGTAAGGTGAAATAGATCTGGAAAGACTGGCTTGATTGTAAAGATCTTTAAATACCAAGTGTTCAGTGTTATTTAGCATTTCAATTGCAACCTTGTTAGAAGCACAAACAATTTTCTTGTTTTTTTTTTCTAAGTTTTGAAAATATTGCCAAAGAATTTCAAATTGGTATATAAAAGCCAGTGTTTAAACATCTACACATCTAAAACCTAAATATTTAACTTAAGACTGTAGCAGTCAATACTGAACTACTTAAAACTGAAAGAGTAACAGAATACACCATTTATATACATTTAACCCAGAGGAATAGAATGTTTTAGAGAAGACAACCTAAGAGATCAAGTACAAGTCCCTTCATTTTAGAGATAAGGATGGTGAGGTGCTCAAAGATCAATAAGAAATGCCTGTCTCTATATGGCATCATTTTACCTCACTGTAAATGGAACTAGACCTCCAGGCTGTTTTCTACCATACCATGTAGCTTCCACCTTTCTAACTTCTCTTCCTGTGTTATTTTTCCCATTTAGAATGTAAACTTCTAAAGGGCAGGGTCTATCTTGCTGGCTTGTATTTGAATACTTAAAGGTTATTTTGTTTGTTTTGCTTTTTGGAGGGAAATTGGCATTGTTAAGTGACTTGCCCAAGGTCACAAGGCTAGTTTTTGTATTAAGTGTCTGAGGCCAGATTTGAACTCAGGTCCTCCTGACTCCAGGGCTGGTGGTCTGTTCACTGCACCACCTAGCCACTCCTAGAATAATTAAAGTTTTTAATCTATTTATCTACAATTTATTTTATGTACCACGTTGTGTTTACAAATGCCTTTTTTTCCAAACATTATATCCTTTAATCCTCAATCTATCCTTGTGAGTAACCTAATGGATTATTCCAATACTGTAAATGTGCAAAAAAAAAAAAAGGGCCAGACATTAAATGATCTATCTCAGTAACACTTGTGTAGTAAATGCCAAACTGAAGACTCAAACCCATGATTATCTTATTCCAAACCCAGTGCCCTTTTATGCTGTAGTCTTGAATATAATATCTGACATCAGACAAAGCAGATTAATGATTTTGGTCACCATTTCTCAATATTCATAGATATTATTAATCAATAAACATTTATTAAGTACCTGTTATATACCTAGCACTGTTATATACCAAAGCACTGTGCTGTGTACTAGATATACAAAGACCAAAGATAAGACTACCCCCTATATAAGTTCTTATACTTGTGCCTGCTACTTAGGCAAAATAAAGAAATCAAATTTGTCTAATACATTATAAATACAGTCGTAGGGATGAGATGTCTGCTTAACCTCTCTCCTCCAAACCATCTGTTTTTCAAGCTTGCCTTTCCTTTCTGCAGAAATGCCCTTTAACGGTCCACAATTGCTTTCCATGCAGCATGGTAGGAAAAACAATGATCTTAGAGTAATAGGCACTAAAGTTGTTGTGGTCACCCTGTAGAACTTACATTCTTCCCATCACGTGTCTAAAAGTTGTCCCCTCCCTTGACTGTCCATACCACTTCCCTCTATGTTCCCCAGGTCAGTAGGTAATCATTACAGTACCTTTCTTTGTGTATAGTACCTTACATTTTCTTCAAAGTACTTTTTTATGGATCTTGGCGTTTGAGTCTCGCCAAATAGACAGGGAACCTACTCTTAGTCTTGCGTTTTGTAGGTGAAAACTAAGGCTCAGAAACATTAAATGAATTGCCCAAGTTTGTATGAACAGTGGTAGAATCAGGCTTTAACTTTTTACTCGGTATAGAGCATGAAGGTTCCAGGTAAGCCACACATTATAGTGAAAATTAAAGCTTCTGATTCTTGGGAGGTCCCCACTGATTTCTTTTAGCATCTGGCTATGTAAGCCAGTGAATATGTAGCAGTTAAAAATGATAGGACAGGTATTTTTTTTTTACTGTAATTTTTAAAACATAGGACCGGTGATTTCATTGGGTATAAGTAACTCTCAGTGAGGAAAGTCGTTCCATCATTGCAGGTATGTATGTATTCTCTTAGTTATAATCAGAGAGCATGACCAGAGACATGGAGGACTAAAGAAAGTTGTCCAATGTCACACAGGCAGGGTGAGTAAAAGACTGAACCTGAGCTGATTCTAAAGTTTCTAAAACTCTTTCCCTTTTGTTATGCTATAAAAAGTTCACATTTTGATCACCCTTTTTAATGACAAAAAAGCATCAGTTTTAGGAAAGTTAATATGGCATTAGAAATTTCAGTATCCAGGGTATACTTGAAGAAAAGTAGGCCTACTCAGTTTCATAGGTGACAACTTTTCCCTTAAAAAAATTAAACAAAAGATTCCTTTCTTTCCATGAGAATAATTGGGGGGAGCTGACAGTTCTTGTCTTATTGTAGCGAGTGAAATATTTGAGTTGACATTTTTTGGGGGAAAATTATGGATGGTACCACAAGGTAAAGTACTTTGCATGAAAAATGAAGCTGGCAAATGTCAAATATGTAAAAGGGCTTCCCAGGAAAAATACCACTTTTCAGTAATATGAAACAAGCATTTTCCAGATTTTCGCATGAGTGGAGAGTGCACTGTAATATGACTCTTTCTCAGAACAAAATCTTATACTTTTGGACATAAGTACTACAAAGGTGGAATGATGAATTGCTATCAAAATTCCCCAAATTATTTTCAAATAACCCATATATACTTGGAATTCTCATTTCCTACCTTATCTTCAAGACAAATGAATAGGTGTTTTAAAAAATTGTCCTTAGCAGAAAATTTGCTTTTCATTCTATAGCAGACGATAGGACCCATACAAAACTTTTAAATTTTGAGTACCTGAAAATATCAAGTAATTGAATCAATGTAATTAAATTTGATACAATTTATTAAGCACCTACTCTATACAAGCTTTGTGGTAGCAAAGGAACTAAAGAAAATGGTGAAAAAGTGACGAAAATTCTTGTCTGCAAAAAGTTAAATTTGACACGAGAGATCCCCCACATATAGAAAGAATTATGTTAGAGTATGATCATTGTTCCATAACACTTGGAACAAAGTATTCAGAGAAGTTTGAGGCATAACAGGTAGCTTCTAGCTGGGGATAATTTATAAAAAATAAACAAAATATGCTTAAATACACTTGATTTGATATTGTACTTTTTGAACTGGAATTGTTAATTGTTAAAGAAAATTATGAAGTTAGTGTTAAAAAGCAGGGGGGTGGGGGGGAGGGAATAGAATGCTGGGCCTGGAGTGTTCACATCTGGCCTCAGACACTTACTAGCTATGTAACCCTGGACAAGTCACTCAACCCTGTTTGCCTCAGTTCCTCATCTGTAAAATGAGCTGGAGAAGGCAATGGCAAACCACTCCAATATCTTTCCCAAGAAAACCCCAAACAGAGTCACACAAAGCCAGACATAAGTGAAAAAACAACTGAGGGTACTCAAGTTTGGAACTTAGACAAGTAGATGAAAATGAATTGCAAATTAATGTCTAACAAATATTTTTCACCATTATTGAAGTACTACCTTTCTATTCCCTACACAGCAGTCAATAATCAATGGCAATTGTATTCGAGGTAGCATGTTAGGAAGAGTACTGATCTTAGTCATAAAGACCTGAGTTCAAAATTGAGCTATGATATTCAAAATATTTATAACATTGAGCCAGTCACTTCATCCATATGGGTTTAATTTTCATTTGTAAAATGAAGTAGCGTAGATTAGATGATAACAAATTTTTCTTTCAGCTCTATATTCCAACTTTAGATCTATGATCCTTTTAAGATTTCCTTCTTCAAGAGCATACCTAATGAATGCTTTATGCTCATCAACCTGTTATATATTGTGAGCCACTAAAAAAAAACAAAACAAAAACAAAAATTATTCTTCTGATCTATATTGCTTTTGTCTAATAGAGGTGAGAATTCTTGCATACAATGTCAAATTAAAATAAGAAAGATAATATGGGATACTATGAGGTAGTGGATGATTAAGTGCTAAGTCATGGTGCAGCTAACACACTAATGTCAGAAGATAGAACCCCATTAGCCACTATGAACATAGGATCATAAATTTAGCACTACAAGAGATCTAACAAGCTTTTAAGTCCAGTATCCTAATTTTACAGAAAAGGAAATTGAGGCCCTCCCAAAAAATGTGAACTTGTCTGAAGTTACAAAGATGGTAAAGTGAAAAGCTGGTTTTCAAATCTAGATTTTCTAATTCCAAATCTAGTATTTCCTTCTGAGAGAAATAATTATTTTTTGCTCATATTAACAGTCAATTATTAAAATTGGGGAGACCCTAGTTTTTCCCCTGTCCTGTTTCCTTGTACAACTCTCAAGGACCGGGCAGATGGAAGATGGGATTAACATTTTCCTCATTCTGGGTATTGCTACTCCACCCAACTAGATCAGATTTTTAATCTCAGGTAAAACTCCCTTCTGCTGAGGCTTGGGCTGGGGATAAATTCTTTGAACAGATTACCCAAGGCTGGGGTTAATTTAGAGGTAAATGGAATAATCAAAGTTCATTGGAATAGGTTCAGCCCCTCATTGCATTATTCATTATCTCATTAATTGTTAACCAATCAAAATTGATCACCACCCTTGGGAACACCCCTCTTTCAAGGGCATATAAACCATAAGCCTGCCACTATTATTGTCTTTGGTATTTGAGAGTGCCACAGCCCTCCTTTTATTAATATGCTAGAATTATTAATAAAATGATTAAATTACCTAGAAATTATGCCTCTTGAACTTTCAAGAGAGAGAGACAGAGACAGAGACACAGAGACAGAGAGAAAGAAACAGAGTCAGAGAAAGGGACAGAGAGAGACAGAGAATAAAATAAAGAAAAAGAAAGAAAGAAAAGTAGAGAGCAAGAGAAAGGTAGAGAGAAAAGGAAAAAGAAAAGAAATAAAAGAAATCCTTTGTACCTGAATACTAGAAACTTGTGTGTATTCACTAAATATTATATCTATATATCTATATCTATCTATATCTATATCTATATCACTGCCTCCATCCTGTTATAGATGCCATTTCTATTTCCTGGAATAGTCCAGTTTTATGCAAATTTCAATTAGGTCTTCTTTTCTTCCCTGAACTATTTATGTTCTCTCTCTCTCTCTCTCTCTCTGTTTCCCCCAACTCCTCCTCTTTTCTCTCTCCTCTCCTCTCATTTTTTAAAGACTGAGTCTTCCTATCTTACTCATGCTAGAAGGTCAGGGACTATTTGTATGCGGATTCCAAATTTCATTCTAATCCGAATGGAATGGTACCTTGACTTTCTCCATTTTCTGATAGCCCCTCCTTGGGAAACCTGATGATTCTCTGGGGGCTAACCACAATAATGCTAAAGTATAGATATTCTCTATAATTAGCCACCTATAGCTAAACACTCCTGAGATCAAGAGATCCACCAGACTCAGGCTCTCCAGTAGGTAGGATTCCAGTTGTACACCACTATATCTGGTCCTCTATTTCTTTTCCATGTTCTGAAGTATTATGTTCCAACATAAGTTTCAGACTTAAAAACAAACAAGTTAAAAACCACTCGTATACAATCAGATGCATGTTTTGGGTAGAAGGGGGAAAAATCAAATGAAGAAGCAAAAAAAATTAAGAAAAACATTCTGTATTCTGTTGGCAGTAGGATTCACAAATATGGGAAAAAGGCAATCACCTATTCTTTGCAGGGCAACAAACTATGTATTTTGTGGGATATAAACAGAATAAAAGATAGTTTATTCTCTAAGTGGGCATGAGGAACTCAAGGTTCTGAAACAAGTGAATACTACATTTACAAAGGCATCTGACAAGGGCAGATTAATATAGTACACACTGAACCTAGGGTACAGATGGGGTGCTGAGTACAGAAGTGAAGAGATTAAAGTCATATTAATCATGAAAGGCAGGAACAATAGGAAAGAACCTTGACATTTCAGCATGGAATCTTATGAAAGACTTGAGAAGTGGAATGGAAAAGGAGGAAAGGTGGATATATTTTAATTTTAATACTTTTAAGGACTGGAAGATGAAGTCCAGACTAGATGAGTATAGGAAGGCAAAAGGCAAACTAGGATATGCCCAAATTATAGTTTCATGACAGAATTCTTTTACATTCAATGAAAGTTCAGAGCTATTTCTCTAAAAATTTTTTCTCATTTTTATTGACTTTGTGGATTGAAAACAGATGTTTATACTACTCTGCTGTTACTGTATACACTGAATTATTTTCTTTGCAAGTATTCTGTCCCAGATACTACTTTCTGTGTAACCCTGAGCAAGTCACCTAACCACTCTAAACCTTATGTTCCTCTTCAGTAAAATGGGAATAATAATGGCATCTGTCCCCTATCTAAGATTGTGTATGCAAGGCACTTCACAAACTTTACAGTACTAAAATAACAAACCTTCTATTATTAATAATTTTGTTCTTGCTTTTCTATTATCTCATGGGATTCAAATACAAAAAGTCTTTGGACAGTTTTTAATCCTAATGTTTTTGAAACTGAATACTTGGCAGACTATTGCAAAGGTGGATTAAATGATTACTTTTTGGTATTGAAAAACATGTCGGGATGTAAGCTCACCTCTTTTAGGCTCATGGAAAATTTTGTGTAGAAAACTTGAGTAGTAGATAGGATGACAAGAATGATACATGCTTCATTATGTTCCCACATGACTTTGATCTATATTTCCATATTATCTTAGATTATGAGTATTTGGTGTGGCACATACATTATAAACATTGTTCTTAAATATTTATGAAGTATTGTTGCATCTGGATAAAATGGTGGATAACAGTCTGTGCTGATGCTCCAGTTCCAATAATGTTTATTTGTTGAATCGTCAAGCATATTGTGGGGAGTTTATTTATAATAGAAGATTTGCTGTTGTTTTTTTGTTTGTGAAGCATAGTGAACTTTTGGTATATAAATCTGGCTATGTGGTGTGGTGGAGGTGGTGGTTGTAATAATAGAATTTATATAGCACTTTAAGGTTTCTGAAATGTTTTACAAATATTTCATTTGCTTTTCACAATCCTGTGAGATTGGTGCTGTTAGGATTCCCATTTTACAGGATAAGTCTATGTCTTGCCCAGTATCACACAGATAGTAAGAGTCTGAGGTCTGATGTGAACTCAGGTCTCCCAGACTCCAGGCCTGACACTCTATTCACTGTACCACCTAGCTGTCTCATGTGTTTCTAGATATTTGGAAGATGCTAAATTTGTTCAGTCTGCAGCAATATACTATAGTTTATACAGGTTCCTTATAAAATCTAGCAATTAGTAATAATTACATAGTATTATTATTATATTTATACTGTTATTACATTATATCCACAGAGAGCATGGTGTCAATAAAAAGCTTAATTTGTAGTCAGGAAGATCTGAGTTCCAGACCTATCTCTGGGATATACTAGCTGTACAACTAGAAAAATCACTTAACTATTAGTACTCCAGGAAACAAAGACTATACTTTGCATAACATTTCCTAATACTTATTTGTAGAGAACATTTACTCTGTTATGAGTTAACTAACATGATAAAATCATAAGTCTAGATCAAGCCTGGTTTTTAAAAAAGGGTCAGTTTCACTAAGTATATCTCACTTTTCATTGTATAGGGGCACCTAAGTGACACATTGGATATAGCACTGAAATTGGAGTCAGGAAGATCTGAGTTCAAATCTGACCTAATGTGCTGAATAGCTATGTGACCCTGGATAAGTTACTTAACCTCTGTTTGCCTCAGTTTCCCTGTCTGTAAAATGGGGATAATAATAATAGTCCCTCCCTTCCAGGGTCAAAAGAAATAATTGTAAAGCAGATAGTAAGTGCTATATAAATGAAAGCTATTATTATTGTTACTATTATCCTCATTTCCTTGTGCATAAGTGCTTGATCAATTGATGAATGCTTCCTTTATTGTCTTAATCCCACCTCCTCTCTGCCAACATGTAAATATAGAGAAGGCAAAGTAGAATGACTAGGATGGGGATTGTGTGGGGAGTAGTGAGGAGGTCAGGCAATTGATTGAAACTTAGATTTTGGATAGCTATAATCCCTCAAAAAAAGTGACCTTTTATAGAAAGAGAAATAGTTTAAAAACATACAAAAACTGATAAGGCAGTAGAATTTCCACTTCTTGCTCTATGTTGGATAGAGACAGATTACCTAACTCATGTTGAGAGATTACTCATACTGTAACGAAATGATTTTTAGTCACCTTAGGACAAAGATAGAAGACTTAGCGGCTCCCCACTACATTCTGCCTCAGGGTACACTTCCCCTCAATTAGAAGTGGCTAAAAAATGTTACCCCATGCCTACCTGAGCAATAACTATGCAAAAAGGAATTCCAGAATTTCGCTTATTTCCCCCCAGGAGTTTGCATCCAAATCTGCAAACCTCACCCACTTGCCTAGTAAAAAGATGTTTCCTAGAGCCCAGTATAATGCTTCACTTTGACTAGACCAGACTGGCAGACTTTTGAGAGCAACTGTCTAGGTCCTTCAGAAAATCCTCCCCTGTCTTCCACCTCTTCTGTGCCTATGATGGGTAAGCACCCTGCTTACCCCTCTGCTTTCACTTTCACTTTTCACTTCAAGGGCTCCTTTAACTTCCCCACTGAGCTGTACTCAATAAAGAACTCTACTATAATAAGTAGAAATAAGAGCAGGGCAGGTCAAATGCTTTCTCATGCTGGAACAAGCCTAAAGTCAGAGATATTATTAGTACATTGGAAATCATGATTTTATCCCATACACACACATTCACACAAATGTGCATATACATACGTACACATCTACATGTACACATAGGCATCCATGTTCTGCACCTTGATGAATCTGAAAGACATTTCAATTTTAACCTTTTGTTGAATCTATGCAGAAAATAATTTAGAATTATATTCTATTCTTTGATCTCACATGTACTTATACTTCTGTAAAACTCCACAGAAAGGCAGTCAGGACAATGTCAGCCAATCATGGGGGCTTTCACTTGCAGATAAGAAACTAATTCCTTCAGCTTATACCTTAGATAATTTCTTTCTAAAACAGATTTTGTAGGCATAATATAAATAGAACATCTATGTTGATTTTTTAATTTTTTTAAAAAACTTTTTGGAGGGGGCAGTGTAGGGCAATTGGGGTTAAATGACTTGCCAAATGTCACATGGCTAGTAAGTGTTCAGTGTCTGAGGACAGATTTGAACTCAGGTCCTCCTTACTCCAAGGCTGGGTTCCCTATTCACTGTACCACCTAGCTTTCCCTAGAAGATATATTTTGAAATATCTTCATAGTTGTGTAGATATGTGGTGGAAATGGAATTTGATTCACAATCAGATGACCTAGGTATAAATCTAAACTCTGTCAAACTATCTATTAGTTTTGGCAAATCCTTTAATCTCTCAGAGAAGCTTCAATAGTCACATCTGTAAAATAAGGATAATATTTTTACTATATGCCTTCCAGGATTGCTATTATGAAAAACAGTGAAACTTAAAGTACAATGGAAATCACCATTTTGATCATCTCACAGATGTTTAAATCTTTCTTTATGTGGGTTCCTTCAATATAATGTTATGGTAAAATTTTACTGTATATTCAGATCTCAAGATGTGTGTATAATCTCTTTCATGTGTGTTCTTGCTAGTGGTGCACATTCTGATTCTTCCATACTTGTCCATCATATGGACCTTAATCCATATCCTCCCATAAATTTGCCACAGGTATACACACAATAGATTGTAAAATTTCTCATTTTTTCTTGTTGTTATGAAGATGCTGAAAGGCCCTGTGGACTATGTAGGCCCTAGACTCTAGGGTATTCCTTGCTGTTATCATGGGACTACCCTATCTGCTATTTTGCTTATGGATTTCTTTGATCACATCCTTAATTACATCATACTATGTACCTATTCAAATTAGATTTAATGTTTATACTTTTTTTCATAAGAAAAAAGTTTGGGGAAAGTTTCAGATATTGTGTAGAAGTCCAATTTATATGAGTTGACAGAATTCAGCAGATCTAAGGCTAGGATCATGTTAAACTGTAGCAGCTAAATGTCCAGTTTAAATTTAATGATTCTATAAAGCCTATATTATTAGTATGAAGTGAAAATGGAAGGGACAGAAGAAATCACTAGGAAAAATGACTTATTTCTCTGGCATATGGTCATTTCCCTGATAGGATAATAGAGAAATTACCACATAGGGAGGAGAGTTAGAGCCAAAATTATTTTAAGGCATCCAACAGAGAAAGAGGTGGAAGTTTTGCATTCTCTCTCTTGTGTGATATCATTGGTAATTTCTAAAGGAGAGCAGAAAATAGAAATAGGGTTTAAGGAGCAAAGAGATAAGCCTTATATATGAAAAATCATCACCTTTATCCTCAGGTAACAAAACATTAGATAATTGTAACATTAGCTGAGAAAATATATGATGATGTGGAGGAAGTTCTAATTTTTTGCCTCAATGAATTCCTTGAAATTACTGGCTCAGAAAAGAGAATTCCAAAATATGGACTTTACTCCCTATGAAGCATTTAATCATTGTATATGTTTTAGTTGTCTAATTTCATAATTAGATGGTTATCATGCATAGTAAGATGGGAGTGCTATCAAGAGTTTGGGGGGCAGTGTGGGGAAAAGAAGTGAAAATAGAAGGATCAGGGGCAGCCAGGTGGCTCAGCGAGTAAGAGCACCGGGCCCAGTGTCAGGATGACCTGGGGATCGAATCCGAGCTCAGATACTTAGCACCACACCCAGAAATAACTGGCTGTGTAACCTTGAGCAAGTTACTTAACCCCAATTGCTTAAAAAAAAATTTTTTAATTTAAATTAAAAAAAAAAAAGAAAATGGAAGGATCAGTCTCTGCACAGAAAGTCATCCATAGCTGAAGCTGATGAATGAAAGAATTTAGGTGAAGAAAAGTGAATTTTGTTTTCAAATGCTATCAAATTAGCAGATGACATAATCAAAGGTAGCAAACAGTACAGACCAACTGTGCCCCATGATTTGGTGAGTAATTTACTAAATCACTGTAATTTAGTAAGTTTGGTCATAGTTGAAAAATGAAGGCATAGTCTCTCCCTGCCTCTCTCCCTCTCCCTCTCCCTCTCTCTCTCTCTCTCTCTCTCTCTCTCTCTCTCTCTCTCTCTCTCTCTCTCTCTCTCTCTCTCTCTCTCATTCTCTTGTTTTTACTTTCATACTTTCACTTTTGTTTGCCATATCTTTCTCTCTAGCTCTTTTGCTTCTGATTCCTCCCTTTCCACTTTTCCCATTTGCTTACTAAATTGATTGCTGTAAGAGATTGAGTTTCTCTTAATTTTAGACAAAGAAACTTCATGTAAAGAGAATGTAACTTGTCCAAGGACACATAAATGGTAAGAAGTCAATTTAGGACTCAAACCTAAGTCCTCTGGATCCAACTTTTATGTTCTTTCCATTGTATGTACATGGGTTATAGGAGAGCTACCAATACATTAATCGTTTCCAGGTCCTTCATGCATCTTGCCCTGAAAAAATGGAAATGTAGTCCAGAAGAAGAGATTAAAGGGTTTTTTTAGTTGTTTTAAACTAAAGTGGTCTAGAAACTCTCAGATAAAATAATGAAACTTCAAAGGAATATTGAACAGTACTGCTTTTCTTTAAAATGTGTTTTCTAGCTAGTTGAACATTCTTTATTTTTGTCTTTTTTGGAGGGGGAAGGCAGGGCAATTGGGGTTAAGTGACTTTCCCAAGGTCACACAGCTAGTAAGTGTTAAGTGTCTGAGGACAGATTTGAAGCCAGGTACTCCTTACTCCAATGCTGGTGCTCTATTCATTGTGCCACCTAGCTGCCCCATGGTTGAAAATTCTACCTGAAGTGTTCTGACCTAAATTTTGTGCATTGATTAAAAACCAGTATGTATTTTGGGTGCAATAGTGTACACTGTTTTGAAATTCACAGTGATACAGTTTGATTCTTAATTACAATAAAAAAAAAAAACCTAGTACTGTTTCTGTTCATCAAATGTCTTTCACAAGTAAAGTAGTAAATTCAAATCCACTGTATTATGCATTAAACAATTGGAAAGCTACATAAAACACTGAAAATCAGATCTGTGAGAAATATGCACAGTTAAACCAAATACATCAAGTATTATAGTTCTTAAACTACTGTTTGATAAAGATGCTTCCTTTCCACAAACAGCATAAAATCGTTCAATGATGAAAGGATTTAAGAAAGCTTACAAAAGCTTAATTCCAGTTGTATTTTCCTGAGGGAGGTGGCAAAGGGTAATTCCTTCCAGAGCCATATCCCTGTCTTCCTCCCTGATCATCACATGCTGGTGGATGTGGGCCTCCTACTAGTTGATATTGATTTTGCTGAAATGCTACATTTTGGGATTGTAGCATATGGTTCCAAGGCAGTAGAGGTTCAGCTGCAGCTCTGTCGGATCTTGATTGATGGAGAAGGTGAGTGGGACCTCTTCAGGAATCATGTGGTCTCATATTTGACATAAACTTTGGAATCTGTGCCTGTCCTCTTATCATTGGCCTATAAATTTCCCTGGTAATATCCAGGTAGTGCATCATTGTTGTAAGGGCCACCTCCTGGACCTCTTGGCATGTCGTGACCTACTGTCCTAAATGCTGACTGTTCTAAGTGAACTGACTGAACTGGCCTTCTGTCTCCGTTAAAGCCAAGCTGTGGGCTCCCTTGTTGGATTTTCCCAAATCACCAGGTTTGAATATAGTTGCAGGCTTTAAAAATGTAATCTTTGGCAAACTGTGGATCGTTAAAATTAATACTGATTGCAGTGTTCTGTGTCAAATCTCACAACACTGGAACAGGAGAATGTACTATTTGATCTGGAAAGATTTTTTTTTTCATGTAAAATAAGCTTTCCTTGGATCCCATGACAAAATTCAGATGGTAAATCTACTGCCACTGTGGAACCTGTTTGTTATAGTTGTGAAAAGAAATCACTAAGTGGATGGTATTTCCCCACAAACATAACATCACCACCAAGTCTATTTCTTCTAGTTTTATCAGGTGTAAGGTCAGGATAAATTTTTCCAGAGCAGCTCTCAGATGACATTCATTAACAGATGGTAATAAGATAACACTTTGTCAAGCATATTTCTTCCCATTCAAATCAGTTGCAAAATCTTAAGGATGGAAGTCAATATATGGGTCACTCATAAGTTTCTTCCATCAGGGAGGTAGAAAGTTACCACTTGTAGATGGAAACACCCCCATAAGTTGCTCCAGTGGTATAAATGATCTTGTATCCTTTTCAAAATCAGAGGGCATTTCTGCAATAACATCAAAATCTGAAGCAAATTCTGCATCATGGAAAGGATAATACCACTTCCAGTAAGCACAACCCTTGTAATAATATTGAAGAATCCAACATGATCCTTCAACATAAGACCACACATCTTTATGATGAAATTTCTCATCAGCTGCTTCAACATCAAATTTGTTCTTTTAATACTGTTTCTTCTAACCAGATTCCCATAATAACCTGGCACTATCCTTTGGCTCAGGTTCTCTGTCACTATCTTCTGCTTTTTGTTCAATTAATCCTCCTGGAGATGGGGAACCATCAGAAGTGAAACTGATATTGGGAGATGTTAAAGGACTAAAGTTATTCTGAATTCTCATTTCATAAGTTACTTGTCTTGGATTATTGGCTACTTGAGGTGTTAAATTCCACTAGGAACAAAAGCTGGTTGATCCCTCCTCATTCTACACCCCCACCCATTTTATGATATATATATATATATATATATATATATATATAAACTAAATGGTCCATTGCTCCTTTATTAATCTCCAAAGATGGCAAATGTGGAAGTAATTTCCTACAAAGAAAGACATGAAAACACAGTTATTGATGCTCCTCTCAATATCAAAAGTAAATGGCAGACTGATCATAATTAATTCTCTTTCTAAATACTCACAAAGTACATTTAACTGAATGTAGATAAACTCTCCTTCTGAAGCAGGAAGACTTTCTTCAAACTGATCTGCCCTCCCTGGATTTTTCCTTGGCAAACCTTGTAATCCTTGACGTTGTGCCTGAGCTGATTAGAAAAACCACATGCTTTTGGTTTGTTGAGTTTGAATTCTTCCCTAATAACTGCAGTTTGGTTCAGGTGTAGCAAGACCAAGTATGATGAGATTGATCAGCATTCACTCCACATAAACAATAATGAATGTTTGGGTCATGGTTAGGTTGAGCTCTGTCTTCTAATATAATCCATGATTTTAAGTTCTTCTTCACCAGGAGCACTGGCATCAGATAAAATAACTGTCAAATTTTTCTACCTAGAGTCATTATTTAAATGATGAGCAATTCAACATCGAAGGCATTTAGCAAAATTGTCTACTAACTGAACTCCTGGTATAATACAATTGCTGTCAAACCTTTCTTTGATCTCTTCTGGAGGAAGAAAGCCACCTTTCAATAGTATTTCTTCCCTGACTTGTTGCTTCTCTACAGTTGCTTCCCCTTCCTTTGATTCTCTCATCCTCCTGGAATGCTGCTGGTTCATTTTAGCATGTGGAGCTACTCCATCTCTTGCCATGTAGAGAAGTCATCTTGGTCTTACTATATTGAAGAGTCTATCAATATATTCAAAAATTGCAACTATCATTTCACCTTCCTTTTTTGGTGCTGATTCATCTTCAGGATACGTACAAGGATAGATGATTTCATTCATGTCCAAATATAGATGATCAAATTCATTTGGATTAAGTTTACTGATATCAACTGGGATCTTGACACCATTGAATTATTTGGGCTTTTCTTGCACACAGTTCATGATGATGGATGGATACTTGTGACTTAGCCAGCAAAAGAAAACCAGGACTCCCATGGTGTCAGTCAGGTGCTTTTTAAGTTAGCAAGCCTAGTGGGGTGGAAGGGGGAAGATTAAAAGTTTTTGTGTGTTGATCCTCATATCCATGGTACTTTCCACAAATATAGGAGAATTTATGTATTAATGTCAATAATAATAAATATGAGTATAGTATTACCAATATATTATGCAATGCAATATTACTATGACTATCTATGAGAACTTAAAAATCCTATTTACCAGTAAGTGTTCATAATTCATTGATGCTTTTTTTTTAAACATTTGGGGTTAAGTAACTTGCTCAAGGTTACACGGCCAAATGTTTCTGGGTGGGTGCTAAGAGTCTGAGCCAGGGATTCGATCTCCAGGTCATCCTGACACTGGAGCCGGTGCTCTTACTCGCTGTACTACCTGGCTGCCCCAGACTTTTTTGTTTGTTTTGGAAGGCAATTGGGGTTAAGTAACTTGCCCAAGGTTACATGGCTAGTTTTTTTGTGTGGATGTTAAGTGTCTAAGGCCAGAACCGAACTCAGGTCCTCTCGATTCCGGGCCGGCACTTTACTCACTGCACCACCTAGTCGCCCCAATTGATGCTTTTTAAATGTGATCTACTCTTAGCCCAACTTTCTAGAATTATCTGGTTTCTATCAAAGCCCTTGATATAGCTGGGAATAGATAAGAAAAAGAGAAGGGAACAGAAGAGAAGGGAATAGAAAAGAAGGGAAGGGGAGTGAAGGAAAAGAAAAGGGAAGGGAAGGGAAAGGGAAAGAGAAAGAGAAAAACTTATTGTTTGGTGAAGAAGCAATTCCTGAATGCCCCAAAACATGAAGATAACACTCCATGTACAATTTTTGCTAACCTTGTGTTCTGTACACGTACACACACACACACACACACACACACACACACACGATGCTCCAATTACCTGTCAAAATCAACTCAAATAATAAATTTTTTTATGTCCCTAATATGTTGGGGACATTGACTAGATAAGGTTTGATGATCCCATCATGCCTCCAGGAATTTATAATCTACTTGAGGACTTGAGATATGAAAACAGATAACTGCAAAATAAATTACAAAGTGATAAGTACCTAGGAAATGGAAGAGGAGTGTCTTTTCAAGAATGTAAGAGTTAATTAGAGATAAAGACATAATAAAAATAGTTATAAAATGAGTGGAGAGAGAGTAGAAATAAGAATTAATGTGAAGTACCCCACCACAGCAGTGGTCATGGGTGACAGCAGCCTAAAGAATGACCATAGTGGCAACTGTGATCACAACCATGGTTACCAGATGAGAAGCCCTTCAGGGATAGAGAACTATAAGTATGGACATGTGAAAAGAAAAGAAAAAAATATATACATATATACACAGACACAGACACATAGACACACATGTGTGTATACACACACAAGCATTTATTCTGTTCAAAAGTTCAGTGTGACAAGATAACCCACTTAGTTTTGTGTGCCCTCAAACTACATGCTTGTTTATGGCTATTTCCATAACACAATGTAATAAGTCAATAAGGATGAGAAGAATAAATTTGGAAGATTCCCCATATGAAAAATGTTAGATTAAAATGTTGGGGGGCAAAGATCTCTGAAGCATGTATTTTCCAAGGAGTGTAAAGAACAGGGAGTAACTCCATCTTTCTCCTTTTTAAAGGATGATAGATATTGGAGATCTTGCTATAGAACCATCAGGTCAGGATGACAGAAAACAGCATTGTTAGCTCCCCTCCATGTATGGAAAGAAAGGGAGTAAGAGAGTTAGAGAAACAACAAGCATAGTAGATAGAGAGCTGGCCTTAGAGTGAGGAAAATATTATGTACACAAACATACATGCATACACATGTGTATACATACAGTATACATATATGTATGTAAATACACACATACATCTTTAAAGTTTAGCATAGTAGCACAGTACAAGGCACAGCATAGACACCATAAAGCTTATTCTCTTGACCTCTGTATATTGAGGAAATTATATGTCTGGACCAATTCATTCTCTCTCTCTCTCTCTCTCTCTCTCTCTCTCTCTCTCTCTCTCTCTCTCTCTCTCTCTCTCTCTCTCTCTC
>NW_027187419.1:23988544-24000583 GCF_028583685.1 Petaurus breviceps papuanus | reverse complement strand
CTCTCTCTCTCTCTCTCTCTCTCTCTCTCTCTCTCTCTCTCTCTCTCCCTCTCTCTCTCTCCCCTCATTAATATAGATTAGATTATATATCTTGTATCACGCATTGATTTCATTACAAATGGATTGGTTTCAAATATGGGAGAATAGTATATGATATGCTCATATTAAAATTGTTTTTAATTTACAAGGCAACACTTTGAATTAACTTGTATTGTTTTAGTGGAAGCACATTTATTTCTTACTTTAGAAAATACCTGCTAGTTAAATATATCCAACTGTGAAAAGGAGAATGTGACCAAAAAACACATTAATATGGATGAAACCAACTTCTTTGGTTTCAAAATAATTATTTTTAGGTAATATCCATCAAAATTAATTTTAAAAATCTTCCTTTAAACAAAGATTATTTCCTTTTATGAAATTAGATTGGTCATACTACAAATTCACTTTTGATGAAACACATGATTCGAATTTGGTGATACTAAATATCCTTTGAGGTGAAAAATAAAATTAATCTCTTAGGAATTCATTAAAAATGCATATCTAGGAATAGGAAAAAACTATGAGAGGTGTGTTTTTGCAGACACATAGAAAAAACGTTTCACTTACTAGGTTATTTTCAAGCAGAGAGAGATCAGATAATAACAATAAACAATAATAATAGCAAGAATTGGTATTTATGTAGCACTTTATGGTTTGTAAATCAGTTTATATGTGTTGTAACAGTCTAGCACTTCAGAACCTTATCCAGTACAATGAAAATAAATTATCTATTTTCACTCCCTGGCTTTCGTATTGCTCAGACTAACTTTATACCAGACAGGTTTCATGAGTACTTTGTCAAAGATACTCCCCTTCCTATGTAGAGGATATTCTAGTGTTGCCTTGGAGACACATTACAAATATTCCTGGAAGTAAGGAAACTTTCAAGGTTGACTTAAAAACTATATCAATCTTATTTGATAGGTTAGACAGAAATACACACTCCATTCTGGGGAGGAAAAACAAACTCTGCAGAAGCAAGAATTGTTTTTATTTTGATCCTTGTAACCCGATACCCAACACAGAGCAGGTGATCAAGAAATGTTGCTTAAATTGAATTGAATAATTCTAACCTTGATCATGTATGTATCTATTTGTCTTTGTCAGTTATCATCACACCTCTTCTGTGTGTAGCATCTGTATTTTTCTAAACATAAAATGAATTTTAAATGTTTAAAATGTATTATTTTTTTAAATAAGAATATTTTTAACCCAATTCTCCAATAAACTAGTAAGGGACTGGGCTCACTCAAATTTGAAGAGAGAAATTTCTGTCTGCTTCCTTTCTCAGTTTTGTGTAATTGGCATCCAGTCACATGTCCTATTTGTGTTTTTTCCACTGTCTTCTTACTCTCAAAAAAAGGTATAAAAATGTGTTGAAGCCATTTGCCATGAAAGAATATGAAAAGGGCTAGAGCAAGTTTGAGGGCTATATATTTCATGGTATATGAAAGAAATTTGAGAAAAAAAGAGAAAAGACAGTATGTTGTCACTCAATTAACCTTAATTCTAAACATAAGCCCTTAAGGCTGGCTAAGCATATTCACCCATGTCTTAGGACAACAGTTTAATTGTGACCAAAGGAAAAAGGCATTAAGAGGCCAAGACCCCAAGCAGACAATAAAATAGGCACAAACTAACTATGAATATTACACCCTAAATTGCAGTTTGTTAGAAATGTGTATATGTGTCTATAGAAGCACCATAGCCTGTGTCAAGAAAGCTTAGGTTCAAGCCTGGCCTCTGAAACATACTTGCTAGGTGACCCTAGGCAAATCACTTAACTTCTGTGATCCAGGCTATTCTTTAGGTCTATAAATTACCGAGAAGCTGCCAATCTGCATAAATGGAATAAGTTTCTGTACCTTCACTAGGGCAAAAATAAATGAGCAGTAATTAGAAATATCAAGTATTTGAAAATTTCCACTATGAAATTGAAAAGTCCTTTTGCCCTGGCCCTTTGCTCTGAATGAACTGATAACATCACTTCCTCAGAGTCTTTTATTAAATTCAGTTAGTGTGAATAAGACTCCGAATTCAAGTCAGTTGGAGTATAATGTGAAGAAAAATCATGTAAAAGAAGAAACATGAATATTTGTTCTTTTTCTAGAAAAGTAAGTCTTTAAATTTTAGTAGTGACATCCAACCTATATTTAAATACATTAGTTGATGAGATATGGGTTGACTGATCCCTTTCCTATATAAGACAACCAATTTATAATTTGTAATTGCATTTTGGTGATCCTGTCCCCTGTGAGGTTGAAGTCTGCATCAAATATAAGAGCTGAGGACAGAATGTCATATTACCTATTAAAACCAGTAATCAGCAAAGGGAGTAGAAGATGATTTTCTTAATCAATATTGTATGTTACATTTAATAAAACATTATATTACATGGGCTAAATGTCTAATGTTGCATATGAAAAATAATTTAGTAAGATTAATTTTGGAGGGGGAAATAGCTGAAAATATTATTCAATTTCATTACTTCAGGAAATACATTTCACACTTGATCCCTATGTAGGAAAATAAAGTAATTCTTCTACAAATTTTAAAAATAATATTACCTACCACAGTTCATTTATCATTCCCAGGGTAGTTTAGATTAGGAGAGTTCAATCATGCATAATATTAACTTGTTTACTAATGAATATATAGCTATTTAAACTGAATTAGAAAGAATGACCTGTATCTGCATGGCATTTCACCTGGAGAAGCAGGCATTAGCCTTGAAGATAGCTATACTTGACAAAATAGGTAGCTTGAATCAGTGTTTAATCAAAATAATTCATGTGGGGAGTTTGCTCAAACTTTTTCTTGGTAAACTTTTTTCTACTTTTTTTGAAGCAGTTAATATACATTGATATCTTGACTTTATTGACAAGGACTCCGTAGTATAAACAGACAGCTTTCCTTGATGTGAGTGTTCAGGTTGAGTGCACACCAAAGCAAACATTTAGATAAAAAACTATGAAATGTGGCTATTTGGCATTGTTTGACAATACCCTGATTCAGTGATAATTGGGGCCTGTTTTTATTTTCAACAAAAGCATGGACTTAGCGTTCAATGTAATTCAATTTTCATAGTCTTACATACAAAGTTTCTCTAAAACAAAGGAGTCATAATTTTCTTTACTCTATGTTGTTATTATGTTACTCTCAAAATATTAATTTTTCATTTTCTTTCCTAAATGTACTTCATTGTTTTAGGTTAACACACTAAAAACCTCATCCTTGTCTTTACTCCAAATTTCCCACGGGTGTTTTATAAGAGTTGCTATTTAGAGACTAAAAGGTTTAGGCAAGCAATAGTAATTATTTCATCGGAGTCACCAACTTGATTTTCCTGCCTCTCAGCTGTCCTTGTTTTCACAGGCCAGAGACCATCTGTCTAGACAGGTGTTATCTCACTGGTATCTAAAAGTAGAAACTGAACATCATTATTTTTTTGAGTTCTATTTAGAAACTGCAACTACAGTAATAAAGCTGCTCTGGTCCAAACTGTGCATGGTTACAGATCTCTTCCTTGGAACAGATGGACTGCAAAGTGGCATATTTTGCATGAACCAGCTGTGGAATAAGGTAATGAATAAAAGCTGTAGGCAGCACTTACCACTACATAGCAATGACATCAAAAAACAGACCAGATGCGTAATATAAAACCTAGTAGCATAGGATGATAGATGAAGAACTGAAACAGACATCAGCGGTCATATAGTAAAACCTTCTCCTTTTGCTAGTGAAAAAAACAACTCAGGGCCATAGAGGTTAAATGACTTACCCAAGGACACACAGTTAAAGCAGAGGTGGCATTTTAATCCAGGTCATATTACTCCTAAAAAGAGTGTTAATTCACTATACCACAGATGACAAATATGACATTCCTTCATTGGGAGTTTTTTTATGATGTCATTACCATGTAAAAAGAGTATATGCAGATTATCCATGAATTACAAATAATGATCTTTCATTTAGATGATGGATAAGGTATGTTCTAGAAGTCCTCAGTTAGAATGCATATTACCTTGCCCAACAGAAGAGTTTTTAGATGTGATTTATGTGTGGCAGAAGAGTACTATTACTATTGTTCTGGTACATTTTGGGATTAAATGGGCTTTTATGCCCTATCCTTAATTTCAGGGTTTTAAAGTGATCTTACTGCATTTCTTTCTTTCTAGACTTTCACCTCTTCCCCTAACTCCAAACAAGCATATTTTCTGTATTGTCTGACATTCTTTTTACACACAGCTTTTCAGAAAACATTCTTTCATGGAATGATTAAAGCATTTATTAAATACTTACAGTATCCAAACAGTATGAGTGGAATGTCTCCAACTAAGGACTTTTAGACTCTGAGGGTCAGATTAAGCAGGTGTGGGGATGGGGAGAGTGGTGGGTAAGCATCCAGCTAGATGGAGGTGTACAGTGACTGGTGCTAACTGAGCAGTGGAGGTGGAAATTGAGGAACTGAAGGGAAAGGAAATTCCAATAGTGTATTTAATGCTTCCCGAATATGCTGAGTTATGGTAAACATCATTATCAACAAGTATTTCAACTCCATTCATGTCAATAATATAACCACCTAATATTTGCAAACTATTATACTGTGTTGGGAATATAAAGAAGGAAAAACCAGTTCACCTTTTAACCTCAAAAAAAGGAATGACATAAATATGAATAAATAATATTAATACAGAATGTGATTAGGGCAAAGAAGAGATCAGGACAATGTGTTCTTAGAAGGAGCAGGGCACCACCATCTAGAGACCTTTTTTTTGAAAGAAGGTTTCATAAAGAATGTGAAACCTGAGTTGAAATTTCAAGAATAAGAGGTACTTAAACAGGTAGAGATGGTGAGAAAAAGGAAAGGAAGAGTGAGTCCATTCCAGGCATTAAGGAGATTATTAGAAAAGACATCCAGGACAAAAAGAATGGGGGGCGGGGGAGGGGGGAGGAGATAAAGCTCGGAAAACTTGACTGAAATAATGTTAAATTAGCACAAATAATTATTTCTTCATTCTGGTGACTAACCAAATTCATTTAGTAATTTATTGAGTATTGACTCTGAATAGTGCAATGTGTGAGATATTGAGGAAGGGAATCAGCTATGTAGAAGACACTAATTCTGGCCTTTTCAATTACATGAGACAAACAAACATAAAACCTGGAAGGTGACATATAGGAATTCAACAGAGGGAGGCATTAACAATGTAGAGTCAAGCCACACATATTCCCTGCTACTGGGCATGCTGAAGCTGGTGGATCTCTTGAGATTGTAAGTTCTAAGATGCTGCAGAACTAGTCAGTTGGGTGTCTACACTATATCCAGTACAAATATGGAGAGTCCTTGGGAGCAGAAGGTTGCCAGATTACATAAGGAGGGGTGGAAATGGCCCAGTGTGATAGTAATGGCAATTAAAGATTCCCCTGTATTGGCTTGGTTTTCAAATTGATTGTATTAAAACCCAGAGTTTGTTAATCCCACCTGTGGGATGGGCTTGTTGATGTGAAAAGAAAGTCCTGAAGTGGGAGGAGCTGGTGATGTAGATTTGGAGAGACAAGAGAGAGGCGGAAGATCTTTTTTTGGAAGCAGCACCTCGTGGAGATAGGGAGAGACTAAGAGGATTGCTGGTGGCCGCTTTGAATTGCCCTGGACTTTTGAGACCTGCCCCCTGAGCTGCCAAGGACTGAGGAGACATGGCTGTTTTGCTGGTACTTTGTCTGTCTGTTTTGATGTTATTTTGCCAGATTTGTCCACTGGTGAAAGACTGTCCTGTTGAAGAAGTCCTGGAACCTGGCATTTGGTTAAGAAGGCCTGAGACTGTCCTGCAGACAGAGAGTGAATACTGTCCACTGGTGAGGGACAGTACTGAGAGTGAATACTGTCCACTGGTGAGGGACAGTACTGTTGTTGCAGGGGTCTGGAGACTGTCCGGCAGACAGAATGAATACTGTCCACTGGTGAAGGACAGTGCTGTTGTTGCAGGGGTCTGGGAGCCTTTCTGTTGGTTCAGAAGCCCTGAAGAAGGATTTTCTTGTTGTATGTTTACAGAAATCCTGGAAGAGGGCTTTGCTAATGTGTTCAGGGGTTCTAGGACTGTTCTACAGACAGGATAAATTCATGAAGGGACTGGCAATGTATCTTATGGCCTTGCTGAGCCTTGTCTCTCCAGGAACTAAGATTGCTGAGAACTTGCCTCGTGTCAAGATGAAGAAAAGACCTCCATTTGGGTATTAAGTGCTGTGTTTAAACTTGATGTAACTCTGGGGTAGATTCAATTGTGATCCAGGGGTGGGGAACTTTTGACCTTTTTGTGTTCTATGATTGAGCAAATGAATGTATTTTACTTATGTTTGGAAACTAATCTCCATTTGAGAAGAGGGGCTTTGTGGTGGACTTAATTAAGGTATAGCCTAGGGGTGGAGAAGTATTTGGAACAGAGACTTTGTAATTGATTGAATGATTGGAAAGTCCTGGGGTGGGGTAGGCCTTGGAGATGATTTAATCACACTTAGTAAATGCTGTATTTTGAATGATGTCATGTTTTGATCTTCTCTGTTCTGGGTTTGTTACTGAATAAAATAGAGAGCACCTATGCCGGTATTTTGAACCTGGGAAGTTGCCTTTGCTTGGTATTACATTACACCCAGGTAGGGAACAAAATGCAAAGATCAGCACTGGAATTGAGCAGTGAGAGGCTGCTGTACTTCAGCTATGGGTGTTAAAGAAACCTAGTCTCAAAAAACAAACAAATAAACCCACAAAACAAAATAAGGAAATGAAAAGCCAATGCAGTGACCCTTTGGGCTTGACAGCAAAACAACTTCTGTGTGTTACTAGTACCGATGGCCTGCAGCACAGATTACCCCCACCCCTACACTGCAGCCCCACAGTGAATGATTTATGGGGGAATATAAGCAAGAGTCACATATGATATGCAAGCATGAATGGCTTGCTATCTGAATCACAGGAGGGAGTACTTACATCATTGATATCACAGATAAACTCAAAGATTATAGTTAATAAGTTAATATAGTGGTACTAAGACTTTATTTGTGAAAAAAAAAAAGGAGATAAAACAAGATATGATAAGAGGCAAACAATGACCACAACCAAAAACACTTGTGCTTCTTCAGTCAGATTTCTTGGTTAAGTTTAAAGGTCAAGTAAGCATATGTTCATTTTTCCTGTATGGGCAATCAATAAGCAACAAATGTTACAGGTATTTCTTTGATGGCATTCTAATATTTCTTATTCTAAATCAAATTCAATTAAAAATAACCCATTTAGAGAAGGAATAGATGAAGAAATCTTAGATTGTAATATTTTATTCCATTGATACTAAATATTAAAAGTGTCCTAGAATCTGAGTCAAATATAGAGGAAACCATAGTCCTTCTCCTGGGGACCAAATCTAAATTAGATTAGAAAAATAAAATATGTTGAGCAAGGAGAATTTCTAAATTTGTTTGTGCTGCTCTGTTCTGTTAAGCTGTAATAAGTTCTACTGAAATGTTTGCCAAGGAGAAAATAAAGTGAAATCTCTCCTCCATATAAGGATGCCTGTACATACTGAAATATAAATCAAAGGTCCAATCCAGTGAAACAGGAGAGAAAAAAAAAATGTACTTGCAGAAAAGGGAATCACAGACTTAAAGGAACAGAGAGCTTATTTATATGTCCATTCCTCTTCCAAAAGACATTTTGTATACACCAAGTCAGGGAAAATCAGTATGTAGCTGACAAGGTCCTTCCAAAGGAAGCTGTAATTGATTAATGCAACTCTTGGAAGTTTCCAAATGGAAGAACAACAATTTTATTTGTCTTTCTGAAGTGGAATAAAAGGGAATAGGAATTTACAGAATGAAAGACTCTCACATTTGAGACCAGCCTGAATAAGATGTGTGCTTTGTTCTCATTCATTTTCTGAAGAACCTTTCAAAGCAGGAGCTCCTTCTTCAGGATCAACCCCAGAGACAAAATTCCTTTATTATTCTTTAAGAAACATTTTTTAAAGTTAGTACTTTAAGGGGAGGGGATATCATAGAAAAAATCAAAAGTGAATGGATATATTTTTCACCTTAACAAAACCTTCTACAATGTCCCTAACCAGTGGCCATCCAGACTTTAATCAAAAATGCCAGTGAAAAGGAACTCATCACTAGAATCAGCCCATTTCACTTTTGGACAGCTCTAATGGTGAAGAAGTTTGAATTTATGTCATTCCTAGATTTGCTTCTCTCCAAATTTTGTTCCTTTCAGTGCTGCTGCCCCCTCTAGGCAAGCTGAAATATCTAACCCTCACCACCTCCCCCTCCCCACAGATTTTTTTTTTTTTAATTAGGCAGCCCTTCAAATACTTGAAAATGGTGGTTATGGCTTTCTTTTCCCGGTTAAACTTCTCTAGATACAATACAGTGAAATTTGTATGCCCTAGTGTCCATTCCCTTTACCATGCTTGCTTGTCAAATTTCCCCCTAAAATGGAATATAACACTATAGACATAGTTTAACCGGAGTAATAAATAGTACCTTAACTCCCTTGTTTTTGAATGCTATGGCTATCTTAACTTGCTTTAATCCATATTCTGATTAGGTCTACAGAAAGCATTTCTGACTATTAAAGCATTATTAAATATCAAAAATGGATGTCTGAGGAATTTGCCATTTCTTAGAGGCTTGCCAAACAATATCAATATATGTTTATGCAGGACAAGTTAACAGCAACAATTACTGGTGAACACACAATCATTGCAAGTTCTCAAGGCTTTTACTACTAAGATTTTATTATTCTCTCTTTCAACTTGCTAGTTTAAATGGCCTTAAGATGGTTCCTTGACTCTTTGCTGTCCTTTTGTGGATTAGTGTAATTTATTTCAGATATAAAGATATTTATCAAGTTTGAGTGAATAAGATACATACTTGTCTTTGTTCATTTTCTTCCAGACCTTTCAAAGCAAGATCTCCCTCTATAGTATCAACCTCAAAGACAAAATGTATTTTACGATTCTATAGGAAGTATTTCTCAAATTTGGTATCTTCACTGCAATCAGGAAAGGCAGGGGGTATTATACAAGAAATCAAAATTTAACAAAAACTATATTTGTGTTGGGGATACACACACACATACACATGAACAAGCAAAGACTGATGCTACGCAAACAGCTACCATCTAGCACAAGGAACATTTTAAGGAAAATGAGAATATTGAATTCACACTTGGAAGAATTTAAGACTTTTTATTAGAAGAGAAGAATGGGGAAAGATTTCTAAGGAATAGAAAACAAATAGAATATATATATATATATATATATATATATATATATGGCATGATAAAGGGGCTATCATGGATAGACTGAAAAAACCTTATTTTTAAAAAAGTAGTAAACAATGAAACTGAGCAACATAAATAAAAAACAACCAGTTCATGGGGTTTTTAGAAAGTATTACCTTTACTCCACAAATCAAGTAAAACATGCACAAGCTATGAAATAATTCCCATTAATTCACCTGTAAATTTAACTAGCTTTTCATTGAAAGGGTATTGTTGCAAAGTAGTAGTACTAAGAAAGGAAGCCTAGTAGTAGGGTGGTGAGCAAGAAGATTTAGTACTGGGGGTCAGTAAGCCCCAATTTAAGTTCCATCCCTGCCTCTTACTAGCCCTGTATCCTTGGGGTAGTAGCAACTTATCTGAGCTTAATTATTTTTTTTTCTTTATAAAATGAAGGGGTTGGATTAAATTATCTCTAAAGTACCTTTTAAGCTCTGACATTCTATAAAAAGTCAATAGGATCTTCCATGCAAAATTTTTTTTGATTTCCCAGGGAAGAAGGTTACAATAAAAAAAATGCAGTGAAATTGCATGCAAATATTTTTCCATATCTTGCAAAGTACTCAATTACTTCTACAAGATCAAAAGTCATTGGTAAAGTGATAAAAAGCATCTATTTATAAAACTAAAATAGAGAGTATTTCCATAGACAAAGCCTCATACTTTGCTTTCTGTTATTAAGCAAGTGATAGCTATAAATGTTCCTTTTTAATATTATTATTCCTGCTCTCTTGAAACTCTATAGAACTTTTCATTTATTGTGCTGGGAATACTGAAGAGTGATGTTCCCAGCATATTGTATAATAATAAAAAGGAAATATGTTACAAACCATGTTTAATAGAACTGCCATTGGGACCCATAGAAATAATTTGTTTGGATAAATAAATGGCTTCTACTGAGTATACTCAGCATTGGTACATATGAATTTAACTAAAATTAATATTAACATTACAGGATGAATTTTCTCCTTCACCTTGGCTTTAGGAATACTTTTACTTTTTTTTTTTTTTTACCAGAAGATAAGTTTATCTTGCATTTCTGTTTCCCTTCCCTCCATCTTCCATGATGTGGCAGCAAGCACCCCAAGCATCCCCAGGGTTTGCTGCCAACATAGGTTCTTGGATCTGCTTTGATAAAGGAAAGCAACTCAAAATGGGTTAACAAGCTTACTTTAATCAGTCAGACATATATCATTTACCTTGTTCAGGGGAAAAAGGTCAGCATCCCGAACTTCAAAGTATACAGGCAGAATTATCAAGACAGAAATAGATCAAGTAGACAGCTTTCCAAACTGTCCAGCCATTACATCCATACCAAATCAACATCTGGCTTTCAACATCTGGGTTTTTCAAAGCCAGGGGGCTCTGGACAAGGCTTCCCAGAATCCACATCAAATCACAGAACACTTCTCAAAGTGAGCCCCAAAACAAAGCTACACATCAGGGCTTATATAGCCTTTTCCTGGCTCAGAGAATGTAACAACCTTATTGACTCACTGGCCAATCAAAAAGTATCTACTGAAAAACAAGCCTCCCACCCCAGGCTCCAGGTGTACTTTAGACTAGGGGCAGGGAAGATCTTTAAAATTTACATTCCCATTACACATGACTGTTCTCTTTAGTTATATACCTTGTTGTAGTAAAGAGTTGTTCAGAAGTAATTCTATTAATCAACAAAACCATGAAGGAATGGTGAATTACAGTCTAGGACTTAACTTCAATGTGTGTGAACACTTCTTAAACTGGGTTTAAACTGGTCATGATCCCAGTTTAAGAAGTGTTGAAGGGGTCACAAGAGGAAAAAATTTAAGAAGCCCTGGATATGTAACCTCATAAGAACTAAGAGTCATTTTGGGTGGGTGAATAGTGTTTTTTTTTTTTTTATTTACATGTAAAGATAGTTTTCAGTATTCATTTTTTATAATAAGTTTCAATTTTTTTCTCCCTTCCTTCCTCCCATTCATCTTCCCCAAAATGACAAGCAATCTTATGTATGTGTAAAGCCAAGCACAAGCAGCTCTCCTGAGGACTGCTGCTGTGAATAACTTTAAGGTTCTGATCACATAATATAGTGAATTCTCTATTTATTCATTAATAAAACATTCACAGAAACCAAAGGACAACATTTATAGCAATATAACAAAACAATTTATTACTAAAGTGGCCACATTCTTAAACAAAAGATATCATTCAGTAAGTCACAATCTGAATCAATCAATATAAAATACCCATCTGAAGACTCCCTTCATCTTGATTGGAGGCTGCCTTACAATCATCCTTAACTCAGTCATCCTTAAGGGGCAGTCATTCTTAAGGTGTACAAAGCACAAAGATCTCACACCCCTGGGTCACCTTCTTCATTTTATCAGTCAGCACTAAGTATCCAAGCAGAGGTCCTTTCATCTTGACTCGAGCCTGACTCCCAAACTCCATGGTTCCTCTTCCATGCTACCAGCTCTTGCCTGAATTCACTCTGCTGTCTCCTGGATTCACAGGTAGGCAGCTCCCAGCTCCTGGTCCAGCTTCTGGCCCAGCTCCTAGTCCAATTACCATTCTAACTTTTGGTCCAGGTCCCGGTCCAGCTCCATTCATCAAGCTTAGCAGAGTTACAACAATATTCACACACACACACACACACACACACACACACACACACACACACACAC
>NW_027187419.1:23942590-23988534 GCF_028583685.1 Petaurus breviceps papuanus | reverse complement strand
CACACACACACACACACACACACACACACACACACACACACACACACTGCGGACACTATCATCAATTCATTTTCTGCCCATGAAATCAATACAGACAGAACAGACAGACAGTACCAGCACCATAGGCATCCTTCCTCCCAGTTCTGCTTGGTTTCAGTTTGGGCTCCAGGTTTTATGTGGTTCTTCTCCTTCCTGTTCCAGCTTCCTGTTGCATCAGCAAGTTCCTCCCACCTCCAAATCACAGGCAGGCTCAAAAGCACTTGAAGAATTGAAACAAGGAGCTAAGTATTATTTTGCTTGCCATTACAGTAGGTTATACATGTGCTGTCATGTAAATATTTTTCCACATTAATTATGTGAAAAAGGAAACAAACACACACACACACAAATAGTATGCTTTAATCTGCATTCAGACTCCATAGTTCTTTCTCTGAATGTGGATAGCATTTTCCATCCAGAATCTTCTGGAATTATCTTGAATCATTGGGTTGCTCAGAAGAGCTAAGTAAATCATAGTTGATCTGCACATAATGTCGCTCTTACTATGTACATTGTTCACCCTGGTTCTGCTCACTTCACTTAGCATCAGTTCATGTATGTCTTTGCAGTTTTTTCTGATATCTACCTTTTCATCATTTCTTATAGTACAATAGTATTATATTACACCCATATACCCAACTGATGGGTATTTTTTCAATTCCCAATTCTTTGCCACCAAAAAAGAGCTGCTGTAAATATTTTTTTAAGTAAGTCTATTTCCCCTTTTAATGATCTCTTTGGGATACATTCTTAGAAGTGATATGGCTGGATTTCCAGAGTCTTATAGCACTTTGGGCATAGTTCCAAATTGCTCTACAAAATAGTTGGATCAGTTCACAACTCCACCAACAAAGCATTAGTATCCCAATTTTCCCACATCTCCAACATTTAGTATTTTCCTTTTCTGTCATATTTGCTGATCTGATAAGCATGAGATGGCACCTCTGAGTTGTTTTAATTTTCATTTCTCTAATCAATAATGATTTAGAGCTTCAGCTCCTGGCCTACAGAGTGTAAGAAGAACAAGCACCAGTCTGAGGGCTAATTGCTCTTGCTTTAACCTTCTTGGATCTGGATTGCAGTCTAGGGTGGAGGTCCTGGGGTGTGTGTCCAGCTTGCCAGAGCATGTAGAGACCTCAGAAAGGGCACCCATCTAATACCTGTGGCAGCTGAGAAAACCCCAGCTTTTGGGATGAAAGCTCCCCTGTCTGGTGGCAGAGTCCTACTGTGCAAAAAGCCCAGGGGTCAAGTGACTGAGGGGAGACATGACCAGGCAAAGGAAACAAAGAAGACAGAAGATTCCAACATTACACTCCTATTTTGGGGACAAAAAGGAGCAAAGCATGGGACAGGAGGAAGCCAGTGAAGTCAGAACTCTTGCACCAAAAGCTTTAAAGGAAAATACGAGCTTGTTACAGGCCATAGAGGACCTTAAGAAGCAGATAAGAGAAGTGGAGGAAAAATTGGGAAGAGAAATGAGAATGATGCAAGAAAATTATGAAATGAGAGTCAACAACCTGACTGAGGAAAATAACACCTTAAAAAACATACTAACACAAATGGCAAAAGAGGCTCAAAAAGGCAATGAGGAGAAGAATGCCTTAAAAAGTCGAATTTGCTAGATGGAAAAAGAATCTCAAAAGCTCAATGAGGAGAATCATTGCTTCACAATTAGATAGGAGCAAATGGAAGCTAATGACTTTATGAGAAATCAAGATGCTGTTAAACAGATCCAAACACATGAAAGAATAGAAGGCAATATGAAATATCTCATGGAAACAACCACTGACCTGGAAAATATATCCAGGAGAGATAATTTAAAAATTATTGGACTACCTGAAAGCCATGATCAAAGTAAGAACCTAGAAATCATCCTCCAGGAAGTTCTCAAAGAAAACTGTCCTGATGTTTTAGAACCAGAGAGCAAAATAGAGGTTGAAAGAATCCACAGATCACCTCGTGAAAAAGATCCCAAAAAGAAAACTCCTAGGAATATTATAGCCAGGTTCCAGAAATACACACTAAATAGGGTATCTTACCCTCCAGGAGAGTAGGGGGGAAGAGGATGAGAGAGGGGATGACAGAAGTGAAGGCAGGCTGGGGGGAAGGGAAGTTGGAAGCACCCACTTTTGAACAGGGACAGGATCAAAGTAGAGAATAGAACAAGTGGGAGGGGGGATAGGAGGGAGGGAAATATAGTCATTCTTTTACAATATATCTACTATGTTATTTTTTTGCATTAGGCACACATGTACAACCTATACTGAAGTTCTTATCCTCCCAGTAAGGGTGGGTGACAAGGGAGTAAGGGAATGAATGTGGAATTCAGTTTTAATATCAAATATATGTGTGTGTATATGTATGTATATATATATATATATATATATATATATATATATACTATTATCAATACTATTTTACATGTAATTGGGAAATAAGATATACAGGCACTGGGGCATAGAGATCCACTGGAAAAGTCAAAAGGGGTATGGGAGAAAATATGGGAGAGAGCAGATTGGAAGAGGGGATATCCTGTGGGACTGTTATTTTGGGGCGGTGGGTAGGGGAAAAGCAGGGAGAAAATCTGTAACCCAAAATCTGGTGGAAATGAATTATATAAATCAGAAGTTAATAAAGCACTTGAAAAAAAGAAATTAGACCTTTGTAAAAACATTGACTATAAAAATTGTTTCCCATTTTTCTGCTTTCCTTCTAATATTGGTTGTATTGGTTTTGTTTGTGCAAAACCTTTTTCATTTAATACAATCATCCATTTTGCATTATATAAAGTTCTCTATCTCTTGCTTGGTCATAAATTCTTACCGTCTCCAAAGATCTGATAGGTAAACTATGCTTGTTCTCCTAATTTGCTTATGCTGTCTCTCTTAATGTTAAAATCATGTACCCATTTGAACTTTATCTTGGTAAACAATGTGAGATGTTGGTCTATACCTAGTTTTTTTCCATGATATTTTCCAGTTTTACGAGCAGTTTTTGTCAAATAATAATTTTTTTACCCCAGAAGCTGGAGTCCTTGAGTTTATCAAACAGTAGATTACTATAATCATTTACTGCTATGTCCTATTTGCCTAATTTATTCCACTGATCCACCACTCTATTTCTTAACCAGTACCAAATGTTTTTGATGATTGCCACTTTATAATATAGTTTTAGATCTGGTACAGCTAAGCCACATTCTTTTGAATTTTTATTCTCATTAATTCCCTTGCTATTCTTGACCTTTTGTTCTTCCAGATAAATTTTGTTATTTTTTATCCATCTTAGTAAAATAAATTTTTGGTAATTTAATTGGCATGGCACTGAATAAGTACACTAATTTACATAGAATTGTCATTGATATTAAATTGACTTGGCCTACCCATGAGCAATTAATATTTTTCCTTTTTTTTAGATTGACTTTCTTTGTATGAAGTGTTTTGTAACTGTGTCCATATAGTTCCTGGGTTTGTCTTGGCAAGTAGAATCCCAAATATTTTATATTGTCTACAGTTATTTTAAATAGACTTTCTCTCTTGCTGCTAGGCTTTGTTGGCAATATATAGAAATGCTGATGATTTATGTGTGTTTATTTTATATCCTTCAACTTTGCTAAAGCTGTTAATTTTTCCTAGTAGTTTTTTGCTTGATTCTCTAGTATTCTCTATACTATCATAACATCTTCAAAGAGTTATAGTTTTGTTTCCTTATTGCTTATCCTAATTACTTCAATTTCTTTTTCTTCTATTATTGCTAAAGCTAACATTTTGAGTATAATATTGAATAATAGCGGACATCCTTTTTTCACCCTTGATTTTATTGGTAAGGCTGGTAGTTTACCCCCATTATGGATAGTGCTTGCTGATGGTATTTTACTTGCCATTTTAAGGAAAACTTCATTGATTCCTGTACTCTTTAGTATTCTTTTTCTGCATCTATTGAGATAATCATATGACTTCTGTTACTTTTGTTATTGATATGGTTGATTATGCTAATTGTTTTCCTAATATTGAACCATTCCTGCATTTTTGGTATAAATCCCACTTGATAAAAGTATATATCCTCATGAAGAATTGCTATAATCTCTCTGTTAATATATTTGCATCAATATTCATTAGGGAAATTGGTCTATAATATTCTTTCTCTGTTTTGGCTCTTTCTTGTTTAGGTATCAGCACCATATTTGAATCATAAAAGGAATTTGGTAGGATTCTTTATTTGCCTCTTTTTCCAAATAGTTTTATAGCATTGGAATTAATTGTTCTTTAAATGTTTGATGGAATTCATTTGTAAATCCATCTCACCCTGGAGATTTTTTCTTAAGGAGCTCATTGATGTTTTGATTTCTTTTTCTAAAATGGGATTATTTAAATATTTATTTTCCTCTTCTGTTAATCTGGGGAATTTACATATTTTTGCAAATATTCTTCCATTTTACTTAGATTATCTGACTTATTGGCATACAGTTGGTCCCATGGTCCCATGATGTGTCCCTTAGTAAATTGTGAGCAAGCAATCAAAAGTACTTTAACCTATCTTCTTTTTACAAAATTCATATAACAGAAGTAGAAAATATATCACACTTTATTTTTCACTATTAAAATGACTTTAATTAAATAAAAATCTCCATTTCATTCTCTGTGTATAGTACTTTATGGCAACTGTTTTCTTTGTTGGTAGTTTGCAACTAGTGATATATTGCAACTAAGATTGCCAGCCATAAGCTAGAAATCAGAAATTCAATTTCTATAAATCCTGATGTAGAACAAAGGGAAATTGCAAGTTGTGAAACCCAAATTAACTTCTAAAATATCTTTATTGCCTTACAATTTTTGAAGTGTTTAAATGTTATCATAGGTACTTATCATACATAACACACATATGTGTGTATATGTCCATGTATGCATACATAAGTATATATGTAAACCAAGTAAACTCCGAGGGTCCTTATCATTGTTCCCACTCCCACTGATGAACCAAGTCACCAGAGCTTGGGTATATCTCCCACTCAGAATTCTAAGTGTACCCCTATATAGTTCAGGGGGAGGGGAGATATCAATATTATTGTTTTAAACCTCCACTGGTGTAATTCCTTCTAAGATTATCCATTGGGAATCATTTTAGCCAGTCAACTTTAAGATGCTTTCAGAAGAACTATTCATCAAAGTGTCACAGTAAAAATGGTTGGTATGAACGTCTCTCCAAAAGACTTTGACACATGTTCCTACCAATTCCTAAGAGTCCTGTGAAAAGTGGGATACAATTCAGAAAGCATACAGCAAAATGTCTTACAGCTCTGTGTTACTGGAAGTCCTTTTCTCCCATTCATTTGGTGCACAAGAAATTTTGTATGAGGGTGGCAAATTTGAATCCATCTATTCTTGGCTCCTAATGCAGACACTGCTATCAGCTCATCGAGGGATTTGCCTATGACTCAAAGAGTATATGGGATGTACAAGATACTCCAGACCTCTTGAAGTTCACAAAGTTCTCTTAACAAAGTAGCCAAAAGGAGGAGAGGCAAAGAGTAGACACAAATTAGACTGAAAATATGACCTACCTCTACTTTACCCCAGACTTGTTTCTTGAGAGTTTAAGGGAAAGCTATGCTTACTCCATCCTCTCAAATGATTAATTCTCAAGTTAGATAACTGATAGAAGACACATTGGGTGTGACCATGCTTCCTACACCTATTCAACATAATTTCTGTGCAAAATCACTACAGTTTTAAAGGACTGTGATTGATTAATAGTCCAATTGAGACATGTTTTCACCTACTTAAGGTGATATTTCTAAAGTGGAGCTTTCTCTTTCCACATATGTGCATATATATGTATAACATGTATACAGGTATGCATGGATATAACATGCACACATACATTCATGCTGGCATGCATGCATATCTAGATGTATGTGTATTTTCTTCCTAACAAATCTATGTGTTAGATGGTACACATTCAAGATTGTCTTTTCATGGATGAAGAAACAGGTGTTGAATGGTTAAATAAGTCATCTATCATTAATAATAATAATAGTAATAATAACTAACATTTACATAGTATTTATGTATTAAAAGGTAATTGGGAAATATTTAGCAAAATAAATATAAATACAACACAACATAGATGATGCAAATGTGTGCTTTTCTAGGTCAATATACAATCTGTAAGAATTCTTATGTAAAGTTTCTTTTTGAATTCTCTAAACCACAGAGAAGTAGGTCCCTGCTTTGGTAGCGGGAATTCCTCTCTGAGGGCTCCCTACATCAATTAAATCGTCATTAAACCTTTTCTCTGTTTATCTGCTATCTGTGGATCCATTGCTCCTCTGTGGAATAGTATTTATTTGCAAAGAAAGTAAAATATTTTTTAAAAAGAAATGATTATGGTTGAATGACCTATGCTTGTTGAAGCCACAAGACTTCTTTGTGATCACCATTTTTTCTAACTGATCATTAACTCTATTATAATTCCTTTAAGATTTTTTTTCCTGGAATTTAAGTGAAGCTACTTTTTATCTCTCTTTTACAGAGATCAAGTGCCTTGCCCAGCTAGTAAGTTTCTGAAAGCAGGATTCAAACTGAGATTGTTGACTCACTGAATGAGTCTACTGCCATTTTGACCATTAATAATTGTTACTTAATTCCTGAAGGAATCAAATAGATAGCCAGAAAGCCCTTGGCTGCCCTGGATGAACACAAGTCACCTGACACAGATGAACTGCATACCTGGGTTTTGAATCCAGTCAAAAAGCATTTATTTAGTGCCTACTGTATGTAGGCATTTTGTATATTACTGAGGATATTAAAAAAAAAGTCCCAGTCCCTGCTTACACTTTATATTCTAATGTGTAATGCAATACATAAAGCATACACATGGAGGATGGAACACAGTTTGAGAGAAGTTATCTCTTACTTCCAGATGAGGAGAATGAGAAAGGCCTCTGGGAGTAGGTAAGATTTAAGCTGTTTCTTGAATGAGGAGAGAGAAACTAAGAGCATGAAATAAGAGGTTAGAACATTGTAGGTGTGGCAGACAACTAATGAAAAGGCATAGAGCTTGGGGACAGAGCCAAGATGGCAGAGGAGAAGCAGGAACTTGCTTAAGCTCATCCCCTAATCACCTCCAATACCTGTAAAAAATGGCTCTAAACAAAATTTAGAGCTACAGAACCCACAAAATGACAGGGTGAAACAAATCTCCAGCTGAAGACAGCCTGCCAGCCAAACAGGAATGGTCTATTGCACCAGACTGGGAGCGGAGTGCAGTCCCCTGTGGGCCACACTGGCACAGATCAGGCCAGAGTAGACCTCAGGGGACTGAATCACTGGCAGCTGTGGTAGTTTCCAGACATCTCAACCCACAAACACTAAAGATAAAGTTAAAGGTCAGTGTGGAAACCCTGTTGGACATGGTTTAGAGAAGACTATGATCTGGCCACAGCTCCCAGGGGAGTGGAGATGGTGGTGGTGGCAGTAGCAGCAAGGGCAGCAGCAGCTGTGTCCGGAGCTCCAGGTTCACAGATGGTGGGGGGATCAAGTGGCTGATTAGAGGGCAATTGCAGGAATGTCTTTGCTGGCTCTGAGACAGAATTCTCTTGCTTTGCCTTGTTTGGATCTGGGTAACAGTCTTGAGTGGTGGTCCTGTGGTAATGAAGATATTGTGGCAGCTGTGGAGAAGGAGTCCCCTTAACAGTTCTGAGGAAGGTGCCTAGAAGTAGCTCTGATAACAACTGTGAAAAACACCAGAAATTTGGAACAAAGCACTCTCCATTCCGGAAGCAGAGTTCTACCGTGGCAAAGAGCTCAAAAGTCAAGTAATTGACTGGGGAAACATGCAAACAGAGGAAAAGATATCAAAATATAGAATCTTTCTTTAGTGACAAAGAAGACCAAAATATAGAACCAGAAGAAGACAACTAAGTCAAAACTGTATCAAAAGCCTCCAAGAAAAAATATAAATTGGTCTCAGGCCATGGGTGAGCTCAAAGAGGATTTTGAAAATCGAGTAAGAGAAGTAGAGGAAAAATTGGAAAGAGAAATGAGAGTGATGCAAGAAAATCATGAAAAATGAGTCAACAGCTTGCTAAAGGAGACCCCCCCAAAATACTGAAGAAAATAACACCCTAAAAATAGACTAAATCAAATGGCAAAAGATGTCCAAAAAGTCAATGAAGAGAAGATTGCCTTAAAAAGTTGAACTGGCCAAATGGAAAAGGAAGTCCAAAAGCTCACTGAAGAAAATAATTCCTTCAAATTTGGAATGGAGCAAATGTAAGCTAATGACTTTATGAGAAATCAAGATATTATAAAACATATCCAAAAGAATGAAAAAAAATAGCAAACAATGTGAAATATCTCATTGGAAAAGGCATGGAGCAGAGACATGAAATGTGTAGGCCAGTGTAGCTTAAGTAGAGTGTTTATAGAAGAGGTTAAAGTGTAAGAAGGGTGAAAAAAATAGGAAAAGGCCAAGTTATGAAGAGTTTTAAATGTCAGTCAAAAGTCTTTATATGACATTTGATTCTGGAAGCAACTAGGAGTCAGTGGAGCTCATTGAGGTAACATAGATCTATTCTTTGGGGGAAAAAATTATTTTAGAAGCTGAGTGGACAATAATTTGGAATCAGGAAAGATTTTAGGAAGACGTACTTCTTTAAAAGCCATTGTAATAATCAAGCTAAGAGGTGATAAGGGCCTAAACTTGGTTTATGCCTTTGTGAGTGAAATCAGGTAAATGTAGAATATGCGATGATATGATATGACACACAAAATTTGTCAACAGATTAGATTTGTGGGGCAAGTGAGAATAAGGAATTTACAACTGAAAGAATTAAATGATTTGACTGCTTGGTCACTGTTACTGATATCTAAAAGTTGCATGAAAGTTGCAAGGGATTGGAGAAGAGGGAATGTTTTCCTAGCTTTAAAAAAATAAAAAAAGAAAGGAAGGAAGGAAAAAGGAGGGAGTTAGCAAACTATAGGCCAATGAAGTTAATTTTCACTTACTAGAAAAATTCCAAAATATTTAATTGAAGAGATGGTTAGTAAACAACTACAAGAGGGAGAAGTAATCAAAAAGAACCAGCCTAGCTTCAGCAATAAAAGGTCGTGCCAGTCTAACCTGATTCCTGTTTTTAACCATTACTGAGCTGAGAGAGCAATGCAATGTTATAATTATTTCTAGGCTTATCAAACCATGCAATTCTTATGGAAATGGTAGAACTATGGAGTTCAGTGATACTCTAAATGGAATTGCTTGAATTAATAAACTAAAAAACTGGTCAGTAATGGTTTCCTGTCACCCAAGACTTGAGGGCCACTTTTCTGCTATATTTTAGAGGGGATACTTTTTTTGGAACAGATGGTAAAGGATGGCTTCTGGACTTGTTTCAAGCCCTGAGATTGTGTGATTCTATATATGTGTGTATATATATATGTGTGTGTGTGTGTGTGTGTGTGTGTGTATGTATATGCTTGTATATATATTCATATGTTTATATATGTGTATATATATATATGCATTCATCCATATATACAAGCAAATAATAATTTTGATTAATTGAATTTGAAGCATTTTTTTCCCTAAGATATCTTCACGGGACCTTGTATTACCCAATTACTCTCATTTTCGAATAAAATGAGGTACACGGATATTATTTGATTGTAAGAAATTGTTGTGACTTGTTTTTGTTGTTGATGTTGCTATTGAGGTTGTTATATTCTGACAGACAGTTGCATCCTTAGGGAATAGTGATCTGTAACAAATAGCCTGTGTTTATTCTAATCTTCAAGGTAAGTGAACTTAGAAACAATTACACTTCCTTTTAAGTACCCATTTCAAGTGTGAACTTAAAAAGAATGTTACCAGTTTCTAAACTTTTTTTAAGATTTAACTCATCATATGATTATATCCTAATTCTTTAGACCCTTAAAAAGATAGTTAGCATCATGATTTTGCCTGGGGCAAAATGTTTTAGAATACTGTCATTTTACTGGGATAGACAGGCTCTACCCAGTTTCTCCTATTCATTTTCTCTAGGCCTGTAAATTGTCTCACGTAGTATTTTGTCTTAAGGTAGTTTGGAGATGATCAGAAACACCTTTCTTGTCACTCTAAACTCACAGGTAACAAAACTCTCCCAAATCCTCTGACCATTTAGACAAGAATGAGTTTAGGAGTTCTCTCCCAAGAAGGGTGAGGATTAGGACTCTTGACTGTTTCACTTTACCTGCAACATTAGGCACTTGGCTGAGGGAAAAATAAATTTCAAAAGTTCCTCTCATTTGTATCTACTCGATGAATATTTTTCTTCTTTAATCACACATTTTAGAACAAATTTTAAGATTGTATCTTGAATTTCCAATTTTACCAAAGAATGGGGTTTGGTACATATATTGAATGCCTTTAATCATGTCTGTGTACATGGGAATGGGCTAGAGAGCCTCCTTACTGGAGAATTGCAATGATATGTAATTGAAATGCCTTGTAGAGACTTGAGCATGTGGAAACATTGAATGCATGACTCTAGTCTGATTTCTAGAGTGATAAGAATACCCATTTCAATTATTGCATAACCAGAAATGGAAGTGCCTTCAAAGGATAGTAGGTGACCAGAAGCTTGGCCATTTTCTCATCGATTGTATTTCTCTTTGGCTATTCTTTCTTACTTTGACTCCTTTGCTAACAGTGTTCAGTCAGATACAACATGGTTAGAGGAAAATTCTTGTATCTTCTTTCCTCTGAGGCCATCTGGCTTATGACATGAAACTTGGTCCTTTGCCTTTGTGCTTATTTTGTTTCTTCCTTAGGCAAAGATATTGGAAACTCCAAATATGTGAATTTGGTAATGTCAAAAGAATGAGGTTCCCAGAGTTGATGTTTTGCAACCAACTAAGCATTGCATCTCTAATGATAAAAGAATAACTTCTAGACCTCTTCCAATCATAGCTGAGACAGTACTTAGCCAGCAGCAATGAGTCAATTGAATATCGACTTTTGGGACTACTGTTATGTAGTAACTGAGACTAAGTCTGAGCTCCCACTTTTGAGATAAAGTGGTGTAGGAAAGAATGTGCCCCCAAGGTGTTGGGAGGAAATGTTTCTTGGATTATTCTAGCTATATCTTTAAAGTAAATATCGCTTTGTAAAAGCTAATTGATGTTAAGTATTTAAATTTGTCACTGGAATACTAATCACTAGGACTTAGCAGTCTGGGGAAACATTAATGCTGGGGACTCTAGCCAATTACATTAGAGAAAGACAAACCCTAACCCCCTCTGTATAACACTAAAAATGGAGAGATGTAGTTAAACTAGCTCTGAAAAAATGGGCCACAGCAAGTTGGGTAAATGTGGGTCATCACCTAGGATAAAATTAGACCCTTTGCACTTGTGAGAATTCCTGGAGAAATATTATATTAGAGACTTTTGTTTTTGGAAATCCTAGTTTGAGGGATTCTAGAGAAAAATTCGACAAATGAGAAAAGGCCAAGACTCTGGTCACTGGTACCTTTGAAGACACTCATTTCCAGCTGCAAAGCTCTATTGAAAAGGTTTCTACAAACTCTGTGAACAGTACAATCAAATTAGTTCAGAATGCCTATGCCTGCTCATCTTTCCAAGTCACTTTTATTACACAATATCACATCTCTTCTAGAAATAGGCTCTCAACATTTCCTGCATAAGTAGAAATGATCAGAGGCACTCTGTATAAGTACTAGTGGGTGGTACACATTTAATGATTGGGCAGGGGAGATGACAGAACTATTTTTTTTGGTGTTGTTTTAAAGAAGTGGTTTTAAATTTTAAGCAAATGTGTTTTTCCCCTTTAAAACTGATAGGTGACAATAATTTGTGCTTGAAGTAGTGGTGTAATTTGCAAAAATTAGAATCTATTTATTCTATTTATCTTTAACCATTTCTTTAAACATGTCTTTGTAAAAGCCATGTAACAGGCTGATGAAGAAGCTTGATTTGATTCATAATATGCAGAATGCAGTTGGCTGTAGAGCTCTGAAAAAAAGATACATCTTTCAGTGGTTTTGCCACAATTTTCTGAATTCCCTCTTTGTCCTGATTAATAGGCCCACCACTGTTGAAGCTGAGAGCATTTGCATTAGCAGGACCTAAGGCTTATGGTAGAGTAGCATATTGTTCAGCTGTTCAGTTCAGTGCACGGAGAGCAACTTTGCAGGCTGTTTGGATTTCCTTTAGGGGAATCCCACAAAAACAAAGATGCACGTCTTAAGACTAGGAAGAAAGAATAGACCTTGTTGATAAACTGCATTTATTTTATACAAGAATATTTTTTATCCTCATAAAATGGTAGAAGATTCCTTTTTCATGAAAGGAGAAATTATATATATATATATACATATATTATATGTGTATAATATATATTATATATATATATATATATATATATAATATTGTTCTTGTAATAGAGTATGAAAAGCAACGCTAAAGAAAAGGCAGCAGATCAGAGAGAGAAGCCAACATCTAGTTATTTGATGTCCCTTTCAGGTATCCCCACAAAGACTGAATGCATATCCATTAATATTTATTCAGCCTCGGGTGTGGGTTATAGTTCTCAAATGTAGAGCAGATACTTGGTAATATATCCAGAACAAGGGATCAAGACCCTGAAGAAGTTTACTTCATGTTTTTTTTTTTGTATTGCTATTATTTTACCATATAGTTACTGATGTTTTAATAGCTGGGTTGGGGAAGACATTAATAATGGGAAAGGGAAGTCTAATTCAGAGCAAGGACAAGGGCGTATTGAAATTTTAAAAGAAATTAAGTAAAGACGAATTTTCCATCACTGTACATACTAATTAAGAATAAGCAAAAAATCAGATCCCTCTGGTAAAGTCTACCTCTGTTTGCTAAAGGAATGATGTTATCTTGGTTTCCTGAGATAATGAGTTTGACACAGACCACATTGTGGTATAACAGCATGCCACTTAAATTCCATGAATAATATTAAAGCATGAATTCCTTCTGTCTGAAATTTTTGGCTCAGGGAGTTTTTAGTGATCTTTATTTAATATCAGATTCTGTAGTATAAAAATATTATTGAGATTATTGCTCGAAAGAATCTTGATTTGTTTTCTGTTTGGATATGGATAAAAAATTAAAGGCTGTTCATTTCAGTTAATTTTGTGACTGACCATGCCTAGAGATTGCCCTAGTAGTTACTGTTGATTTTCAAATCCAGTATAAAAACCTTTATTGAATGTGCTTTTTCATTCTCCACTCTTTGCTTCCATCCTCTTCATTGTAACTTGAATTTTACTGCATAAGGTATCAAACTGATGTGAGGAAAGTAGAAAATGGCATTCCTGATTTTTAACTAGATGCCAGCATTGTCACCAGTAATTTGAACCTCCAACTTTTACTGAAATGCTTCATTCTAATAAGTCATTTTAATAGGTATTCTCACATTCATCAATACTATATTATTTAAACTAAATTATAATCAAAATTATATTACCACAGATAGGTATATCCGTTTGGAACATTTCAATTTTTATTGGCCATCTGGCCTGCAGATAGTTATTCCTTTCCAGCATAAGAGCATAAGAAATGCTTAGGCTGAGTCATCCCACTGGGGCATCCAGCTTAATATTCTATCAGTGACAGTGGCACTGATTGACCTGATTACCCACATGATATAACCTCAAAAAGTTAAGGCCATGCCCCAACTATCATTAGCTTCTTCTGATTGGTTATTAATCTATAAGCATGAATTTTTTAGATTCTCCTTGAACCTTTTTTTTTAAATGCTGTACTGCCACCTGTAGTAATGACTTCCATAAATTTCCTACCCAGTGGTTAATGTGGTGCTCTTTTTTCATTTCTTGTAAAATTACCTCTTTCTGGTTTCAAGGATACCTCTAGGACTAGTATTCTGACATTTCCTAGAAATGTACCTATCAGGAGGTCACTTGAAAACCTTCAGGGAAGGGGAGCCCACTGCTTACTGAGGCAGCCTATTCTACTTTAGAAAGTTCTAATTAAGAATTTCTTTTTTCCTTAGACCAAACCTAAATTTGCTTCTTTATCAATTTTACCCATTGCAGAGTTCTGCCCTCTGGGACCAAGAAGAGTAGGCCTAATCTTTCTTGTATAGAAGCTAGAAAACACAATGGATAGAGCAATGGAGACAGGACACTTACTCACTGTGTGACCCTGGGCAAGACACAACCTCTGTCTGGGAATAATGATAATGAAAGAGGTTACCGATAAAGAGGATTAGGGTTGCTCTGGAGACCCCAAAATAACCAACACACCAGATCCTGCCAAATGAATTCAACTCAAGTCTTCTCAGCCAAAGAAAATTAGAGTTTATTAAAAGTTTGCTTGTATTAGACACAGAGTAAGTCTATGGCTCTCTCACTATTCTATGGCACTCTCACAAACCTGAAGACAGGATGGGGTCTTATATATAGAAGGTTGTGGGAAGAATCTAGCAGTGGTCTAGGGCAGGAGTTTGGGGAGGGTCTTCAGGAGGTAAAGTCAATGAGTGATTAAGAGTGGGAAGTCACTGGAGGCCACCTGGACACCACAAATAATGGTGGGCTAGGCCAGTTCAAGGGTGGATCCATATTTTGATAAGCTCAAGGGTGGGAAGTCTACAAAGAGCCTGGGTTCAGCCACAATGTAAGGTTTATTGCCTCATGCAAATGCCTCATTAAATGGGATGATTTAATCAAGAGTCCTAGGGATGTTCCCAGAGCCCATACCTCATCAATAACACCTAGTGGCCAAGGTAGTCATGAGAATACAATGAGATATTTGTAAAGCACTTTTCACATTTTAAAACCCTATATAAATGTTAGTTACTATTTACATGAAAGCACTTAAAATGCTTAAGGACAACTATTACTGATAAGGGTTATCATAAAATGATGAGGTATAGGGTTGAGACCCCAAAATACCAAGATGCTGGGTCCTGCCAAATGAATTGGACTCAAGTCTTCTCTCAGCCAAAGAAAAGCAAAGTTTATTAAAGATTGACCATATTGAGTAGACTCTTAAGGAGCCTCAGTATCTATGAGGCTTGCATTGGGCAAGAAGGCCAATCATCTGACATAGAGTGAGACTGTACTAAATCATTCTCCAGCCTTCCTCCTTTTATGGAGGCAAGATGGGTTTGATATACAGAAAGGTTGTGGGAGGAATCTTGGGGTCATCTAGAGGAGGAGTTTGGGGAGGGTCATCAGGAGGAGTCAATGAGGTCAGACTCCAGTAATGAGTGATTAAGGGTGGGAAGTTGCTGGAGGCTACCTGGAGACTTGGTGGGGTAGGCTAGTTCAAGGGTGTAACAGATTTGGGTATAGATATTTTGGGAGGATCAAGGGTAGGAAGTTGCTGGACCACGGAGGGCTAAGCTAGTAACAAAGGTTTGGGCAGAGCCACAATGAAAAGCTTATGGCCTCAGGCAAATGTTTCAGGTGGGAAGATTCAAAGAGAGGGCAAGGGGGTTCCCAGACCCTGTACCTCATCATTACCATCCCCCAATTTAAATCTTCTCTTCCCCTGGCTAAACATTCCCAGTATGTTCATCTGACAATCAAAGGTCCTTCATCCTTGTGCTTGTGTTATTATGGGTACTCTCCAGTCTACCAGTGTCCTCCTACAGTTGGATTACATCTCTTTTCAGTCCTTGTCTTTACAGATTAGTGGTTACTAATTTAAAAATATATTCCATTAGGGAAGTTCCTTCATCCCATGGATCATTTTAGTAGTCAATCTTGGAACTTGTCCATCTTCTGAGGAGAGGTGACAATAACTTAAACAGATGCCTAAGGGAAGGGAAAGAGATGTTTTTGTACAAGGATACAGTAATGTTTTCTGTTTTGATTCCTATAGCTTTCCAGATACTGCTCAGAATTCATTTTACTTTCTCTTTATTTATGCATTGTACCTTTGGAGAAGAGTTTGCAAATCTCTTTCCTTAGTCTAACCAATGTCTTGAAATTCCTGTAAATAAATATGGCTTGAAATAGTTTTCTTTGAGTAATATTAAGATAGTCACAGACTTAGTAGGTACTTAAGAAAAGGTCCCACCAAAATATTTTTTTCTGAGCCTCTCAAATTTTTTCAGGAAAATATATGATAATTTAGGTTTTCATTATGCTAGTTAACTTCCTTCCACCTCTACTACCCTCACCCCTTAAAATGTAGCACCTTGGAGGCATTGTGGTATATGAAAATATGTTGAACTTGAGATCAAGATAACACTGGTATACTCCAGCTTCTGAAACTCACTAGCATGTGATCATAGTACTCAATCACTCAGAGCACTTCTTTCCTTACTAACCCATCACCTAGCTCTAGGTCCTCAAGTGCAGCTCTTTGACTGAATCCAAACTGCACAGAACAAGATTATCTGGATTCAGTTAAAAGGCCAAACTTGAGGACCTAGAGTGCTACATGTGGCCTTGAGGCCGCAGGTCCCCACCTGTGCCTACTGCAGTAGGCTTCTATTTGTTCTGTCTACCTGAAGCATCTTAACAACCTAGTCCATCCTCCACACAGTCACCAAAATGATTTTCCTAAAGTACAGGTCTGATCTTGTCACTTTCCCCACACTCAGTGAAATAAGGTGGCCCTCTATTACCTCTAGAAACAAATATAAACTTTTCTGTTTAGTTTTTAATTCTCTTTAATATCTGACCTTCCCATACTTTTCTGGTATACCTTATTTCCCTCGACACTCTGCAAGGTATTCCATCTCATATCTCCTTATATTTGTCTTGGTTTATTCTTATACTGGGATGTTCTCTGCCATTAGTTCTGTGAGAGATAATTTGCAGTGACGTTTCCCCATTCTGAAAAATCAAATCTAGAGTGGCTTCAGCATCTACCAGGCCTAAGTTTAGAAGTCACCTGACCTTGCAGGAATCTGGGACTTAAACCAATGGAGATATTCCCCAGTGCCACCTCAGCACAACATATGCCAAATAAGAACAGAAGTGCTTTCTCAAATGTACATTGGGTGATCTACTGTTTCCTTGTTCCGGTAGTTGAGATAGATTGCCATGCTTTGATTGTACACCTAACTTCCATCCAATGGAAGAAAAGGGTCAGGAGAGGGGTGGGGGAGAATTCTGTGTTAGGGCTTTATAACTTCACCATTTCCTTTTGTGAATTGCTTCTCCTCCATGACCATTTGTCAGGAGGGTGGCCCTTTCTCGAGATCGTATTAAACCATTCTTTTCTGCTTCCTACCTTGAGAAACCTCTGAGTATTATTTGGGTAAGGATTTCTGGTACACACAGTTCTTAAAATCTTTGATTTCCTTCAAGACTCAGGTTCTTCAAGTAGCACTCTCTAAAAGCAACCTTTACTGATTCACCAGTTTTAGAGCACTTCTTCCAAAAAATGCCCCCAAAAGTATTCATTTCATATGTTTGTAGATGTACATATATGCATAGAGAATATATGTATATGTATGTGTATGTACACACAGACATATATATTACTGTGAAACACTGACTACCTTGACCCTCAGTGGCTGAAGGCTAGGGAGCTTAGATTTTACACCTTATCTAGGGTACTCTGGCACCATTAAGGAAGTTTTTGAGTGTCTAGCCCCTCTGACAATGACTTTAGCCTATAATTATAGGAGATTTATATAGAGGCCCCTTCTATCACTGTTCTGTTTAACCGCTTAACAGTCAGACTTAGCTTTTGCCAAGGAATATTTATTTACTACAAAAGGTATAATCACAAATATTTAAATTTATCTTTCTATCATTTTAGAGGAATGGTGTTTCTGCCATTATGATAGTAATGGCAATTAAAGATTCCCCTGTATTGGCTTGGTTTTCAAATTGATCGTGTTAAAACCCAGAGCTTGTTAATCCCACCTGTGGGATGGACTTGACTTGAAAAGAGAGACACGAACTAGGAGGAGCTGGTGACTTAGATTTGGAGAGACAAGAGAGAGGCAGAGGAACTTTTTGGAAGCAGCACCTCTAACAACCCTATTGACTCACTGGCCAATCAAGAAGTATCTACTGAAAAACAAGCCTCCCTCCCCAGGCTTCAGATACATTTTAGCCTAGGGGCAGGGAAGATCTTCCAAATTTGCATTCCCATTACAGCCATCCAACTTCTGTTTCTGGGGAAGGGAAGGGGATTAGTTTAGGTTCATAGTTTAGTTTATTATCTATAGAGCACAGTCCCAAGTTCTGATTCCAAAATTCTACCTCAGGCTTAAGTTCCAGGCATCTGGGCTTCTCAGGACCTCTTTGCCAAGTGAACTGGCTATATCAGCCTGCCTGCAATCCTGACTCCAAGGTTGCTATGGCTTGGACTCCTGGGTCCAGATCTTCACCTAAAACTGAGAAAGAAAATGACACAGAATGGAAGCAAACACCCCTAAGCCCATTTCTCAAAGTGGAGTAAAAGAGTGGGGTATCCCTTCTCCCAGTTCAGTTCATGGCATCATCTTTCTGCGTGAACTGTGATCATTAACCACTGGATGCTATAGGAAAAAAGGATACAGGAAAGATGGTGAAGGAAAGAGAGTATGACTATCCAGGGCTGACTAGCCTTAAAGACAGATTTTCCCAGTTACAGAAGCAGTCCAAGGTGGTTACACCCACTCACTGGTAGGTGGTCCAGAGAGCCTCTATGTTAGGCAACTTGGGCATGCCCAGACAAGCCTGTCTTACACTTTTCCCTGTTTGAAATTTGCAGCCCCATAGGGATCCTTTTTTTTTTTTTTTAAACAGATTCCTTGTTCCAAGCTCAGAACAGTTCTCTGTGGTCTCTGCAAGAGGAATAAACAATGTTCGTCTGCTTACTTTAGTACTAGACAGTTAAGTCTCAAAATAGTCAATGTTTCATGATCATATAGAATTCCACATGTATAGATGAAAATCAGAATTATCCCCAAATACAAAGTTTTTCAAATTTACTAAACAAGGAACATTTCACAAAGTTTACTCAATATTTGTATTTGCTTAGCCTTCATCTTACAGGGTCTTTCTCAACTCACAAAAGAAAGAACAAAAACAGGCAGAGAAAACTGGCTTCACATCTCAGAAACCTGTTCCACATTGTATGGGCCAGAAGACCACTCACCCAAAATAACTCAGAGACTTCTCAAAGTAGAAGTAAAAATTTTATTACTCTCTTTCTCAAGAAAGGGCGTCCCCAAATCCAACAAGAGAGTCAGAAGGGAGGAAAGCACTACAGAAGGAAAAAGCAAGATTATAAAGCCCTAAGGTGGGAATTCCACACCTTCTCTACTGTCCCACCTTATCATTGGTTGGTAAGGCAAGCTCACAGTCTTCTTATTAATGCCAACCAATCAGCACAAAACCCTCTCCATTCATTAACCTAATTATTACTAATGAGGCTCTAATTTTGTTAGATAACATACATAATACATGAGGTCCACTACAAAAGTGCAGTAACAACCTCAGAACCCCGAACCCCCTTCAGTCTAACCTAGACGTGTCCTTATCTGGGCCTGAGTATCCCAAAGACGCTGTCTGCTTTCTGATTGGTCAAATCCACCTGCTGCTTCCAACTCCTTTTATTCTACATTATTTCATTTTTAGTATTATCTAGGAGTTCTCTGGGAACTGGGACCTCAACTTCTTCACAAGGGTACTGCCTCAACTCTTCCCAAGGCTACTGTCTGGTACTTTTTATCAGTAGTCTTGTTTTGGCAATTCTTGCAGTTTTATAGAAACTTAACCCTTTGCTTCCTCTCACACTACCATTCCTTTCCCCAAACTAAAAACACCCCTAATTTGGTCTCAATAGTTGATCCAATCAATTGTATTAATACTCAATAGCTCTTACATTATCTTGAAATACACAATGACCTACATATATGTGGGGAAACAATACTGAACTTAGTTACAAAATATAAGGAAGTAATAAGAATGTATATAGGATGTTCAGAATGGGAAAACTTCACTACAGGTTATCCCTCACAACATTGAGTTTTCCAAACTACATAGAGATCTGCCCATAGAGATTTGGGATGTAGGACTGACTAGGCATCACACCTTTCTCAGATAAGAAAACTATCCTGTGTGGAAACTTCCAGTGATACTGTCAGTGAGTAAAACCACCCAACTGAAGTTTGAACAAAATGTATCCCTTTCCACATAGAGCATGCCAAGATTCTCTAGAGGTCCTTAAGGACAAACAACAACAATAAGGCAATCCCCATAAAGATCCGGGCAATTTCTTTTGGGTCCTTATCTCAGTCAGGCTCCAAAATGTATTGTGTAAGTAGGAGGTGGGGAGTCATATGTATATGGGGGAGAATATTCATCTCTGGTGTCTCTTCACTAGACAAAAAAAAAAAGTACATTGGCAGACAAAAAAAATTCTCTAGGGACTTCATAGTTCATAGTCCAGGATAATTAGAAATAAAATCTTGGACAGAACCTCTCCAGGGATAGTCCCCACAAAACCAAAGAATCCATTTTTTCCCCGGACAAGGCCCACTTCCCCCACTACTGACTACCGTAGCCCCACCTATATGAAAGCCAATTAGATTTCACCACTCCCCTAGGGTTCTCAGAGATTTGGGAACATTTAGGCACTCTGCCAATGCCCCCAATACATGCCTTTGTTATTACAAGTGTAGAGAGTAGGACCCATATTCCCATGCTATTTAACCATTTAGCAGTATGTCAGCTGTACTGAACCAGCCTTTAACCTGTGGATGGCTGGAACCAGAGCAGGCTAGAGACGGGAGAGTCAAGAATCAAACTGAGGGAAATTCAAAGTAAGGGAAATGGTTTGCAAGCAAAAAGGCAGATTAGACATATGAGCCAGAGCCCTGGGCCGTTAGTGAGGCATACCAGCAGCAATGTGGGGGAGATCTCAATACTTCTATCAATGGCTACACAGTGATCTGTAGCCATGACAATGAAGGGCAACAGCAACAATGACACAAGTATGATTCATAGCAGAGTGTCATGACCACAACATGGGTACTTGTTCTGAGCTTGTCTGAGCTCAGAGAACACCTCATGCAGGTCAAAGCAACATTATACATTGGTTTGTGTATAATATACACAAAGAATTGCTGTTATGCCAAGCTCAGGGCACAGCTTGCTTGCTGAGCCTCAACTCTGGAAAATCAGGGTGTCTCCTAACATCTTGACAAGTAGGATTAAGTTTTACAAAGGAATATTTACTTGAAAATATAATCACAAATATACAAATTTACATGTTATATTAACATGTTAGTAATTCAATAAATATTAATTGGGCGATTAATAGACATAAGGATTGTTTAGGGCTGTTTCCAGTAGCCAACTGTGACTATATTTACTGTGCCTGTATTTATTCCTTTTAAATTATTGAATTGGCTATTTGAGAGGAGGGTCTTTATCATCTGATTGACAAACACACACACACACCCAAAGGGCTCTATGAATTCAGTGTTAGGTCTAGTTGTTGGCTTTTCATCTTGCCAGCATTTTCACTCTCTTATTTCCTGTAGACTCGTGGGAGCAGCTGTTATTGCTTGAGTTACTTTGAAGAGTTGAAGGCAAAGATGGAAAAATTGAAATGCTCAGAGATTGTGTATCCTGCCTGACTAGGTAGAACAATGCTTTGAGCCAATTCACATGGTATGATTATACAGAGATTAAGATGACTACTGCCCTTTGTAGCCAGAAGTACTACTTCTTTCTCAATGTCCTGCACTTTGGCTCCTGAAACCTATTGTATGTGCTCTTAAGGGGCTCTGTATTTTATACATCAAAAGTCTAAGATCCAAATAGGAAATAAATCCTTCAGGCTATATGAGAGGGATAAAAGTCAAGGCACATTAACTATGTGTTTTTGTTTTGTTTTGCTTTGTTTTAAGAAACTAACACAATTAAAGAGGGAAAGTTTTGTTACTGGTGAAAGGAAAAGGTGTGGCCTAGCGAAGACAGGTCCAAGTCCCACTGTGACTCATCATGGCTTTCTGATCTTAATAATTAATTTGAATAACAAAGAATTTGTAGATATGCATTAATGGAAGGGGAGTCTCCATAACAGGAGTGCCTTATACTCAGTAAATTCAATGTCCAAACCAAAGAAAAAACAAGTTTTAAAAGGAAGTCTATACAAAAACACTTCAAGTGTCTCAGACATCACTATATGATTCTGTATATCCAACAAATATCCAAGATATGGAAATTCTGCTGGAAAGAAAGAAAGAATACATCTTGACTGTAGGCAAGCTTGAATCATTGATATTTCAGCTAGTTTTCTCACCATATGTCCAAAAACAACTGGGGGAACTGCCTATATTTGATTTGAAACTTTCTGATGCTTGTGAGTGACAATCCTATTAACAAAATAGTCTTTATTTGTTATACAGAATCTTTTTTTAAAAAAATCATACTCCAGTACATTGATATAACAGACTTGAGTCCAAATCTTGCTTGTTATAATTACTACCTGTGTAGCTCTGTGAAAGTCATTTAGCCTTTCTACCATATCTATTTCTATATATCTTTGTGTGCATATATATTTATATGTGAATATGTACATCTATATGTACATATGTATACATACAAATATGCATGTGTATGTGTGTGTATATATGTAGGTGAATGTTTATATGTATGTACAAATATTTGCGTGTATCTAAATCTGTATCTATATGAACAGAATTGTTATGAGGATTAGAAAAAATACAGTAAAGTGATTTGCAAACCTTGTGTTTTCTCTAAAGCAAAAGTCTGACCATGGTGTATCCTTGCTCAATAAATTCAGAATCACCTGCAAGATCAAATATAAATTTCCCTTTGACATTTACAGTCCTTCACAATCTTATCACCTCTACCTTTCAGCATTTTTTCACCTTATTCTCAGACATGTATTGTATAGTCCAACTTCACTGGCTTTTTTTTCTGTTCCTTGAATTTGACGCTCCATCTCCTACCTCTGTAACTTTTCACTAGCTTATCCTCCCCACTTCTGCTGCTAGACTTTCCTTGCTCCATTTAAGACTCATCTCAAATCCTACCTTCTGCAAGATCTTCCCCTCCCCCACTAGCACCTTACCTCTGAAATTACCTTCTATTAACATTGTATATAACTTTGATGTGTACACTTATTTTCATGTTGTTTCCTCCATTAGAATGTGTGTTCCTCTCCTTGAAGTTAACAAAGTTGCCTTAATGGTTTGCATACCTTGTCTGAGTAAAACAGCCTTTGAGCTATTGGGGAAATTGTTGTCTTTGGGGGAGGAGAAGAGATAGACATTCTACAATTCTGGATAGCTAGCGCACTGTTGGCTTGGTTTCAGTGACACATGGAACTTTTGCAATTGAAGAATTCAAAGGAGTGTCATTTTAAAAAAGTTGTAGAATAAGCAGTTGGTTTAGTCATCTAATACACAAAAAAGACTGTTCCCATATTTTTATCTAACTGTAACTACAAGCAAAAATAAACCCTGCTTTTCAATTGTAAGTGCTTTAGAGTTTCTCTTTCTCACTAACACTAAATGTATCAGGTGTTTTCCCTGTTTCTCATTGAAAATCTTTTTTTTTTTTTGTCTTTTTTTTTTGGAGGGGAGAAAACAGGGCAATTGGGGTTAAGTGACTTGCCCAAGGTCACACAGCTAGTAAGTGTTATAAGTGTCTGAGCCTGGATTTGAACTCAAGTCCTCCTGACTCCAGGGCTGATACTCTATTCACTGTGCCACCTAGCTTCCCCTAACTCATTGAAAATTTTAAAAGAAATATTTATGTTCCCTTTGTGAAAATTCCTCACCCTTCAAAACCTTTTCCGAAGTCATTTAAAATAAAAGGGAGGGGGAGCTTGAGAACAACAACAACAAAAAAAAGAGTGTTCCTTCAGGGCAGAGCGGGTGTTATGCCTCTCTTTATATTCTTAGGGCTTGGCACAGGGCTTGGCACATAGTAAATGCTTAAAACTTACTCCTATACTTATTGATTGACTGAATTTATGTACTATAGAAATGTGAGCTCCTGTTCTTATTACATATAATCTCCTTAATATAAGGAGAGCTACCTTAGTACGGACCACAATTTGTCTACCCTTTGATTTCTTGTGTTATTCTTTTCCATGTTTTCCCATATAAGGGGATCAATTAAATATCATAGAGGCCTTCCGCTAGATCTTTCTCTCTTTTTTATTTCTTTTTGGAGGGCAATGGGCATTAAGTGACTTGACCAAAGTCACAAGGCTAGTTTTTGTGTTAAGTATCTGAGGCTGGATTTGAACTCAGGTCCTCCTGACTCCAGGGCTGGTGCCATCAGCCGCCCCACCACTAGATCTCTTGATAGTTTTGGGGATAACAATGGAGCAAATAGTCCATCCATCATAAGATCATTGATTTAGAGTTTGAAGGACCCCCTGAGGTTATACTACTCAATCTCATCATTTTACGATTAATGTAATGGAGAACCAAAGAGGTCAATTGACTTTACCAATATTACATAGGTAGTACATGGCAGATGCAGAATTTGAACCCAAGTCCTCTGACTAGAGGCAGTGAGGTGGTAGAGTAGATGGAGCATTGGGCCTCAAGTGAGAAATATCTGAATCCAAATCTGTTCCCTTGGGCAAGTAACTTACTGGTGATTCAATTTGTTCGACTGTAAAATGGGGATAATAATAGCACCTACCTCCCAGAGCTCTGTTGAAGATCAAATGAGATATTTGTAAAGTGCTTATCACAGTGCCTGGTATATAGTAAATAAATAATTGCATTTTTAAAAATTCCTTTTATCTTCATTTTCATAATATATATATATATATATATATATATGTATTATATATATATATATATACACACACACACACACACATACATGCTGTTCCCATTAGACTATGCTGCCAAGTTTCCTTCCTCTTACTCCATAAATGGCCCAGTATTTCCTATAATAAACCTCTTAAACAACATCCTTTACACTGTTTCTCTATGCCATTCCTCATGGTGGCCAAATGTGTTTGCTATCATTATACAGCATGTCCATGGCAGATTCCAAATGGAAGAGGGATTCCTTATGAGTGGTGAAATCCTTTGCAAGCTCTTGTCTCTGGATGACATTGTACTGATGATATAAGTGCTGGAACACTGCATGATGTCCTAAATGAAAAATATGAACTCCTCATAAAGGGCCAATATAAATAAGAACAACAACAACAACAGTATGCAGTTTAAAAAAATCCTACATGCAAAGATTTCAGTTCTTCATCTAATGCCCGGTTCTGTACACACAAAACCCTAGACCCATTTTTTTTTTTCCTTCTAGGTCTCAAGATGCAGAATGGCCTAGTAAATAGAACTGACCTTGGTCAGGAAGATGTGGGTTAAAGTATAAAATTTATTGCCTCTGTGATTCTGGGAAAGGCACTTAACTGCTCGAGGATCCCAGGAAAATCTAAAGAATGGAAATTAAAGAAAATATGAAATTCTACATTAGTGGATGGAATATTTTTTCAATGAAAATTATTTATATATTTATTTATTATTTAATGTATTTATTTTTAGTTTTCAACATTCATTTCTACAAGATTTTGATTTAGAATTTTTTTCTCCCCATCTTCCCCCACCCCAAAATATCAAGCCTACTGAATATCACTTCCCCCAATCTGTTTTCTCTTGTATCTTCCCCCTTCACATCCCTAACTTTCTAGTATGACAAGATGGATTTATATACCCCAGTATTTATATATGCTATTTCCCAGTTGCATGTAAAAAAACAATTTTTAAACATTTGTTTTTAAAACTTTGACTTCCAGATTTTTTTCCCTTGTTCCCTCCTCATCCAACCCCACTGAAAAGATAAGCAATTCAATATAGATTATACATGTGGAGTTACCAAAATCATTTAAATAGTAGTTATATTGTGGAAGACTAATTATAATTCCCTCCATCCTCTCCTGCCCCCACTTATTCTATTTTCTCCTTTAACCCTATCCCTTTTAAAAAATGTTTGCTTCTAATTACCCTCTCCCCCAATCTTTCCTCCCTTCTATCCTACTCCCTCTCAGCCCCTACCCCCCTATTTTCTTGTATGGTAAGATACCCAATTGAGTGTGTATGTTATTCCCTCCTTAGGCCAAATTCAGTCAGAATCAGGTTGTCCCATTCCCTTTCACCTTCCTGCACTTCCCCTCCATTGTAACAATATTCTCTTGCCTCTTTTATATGAAATACTTTACCCTAATATATTGCTCCCTTTCTTCTTTTACCAATAAATTCCTCTCACCTCTTAATTTTATTTTTTAGATATCATTCCTTCATATTCAACTCATCTGTGCCCTCTGTCTATGTATAAATGAACATACAAATGCCCACACTCACATATATATTTATATACACATATATCCTCCTATACGTGCATATATATGTATTTACACATATGTGTATACATATACATATATATTCCCTTCAGCTATCCTCATACTGAGAAAAGTCTTATGAGTTACAATTATCGTTTTTCCATGTAGGAATGTAAATAGTTCAACTTTAATAAGTTCCTTATGGTTTATTTTTCCTGTTTACCTTCTCATGCTTCTCTTGCTTCTTGTATTTGAAAGTCAAATTTTCTGTTCAGTTCAGGTTTTTTCATCAAGAATGCTTGAAAGTCCTGTATTTCATTGAATGACCATATTTTCACCTGAAGTTTTCCTGGGTAGGTGATTCGTGGTTTTAATCCTAGCTTCTTTGACCTCCAGAAAATCATATTCCAAGCCCTTCAGTGCCTCAATGACCTCAATGACTCAAAGACCTGCTAGGTCTTGTGTTATCCTGATTGTGTTTCCACAATACTCAAATTGTTTCCTCCTGATTGGTTGCAGTATTTTCTCCTTGACCTGGGAACTCTGGAATTTGGCTATAATGTTCCTAGGAGTATTCTTTTTGGCATCCTTTTCTAGAGGTAATTGGTGAAATTTAAGAGGAAGGGATGATATTTAAAAGGTGAAGTTAAGAGGTGAGAGAGGAATATAATGAGAGGAAATGGGGAGAGACAAAATGAGGTAAACTATCTCATATAGAAGAGGCTAGGGAAAATAGTTACAATGGAGGGGAAGAATAGGAAGGCAAAAGGGAATGGGTTAACCTTATTCTCATTGAATTTGGTTCAGGAGGGAATGACATACACACTAAATAGGTTATCTCATCCTACGGGAGTGTAGGGGGAAAGGGGATGAGAGGGGGGATGATAGAAGGGAGGGCAGCCTGGGGGGGAGGGGAGTTGGAAGCACCTACTTTTGAAAAGGGAGGGGATCAAAGTAGAGAATAGAACAAGTGGAAGGTGGGATAGGAGGGAGGGAAATAGAGTCAGTCTTTTACAATATATCTACTATGGTAATGTTTTGCATAGCTACATATGTATTACCTATACTGAATTGCTTATCTTTCCAGTAAGGATGGGTGACAAGGGAGGAAGGGAATGAATCTGGAATTCAAATTTTTAAAATCAAATGTTTAAAAAAAATATATATATATATATATATATACTATTAATAATACTAGTTTACATGTAATTGGGAAATAAGATATACAGGCACTGAGACATAGAGATACACCATACCCTAGTGGAAAAGTCGAAGGGGGTATGGGAGAAGATATGGGAGAGAGCAGATTGGAGGAAGGGATATCCCGTGGGACTCCTATTTTGGGGAGGTGGGTAGGGGAAAAATGGGGTGAAATTTGTAACCCAAAATCTAGAGGAAATGAATGATGTAAATCAGAAGTTAATAAAGCATTTAAAAAAAGAAAAAAAATTAAATGGTCTGTTTGTTCTTCCTGTGCTTGCTCATATTGACAGTCAATTACTTGACTTTTGAACTCTTTGCCATGGTAGAACTCTGTTTCCAAATACAGAGAGCTATGTCCCAAATTTCTGTTTTTTTTTGTAGCTATAGGAGTTATTTGATGGGTGTCCTCTGTACATCCTCCATGACCTCTGACTCACTGGTCACACATACCAGGACCACCACCCAAGACTGAGATACGGATCCAAGCAGGTCAAAGCAAGAGTGCTTACCCTCTGAATGGTAGCTTGTTCCCCCTACAATCTTCAGGCCAGGAGCTCTGGAACAGCCACGTGGCAGCAGCTGCAATTTCCACACCTCCACTGCTTCTCACTCTGGAGCTAACAGCTGGACCATGTTCCCCCAACAAAAGCAGCTGGTCACAGCCATCCTGGGGTAAAACCATGGACTCACTTGGGGCTGTGTGCAGCTCCCAGTACACTGCGATGGAACCTTCTTGCCAGCCTGCTGGGCTTCCTTCAGCAGGAGATTTGTTTCTTTCACTTTGTGGGCTCTGTAGCTCTAAAGTTTGTTTGGAGTAATTTTTTTTTTTTTCATGTATTGAAGAAGGTGGAATCTGGAGCCCCAAGGAAGTCCTGTTTCTGCTCTGCCATCTCTGTCCCCTAGTGGATGGAATTTACTCATGAGAAATTTCTTATACCTATGAATTCAAAGATCAAATTATTTTCAATTCTTCCCAGATTTCTAGCCATGATGTGACCTGTTAGGTGAGTGACAAGTTTATATAAGTTGTCCAAAGCAATAGAAAGGGGTACAGATAAGCATGGTATTAGAATTGTGGATTGTAATCACTATCTGGTTCTGTGCTTATTCATCTTCATTTTAAGGAGCACTTTAAACTATTAGCTGATTTTTGCAACATTCACAAATATGAATTAGTTTAAGAATTATATTTTATGACCTAAAATACAAAAAATGAAGGTAAAATATTTCACTGAGTATTATCTTGCTAGAGTTCTATCATGGAATCCCCAATTATTGTGCTTGTGACCAAGCTTAAATTGATTTAAATTAAATTGATTAGTGTAATGGGAATGCAAATTTGGAAAATCTTCCCTGCCCCTAGGCTAAAGTGCACCTGAAGCCTGGGGTGGGAGGCTTGTTTTTCAGTAGATACTTTTTGATTGGCCAGTGGGTCAATAAGGTTGTTACATTCTCTGAGCCAGGAGAAGGCTATATAAGCCCTGATGTGAGGCTTTGTTTTGGGGGCTCACTTTGAGAAGTGTTCTGTGATTTGATATGGATTCTGGGAAGCCATTGTCCTGAGCCCCCCGGCTTTGAAAAAACCCTGAATTTGGAAACCCAGATGTTGACTGGGTATGGATGTAATGGTTGGACAGTTTGAAATCTGTCTACTAGATCTGTTTGTCTTGGTAATTCTGCCTGTATACTTTGAAGTTTGGGGTGCTGACCTTTTTCCCCTGAACAAGGTAAACGATATATGTCTGACTGATTAAAGTAAGCTTGTTAACGCATTTTGAGTTGCTTTTCTTTATCAAATCAGATCCAAGAACCTGTGCTGGCAGCAAACCCTGAGGACGCTTGGGGTGCTTGCTGCTACAATTAGTTAGCCAACAAGAATTTATTACTTGTTGTATCCACAGAGACCACAGTAATGCATTGTGTATTTTTTCCTCTTCTCCCAAAATGAGTTTAACTATAGATGCACAAATTTTGGTACTAAGGTTTTCTTTTTTTAACATTTTGATCATAAAGCTTCTTACTGTTTTGCTTAATTTATGTTTTTTAGAGTTTACTACTAAAGCTTTTAAAATAAAATAAACCATTATACTTTCTCTCACACAGTTCTCTCTTACTCTCTGTATATACACACATAAATTATATAAAACATCATCTATATATACTTAATTTTCTATATATTTGACCAATTTCATATGGCAATAATAATATTTACTAAGTGCCTCTTGTTATTAAGAACTGTGCTATGGTGGAAGCAGAGAAACAGCGTTTATATAGGACAAAGAACTAAGATTAGCAGAGATTTTGCTCTTATTTAAAGATATGGAAATTCTCTTCACCAATGCAAGTAACTTATAGTCTTAGAGAATTCCTTACATGACAATGTAAATTGACAAGTTAAAGTAGTCATACAGCTCGCATGTTTCAGAAGCAGGGCTTACAGCCATGGTCCATAGTAATTGTGTATCATTTCTACATCTTATATGTTGGTATGATGTATGTTTGAATATATATGTATATGTGTGTACATGATTATATAGAGAGACATATGTTATTTGTTTTCTACTGCATTTGAAGGAAAGTTAACTGTGAGTAGGAATTGTTTCTTTATACTTGTATTCTCAACTCCTAGTCCTCCCACCTCCAAAATAAATAAATGAATGAACAAATAAATTAAAAAAAATAAATAAATGCAACTTATAAAAATTTAGGGTTTAGGGTTAGGGTTGGAGTTATGTTTAGTTCCTGGCAGCTAGTGGGCATTCAATAAATTTTTGTTGATTGTTTGATGTGTCACAGTCTACATACCATTTGAACTTAGGTCTGTGGTACTACAAAGCCATCATGTCTTTAAAAGAGTTTCATTCAAAGAGGACTATTAACATTCTCAGGAGGTTGAAATATAAAAAGAAAGATGATTATATTTTCAGACAGAAACTCTTGAATGTATTAAAGTCTGATATAGATTAAAGCTGCGCTTTTTCCCTGAAATTTTGTAGTTTTTTTAATCACAATTAGGAAGGCAATTCTACATTACAGTTTGTTAGAGATCTCTGCTTTTTTTCTGTTTTAGTCCTATTCTAAAAGTTCTGCAAAGGAAACATTTTAGGAAGGTTCAATTTTGTATTTCCCAAGGATATGATAACTACTCTGTGATTTTTCATAATACTTTAATACCTTTCAACTAAGGACACAGGATCCATTTGTTCATATAATCTCTGTTCATAAAATGAATGAGAATTTTTAGTTTGTTATTTCTTACAGAAAAAAAACTCATATATGTATATGTCTGTGTATGTATGTGCATATACACATATGTGTTATACATATGTGTGCATGTACATATATATGGTGAGGGGGGAAGAATACTTTGAATTAGAAAATTTCAGCTTTAGAAATAATGAAGTTAGGTAATTGTGTGTAATAAGTGGCATGGTCATTTTGTCATTTCAGGTAAACTGTCTTATAAGAGCAATGTTCATTCTTAAAAAAAAAGTTCTCAGAATATACATAGAATACTGTTGTTCCTAGTTTTAGGAGGAAAGAACCATGGAATGATAAATTTAAGTTGAGAGAGATCTTGTAAACTATGAAGATCACCCCTCTCATTTTATAAATGTAGAACTGAGGGGCAGCTAGGTAGCACAGTGAATAGAGCACTGGCACTGGTGTCAGAAGGACCTGAGTTCAAGTCCAGTCTCAAACACTTACCACAAAAAAACTAGCCATGTGACCTTGGGCAAGTCACTTAACCCCAATTGTCCTACCTTCCCCCCTCCAAAAAGCAAAAAATAAAAATAAATAAATGGGGAACCAAGGCTGGGGCAAGTTAAGTGATTTCCTCAGTCACATAGCTATTATCTGAGACATTATGATATTATCTCAGGTCTTCCTGACTCTGAAGGCAGGAATCTCTATTCCCTATATCATGCTGCCTCATCACTGTTCCATTGGATGACTATGGCTATTAGTCTTAGTATCTCTTATTTTGTTCATCTGTGATACAAAATATACTTATTATGTATCTTCATAATTATAAAAATATACATATTGGAAGTATCCTTTGCATAAAAATGTAATTCTTATCTTTTTAAATAACTTGTAGTATTAAAACCAAGTAGTTCTTCCAACAGAACTTCCTGATCTCTATTTACGGTTCATACTCAGAAAATTCAAGGATCACTAGAAGCAGCAAATCTAATGTATAATTAATTAACCTAGGAGAAAGGGAATGAAAATGATGCAATTCATGTCATTTCCTTTAATTTGTATAGTCCTCAAATTGATTTCCAATTTAGAATTAACTTTTCCCTTCTTTAATACGACTCATGTTAGCAAAAGGCAGGGGGAATGTACCTTTTATTCATCAGTGGTGACCTACACTGAAAGTTGTAATTTAACCATGGAAATAATTTTTGGAAAAGGTTTTGTAGAGAGATTAAGACCTTGTTAATTAAAGGCTTTTATTAAGAAATCTTATTAACAGCTTCAATAGAAACTTTCCACAACAGTGAATAACCTAAATACTCTTCTAATCAATCTCATTAATATTTGGTAGGTGCTCTGACTATTCGGGTGTATGCCAAACATGACAGTATCACAGCATTTTGGGTAGTGTTATTAGCAGAATCCCTTTTTCCCATCTTGACTGGCCTCCTACACCACAGAGATCTCATTGAAACTAACACCTCTATTCTATGTCTCTTAACTTCTGTGAGCATGTAAATGCATGTACAAAGGGGGATGGGAGGAGAGAAAAGGAGAGGAGTGAAAGAAGTTGAGAGATGGTCAGTGATGCCTGGATAACAGAACAGTCATTGCAATTCAGTTGTGAAGTCATAGGAAAGTATTCATGCCAGCTGCCTCCCTCATTTGCCCCCTTCTTCCTTAAAACACAAAACAAAAACAGACAGGAAGAATAGCTCTGCATGGTATCACTCTTGATATAGTAATCAGTGCACGTTAGGAGTTCTCAGAAATGCTGCTGATTAACTGCTTGGCTGATTTTGCCACTGCAGAGTCCCTGAAACAAAACTCCCTCAAAGCCAGGTGTATGAGTACAGGAGATGCCAGGGCTAAGTGGCAATCTACCACTTGAATAGATGCCACGGCTCTTCCCCACTCCTAGAGGCACTTGGTAACCCCAATTTTGAATCAGTATAACAGAGATTCTCTACTGACTGGACTGACAGGAAGAATAAAGGAGCAAGACAGAAAGTCTTTTCTCTGCACTGAGGATGGCAAGCTACTACCCTGCTGCTAGAGGCAGAGGTTAAGTGTCAAGCTCAGAAAAGAAAACAAAATCTTCCTTTAAACTTTTCAAGTCCTTCATGATGACCGTTACGATCGTTTTTCTCCTTCATTCCCCAATACTCCAGAGGATGTTTGATTAAATTCTTGGGGTTAATCTGATCCATGGATACAGACCTCAACCCATGCACACCTCTCTGGCCTATTTGGCATCTATTCGCATTCTTTGATGCATCTTCCACTGAAGATCCACCCCACATACTAGAGGCCTTCCCTGAGGTGTCACACCATTATTTTTTAAAAATATATATTTTTACTCATGATGCATTATTTAGCTCACCTTCATTTTTCTAAAACTCATTGGTACAAAATTATTTTAAAACATAGAACTCCCAGTTAGCTATTCATTATTCATTTATCTTGAGAGAATCAAGATAACAAGGAAAGGTTGTCATCAGAAGCAAGAATGGAAGGGCATTATGATACTTATCTGGAACCAGAACTGGGAACTCCCATGAGGAAGTAGGAAAGGTCAGGGAAGGGCTATAAACAGAGATGTCACCAGGGAGTCTTGGACATGATAGCTTTCAGGCCATGGCGGTGGGAGGGAATCCATGATGTTGTTCCTATGACTTAGTGCACCAATTAAAGATTCCTGCCCATGAAAAATGATAGAGTAAGGAGCTCTGGGGTTAGGGCATTTCCAAGTCTTTCATCTGGTTTGAGGGGTTACCACTAGTGCCACAGTCAGGAAACTGGAAGTTTCTGGCATAGAATAGGATATTATAATATAGGGAATTTCAAAGAAATAGTGGTATAGAGATAATACAGGCAAGGGAGAGAAAGTGTGTGGTTAGAGAAAACACAGCTTGGTGAGTTGAGAAAGACAAAGCCTTAAAAACCACAGATCAAAAATGTCTACATTTTCTAATATGTATTCATTGTGGTGCATTGCTTATCTAACTAGTAGTTTAGTTCCATCTTCTATGCATGGTGACCAGTAAATAACTGTTAGTGAGTGACGTATCTTTCTTTTGAACAGCATAACTTGTGCAGTTATATCAAATATTACATCAAGTATGTACTATGACTCCCCTTTCAATAAAAACTAAATAATGAGCTAAAGAATATGGCAATAATAACTTATACTTGTAAACTGCTTCTTGGACTTTATTAATCTTAATCTGTATGTATTCAAATAGAATTTGATCTCATCACCTTCAGTGATTCAGAATGCAACTCATCCATACTGCCCATCCTGTATGTTCTGTTTTCTCACAAGTTTATGGCAAGGCATTTGCTCAACATGCTAGAAGCTCTCCTTATTCTCTCCTGACACTGAAAGGTTACTAGCACTCTGGCTTTCTTCTTGTCATACCTTACACTTACTATGTGACCAGCCCTTCTATACTTGCAGTGATATAATTCTTTAATAACATAATTCAATTCTGATTGGCTATCTGATGTAGCTGCTTACACACCATTTGCCCTTCCATTGTACTTTGTGGGATACTCATTTTAAATTCTTCAGAAGACTATTGTACTCAGTGGTTCATTATTATAAAACATTGGTAGAATGTTAGTATTATAAAGATGGACTTTTGCTTTCATGGGAAACTTGGAGTCCTTAAAAGGAGATTTGTATTTTCCCAAAGGCAATCCAGGCTGCTCCTCTCTTATTCATTTATGAGATAAAGTTTTATCCTAAAGTTTTATCTTTCTATCCTAGATTTACTAACTGATAAGTGACAATTATATGTCATCAATTCTAGTGTATATAGTACTCTGGGAAACTGACATTCTTCATCCACTTGGTCTTTCCCGTGAAGTCTGTTCATACTCATTTAAATGACTTCAGATCTCTTTTAAGAGCAGCCACAATGATCCTGGGCTGGATGTAGTCAGCATTGTCTTCCAAAAATAGAACCATCTGGAAGACCTCACATGGGGAAACTTTCTTCAACTTAGATGTTGTGCTGATTTTTTATCATTACAGTGACAGACATATCTGATGAGCATTCATTTTCATCTTTTATGCTTTAAATAATTACAAAGTCATTTTGAATAGGATTATTTCTGCTACTACATTTTTAAACAATCTTGAATAACTTGGGATGTATGGATTAGAAACACCTTGATGAAAAATATTCTTTCATACTCTTCAATTAAACGCTTTCTCCTAATCAATAAACAGTAAACAGACTGGGATCTAATATTAGCTACATCTTTCATTCATTTGTGAAGTTGCAAAGATATCATGCCATGTTGAGTATCACTTGAATAAAACCAATTTTTCTGGACAGATAGTCTGATTTAGTATTTCTACAATTACTGAATATATAGCTCCCACCTAGGGCTGCTTCTCTAAGTCCTATTTACATTAATGGTCTGGGTCCCTGAAAGTGGCTAACTACTACCATACTGTGTTCCAAAGTGAACCCTAATGGGTTGGGGAGTTCCTACTATTATTGCTCCCAAGCCTGAACCAAGTGTATGCCTACACTGATTATCAGTTGATGAACTTAATAATGTATTTACTATGATGTCATCATAGAAAGAATTTCATTTTCTCCAGAAAAGAGGTTTGATTATGAAAGGCTTTAAAAACCATTATATTTGATCTTGGAAGTAATAGGGAACAACTATGAAGTGACATGTCCAGAACTGTTCTGATTATCCTAAAGAAAAAAAAAAAAACATCACTTTGGCAGCTAAGTGGGGAATGGGGGACAAGGAGAAAATATTGCAGTGGCCCAATCATGAGGTAATGAGGGTTTTCTTGGGTAGTATCTATGTGAGTGGAGAGACTGGGAGGATAGTTGTGCTTATGACAGTAACAGGAAAGTTAGAATAGCTTGGGAGAAAGATGAGTTCTGGTTTTGACATTTTGAATTAGAAAGACCTGTGGCACACCCTGTTAAAAAAGGCATTTGGCCATGTGGGACTGGAAATCAGGTGAAAGTTGGGACTTGATATATAGAGATCTAAGAATCATCTGCATAGAGATTAGAATTGACCTCATAGAAACTGATGAGTTCAACAAACTAGAGTGTAGAATGAAAAACAGAAGGGTGCTCAGGTCCTTGGGGACAATCATAGTTAATAAGCACGGTCCAGCTTAGGAGACTGAGAAGGACCAATCAAATGGATAAAAGGAAAAGCAAGAAAAATGGAGAGGGGCGGCCGGAGCCCCGGCCCCAGGGTCGGGATGACCTGGGATCGAATCCCGGGCTCAGACACTTAGCACCCACCCAGAAATAATAACTGGCCATGTAACCTTGAGCAAGTTACTTAACCCCGATTGCTTAGGGGCGGCCGGGTGGCTCGGCGAGTAAGAGCCCCGGCCCCAGCGTCGGGATGACCTGGGATCGAATCCCGGGCTCGGACACTCAGCACCCACCCAGAAATAATAACTGGCCGTGTAACCTTGAGCGAGTTACTTAACCCCGATTGCTTTTTAAAAAAAAAAAGAAATAATGGAGAGATGTAGAATAATACCTGGTAGGGATGATCAGATCAAGGGAGATTTTTTTTGTTGCCTTCTGTTTTGCTTTCATTTTAGAATGAGTCAGACATGGGCATATATGTCAGCAGTAGGGAAAGAGCCAGTAGATAGGGAGAGACTGGAGATTAGAGAGAGTGTGGCGTGATGGAGGGACATTCTGCTGGAAAATATGGGAGAGAATGGGGTCAAGGTAGAATGGAGAGATTCACTTCGGTAAAAATAATGGTTACTTCCTCATGTAAGATATGGAGGTTGGCAGAAATAGTGAAGGAAGAGTTTTGGGTGATATTAGATTGGAAATAGGGAAGAAGAAGAAGCTTTCTGTGATTGATATTTTTTTCTGACATAAAACACAAAATCTTCAGCTGAGAGGGAGAAGGAGGAAATGCCACTGGAGTCTTAAGAAGAGATGAAAACTTTTGGAACAGCTATTATATTATGACAGGTAATTTATTAGGAAAGTATAAAATGAGTGCCTTGCTACAGTGAGGGCCCAGTCAAGACTGTGTGACATAAATTTGTAGTGGACCCATTCAACATATTTTCAACAGTTTCTCTACCTCTATATAGTAGCAAATGAATAAGAGTAATAAGGAAGGATATTGGGATTAATATAAGATTGGGGTTTGACAAGGCATGACTCTAACAGGACAAAGAGGCAAAGGATTTGAATGCAGAAGATAATGTAGAGTATAATTGATTAACCAAGGGGTCAGAAGAAATAAAGGAGAGCTTCCAGGTATGAATAGATAATTGCCTGAAAAAGACCTGAGGTATAGAAGCAAAGAAGGTTATGGTGAGGATGAAGAAGACAATTGATTTGGAAAGGCATAGGAAAAGATGGAACAGTAAAATATTGTGACCAGATAATGGAATTTCAGAGTTCATAAACATGGAAATGGAACATATAATAGTAGAAAGAACAAGAGTATAAGTGACTGTGTCTGGGAGTTAAATAGCTTAAAATTGTGGGAAGTTCTAGTAGTTGAGAGAACCTTGATAACTATTTTGAAGCCCCTTGGTATGAGTGCAGGATCGGGGAGGGGGAGAAAGGCTATGAGTCAGGAAATGAATCCATTGAGGAAAAAAAAGAGAATGCCCTGGAAGTTGATATATAATGACCTCCAGGATCTGAATTAGGTGATGGCTTGGGATCTGTGTATCTCAGAGAAAGAGAGACTATTGCATGAGGATGATAGAGAGAATCTGGAGGTGACAGTGGAGATCATTGCATTCTGACTCTTCAATTATGACTAAGAGTGCAGAGGAAGGGTGATGAAAGCGCAACCATAAATAGGGTTGGGCAGAAATTCAGCACCATCAGGAAGAAGCAAAGTCTCAATGAATGCCAGAATTTGAAAAGAGTGAGAAAGGAATTGGTTTTAGATGAAAGAATATTTATCAGGCACAGACGTTTCAGAGAGCACTGTGTAAGGGTAGATCATGGGTGGGACATTGAAGGAAGTGGTAGTTTTGAGGAGGATGAAAATAAGAATGTACTAAGTAGGAAACAGAGAAAGGGGTTTGGCATTGGTAGCCAGAGGTTCAGGGATAGGTATAGATGGGTCCCTAATAGGTATGTAGTTATAGACATTTTAGATAGGTGAGAAAGTAAGCATAAGTGTCAGTAGTTATTGAAGTTTTAATGGTTACTTTTTCATTTCAAGGTTAGAGAACTTCCCTTCCTAAGATATTTTTCATATGGATCCCACAAAATCTTCACAATTGTCTCTCCTCCAACAAGGATCTAATTTAAATGTGCTTGGCAACTTGTTTCCCCATCTTTGTTCTTTTTAGTGCCATATCTACTCCCCTCCAAAAATAACTCAGTGACTGTGAAGTTAGGGTCCAAGTATGATGGACCTTTTTAACTGTCATTGATAGAAAATATAATTTGTTAGTATAGTATATATTGTTAGTAATTTTTTCCTTATCATCTCCTGTATTTTGTCCTTTCCACCTTAAGTGTTCTTGGGATGACTTTTTTAATTGATGGTCTTGACAAACAGTCCTTAAACTAGCTTTATACAAAGTGTTTTTCTTCCCAACAGTCTCTGAGTGAGGATGTTCAAGTATCATTTTCCTTATTTTACAGATGAGAAAAGGGAGACGCCCAGAGATTAAGAAACTTGAGTATCTGAGCCAGGACTTGAATGCATACCTGAAATGATCATGAGCCAAGATCATCATTAAAGGTAATTGTATACAAGGTTATTTGTTTCTTTAGTTATTTCTTATTTCTTCTTGTTGAAGAACCACTTGGACAATGACATAGGTAGACCAAGAATTCTTATATCTAGTGCTGCCAGTAGAGCTTGGCTTCTTAAACTTTTTTCACTTGAGGCTCCTTTTCACCCAAGAAATTTTTATGCAACTCTGGGTATATAGGTATAAAAAATATGCATATAAATCAAATATTTATTGATAATCAATCATAAAGAAATTTACTTTTAAAATATTCTTTGGCATATATGTAATATATATACATATTATATATATATATAATTTTACCATTTATTAAAGCTGAAAGAAAATTTGCCTAATAATAAGATGCATGTGCTTATTTATTTTTACATAAAGAATTAAATCTTGGTGGAATATTTGATATTACTGGACATAGAGTATTATCAGTGTTTTTCAGAGTTGATTGATACTTTGATTTTATAATCATCAATGCTGTGTACAGAACCAAGGCTGCAGTGAAGTCTTGCAACGCAGCACAGGCAAGCATTACCAGAAACACCTCAGATTCATTATGTCTTTGATTTTGAATTAATTTTTTGTCATCTTGCATACAGAAACCTTTTACTATGGCCAGAATTTTTCATGACCCCCACATTCAGTTGTGTGACCCATATTGGGTTGCAGCTCACAGTTTAAGAAGCACTGAACAAGAGGATAAATGTGTCCAAAGAGTTAGATCTCTGACATATATTGTTAGATTATACTGAACTAGCACTCCAGTTTGTTAAACTCATGCCTATGACTACTTTTCATATATTATACTTATTCATATATTAGAATAAGAATTACTTTTGGTTTTCTATCAGACTAGGTCCCACTACAACTCTAAAATTCTGTGATTCTTTCACTCCCCCCCCAAACAAAAATAAAACAAAATACCAAAAACCAAAAACTCGGTTCTAGAATCACCTTGGGCCCTCAGTATTGGCCAGATTAGAAGGGATTAGGAACAAGACTAGGTTCAGGGATGTGTGGGTAGAATACTATAGAGTAGAAATGTTGCTGGTGAACAATTTTATATAAAAGTAATTATGCTATAATAAGGGCTGAGTCCAGCGTTATGTAGCTATGAGCCATTTTTTCAAAGCAAAGTCACTAATTTGGTAAAATATCTTGACTCATTTGTGTTTCTCATTATTCCTTCTCCACAATTAAATCACTGCTGTAGCATTATACAATAATAAATATTGATCTGTGAAATTCTAAAAGGGGTTTTGAAATGAAGAAATTAGATGGATTCATGCATTACTTCTCCTGTGATGTCTGTGTCTCTTCTTTTCACCTCCCTGTGTTGAACTTGTATTACTTCTCACCTGGAATATTTCAGTAACATCTTAAGTGTCTTTCTTTGCATTATCAGTCCTCTGCATGTGAGAGGTATTCTCTCATCTTAAAATCCCTAGTATGCCTCTGAGTACAGCTCAGGTTTTACCTCTTTCCAGCGGTCTTTTCTGATGCCTGTAGTTTGCATTTACTTTTTATTTAAGGGTACCATATTTAATCCACCAAGATAATTTAAGCTCCTTGAGGGCAGGAATTATTTTATTTTGATCTTTTTAACCCCTGTGATGGGAGAAAGAGGAAATAACTGAGGCTTGAGCTTTTGAACATATCAATTTATTAAGCAAGACATGCCAATTACATAATAGAAACCAGCCTGCATAAGCTTGTCAATGGACCCCAAATATAGGGGAAGACAATTGTTCTATGCATTAAGAGAAAACAACAGGATATAAACCAGGATACAAGATTAGGTAATCTGATTTCTAATTGGAAAAAAGACAAGGGACTTTCTGAGTTGGAACAGAGATGAATGAATTTCAGGAGTTGGAAGTAGAGAGAGGGAGTAAGTAGGTAGATTTTTCCAGACATGAAACAGGATGTCACTCAATTACCACGATTAAGAAACAAATGGAATTCACTGTAAAATAACATTTAAATTTTAAAAAGGAAGTCAATTTTATAAGATTGAGTCAGTTTGATTTACAAAATTTTCATTATTCTATCACCCCAGTGCCTAGCATATTTTGTACCTTGTAGGTGATTACTAAGTGTTTCCTTTGTGAATCAAACTATTACTTTTGATCAATTACAGGGTTATTGTGATGTCCTGGCTTCACATACCTAAAAGTGACATAAATATGAGTTTGCATTTTTGTATAAAAAAAGTAGAAACCCATTAATCTGGCATTTGTCAATCTCAATAGTCTGGTTTCAGTTTCACCTTCCAGTCATATCTCCCAATATTTTTTTCAATGTACTTTTGTATTACAGTGGAACTCACTCAGTTTCCCCCAAACAAGTCCCATTCACTTCCAACTCAACTTATTCTCATTTTGTCTTCTTAGCATGGAATTCTCTTTTTCTGTTGAAAGACTTTTCGGCTGAAAATTTGTGTCACGTTCTGTATATTGAGTGTTGCCTTTCTGTCAGGAAGTGGATAACATACTTCTTTAGTGACTCTCTAGAATCATGGGTGCTCATTGTGTTGGTAATGGATATCTTAAGTCTTTCACATTTATTCCTTTCTAGGGTATTGTTGTTACTGTATGAATTTCTCTCCTGGTTATGTTCACTTCACTTTCTGCATCAATTCATGCAACTCTTCCCAGGTTTCTTTGATATTTGAAAACAAGTAAAATACAATTTAAAAAGAGATAGGAAAGTACTACCTAGCCTTCAAAGCTGTTCTACTTCAAGCATTTTCTGAATGTCTAAGAGGCATTTCCTCCTATTGTTTTTATGTTCCTTTTATTGTTCTTATATTCCTCCCCATTGTTCTTACATTCAACCTCTGGTGTAGTTATTCCTTTGGAATAATGGCTATTTTTGTTGTTTGTTTGTTTAAAATTAGACTGGACATGTAATTTCATTGTTATAGGCACTATCCATGAAGAAACACAGTCTTCTAAGTCAAATCAGTACCTGTTATGTAACTCTAAGAGCATGTGTCAGAGATGATATTTGAACCCTAGTCTTAACACTTTTCTTCTATTCATTTATATGTATATACATATACATTAGACTTAGAGTCATAAGATTTTTGACCCCAGAAGGAATCTCAGAGATAACAGTCTAACTCATTTACAGATGAGGATATGAGGATTGAGATGAAATGACTTGCTATCTTTTTTTCTTTACTACAAGTTTCATGTGTTACATTTTGATTATTTGCAAAGTTTTCTTACATTTGGACCCCAATTATAATATCCTTAAGAGTAGAGATCCAGTGTTAAAAATTTGTGGTCAGTGTCCATACCAATGTTTTGCCCATAGAAGGTGTTCAATAATAAATGGTCCTGTTTTGTAGTAGAAAAGAACTTGAAATTACTTCCCATTGATTAGATATGGCTAAACACATTGTGGTATATGATTATAATGAATAACGTTGTGCTATAAGAGATGATGAATGTGAAAAAGGGAAGAATAAGGGAAAATTGTGTGAAATGATGAAAGTGTAACAAACTAAGCAAGTAAAACTATATGAACAGTGACATCAATGTAAATTGTAACAACCAATCAGAATTGAATGCAGTGTAGTTATAATAATTAAGCTTGGTCCTCCAGAAAACCTCTGGCACTGAGTCTGCAGAAATATGGGAATGTTGGGTGTGAACACTGATGTTTAAACTTTGATGTCAGAGTGGTTATGTTGGTTTTGATAGTGTATTTTTTGCTCTTCTTTTTTACTCTTTCTAATGAGGGAACAATGGCTTTCTTGCTAGGGGAGTGAGGAGAATTAATTAGGAAATAAATGTAATATGGAAACAATATTTATCAAAAAAGTTAAAAAAGTAGTGGTGCTAAGGTTCTTTTCTGAGCTTTCTTTTCCTTTTCACCATTTTAAAAACATTCAAACATAGTAGTTTTGGGATACTACCTAGCCAGTAATTTCAGTCATTTCTCCATACCTATTATGGATATTATTTTGACAGAATCACCACATTTAGCTATTTGGTACAGTCCCACACTGACTAAGTACAAATACTTTTCATAGGTGCTCAGAGCTTACCTTCTAAAATTGAGAATGACAGCTAGTAGAGTCTACTGAATTCTTCTCTTTTCTTCCTTTCATAGTCCTACATAAACTGGAGTAGGAAATGGAAGGCAGGAGAGACTTAAAATCAAAAGACCTGGGTACAAATATTGCCTCTAGCTATATAAGTGTAGGTGAAATAATTTCCCTTCCGCTTCCTCAATTTCCTTAACTATTTGTTCATGCATGTATGTATGTGTGTATATATGTATATCTATACATATATGTGTGTATGTAGATATGTATACATAAATATTATGAATCTATGTGTATATACATGCCTATATATACACTATACACACACACACATATATAGATATATATGGATATACGTACATCTGCAAGATTATTTTTTGTGAAAGTGCTTTGCAATCTCTAAAATTCTACATAAATAGGACATCTTTTATGAAAGGAAAGTTGTGGGTTGTTTTTTTTTAACCCCAGACAAATAATAAGACATTGCCTTCAGAAGAATGCTAGCTTCTTGAAGAAAAAGGCTATGTGAGTTTTTTATCGTTGTATTACCAGTACATAGCATAATATCTTGCCAATAGTAGGCATTTAGTAAATAAGTGTTGAAGTTAACCAATTGGGGTTTGAATCCCAGTTTCGCCGTTTACCATCTTTATGATTTTGGGCAAACCACTTGAATGCTTATCTGTAAAAATCAGGAATATCAGGAAGTTGGACTATATTATCTCTGAGGCTCCTTCTTAGCTCTATGATTCTATGAATAAAAATGAGTTCCTCAAATATTTTTAGGCTTGAATGGAAAAATCAGATGTACAGTATATCAAAAAAGTTTTCAATGCTAATTAGATTATCAACAGATTTTCTGGTATACTTTATTTTTTGAGGGGTGAAAGAAGAATCTAAGGAGCAGGGAAAGGGGAGAGGGTAAAAGGAAAGCAAATGTAAATATTGCATTCTGTTGGCTTCAATTAATTGCTCTACATAATCCTATGTGATAAGATCCTATAAAGAAAAGTAGAGCTATTTTAAATTTGTGAAGAAATATGCCTTGAATATCCCACAGTCCACTTGAAGTGTTTTTGCCACATCTTAACATAGCAAATTGTTCTCATTTGTCAAGAAGTCAAGTGACTTTTATTCGTTGGTATTTGTTGAGAATTAACTTGATTATGCAATCATTATACAAATGTCTTTTGCAAGCAAGCAATTGACTTGGCATTTCAGTTTATTTACAAAAATGTGTTGGAATGACCCTTAGCAAAGCTATGAATATTTTCTATATACATACAAATATCTTCTACATTGTATGATTAGAGAGATGTGATAAAAATAATCTTTTATTAACACAATTGAAATCTGTGAATTTTAAATAATATAAACAAATGGTATATGGTTAGTTATCTGAATATATATGTATATACATACATACATGTGTGTGTTTTTGTATATATGTACATATACACATGTGTGTCTTTGTTCAGTTATTTCAGTTGTATCAGATTCTTCATGATCTTATTTGGGGCTTTCTTGCTAGAGATAATAGAGCGCTTTGACATTTATTTTTCTAGCTCATTTTACAGGAGAAGAAACTGAGGCAAACAGGGTTAAGTGAGTTGCCTAGGGTCCCAGAACTAGTAAGTGTCTGACACTAGATTTAAACTCATAAAGGTTAGTCTTCCTGACTCCAGTCTTGGCACTCTATCCATTGTGTGCCTCTGTGTGTGTGTGTGTGTGTATGTGTGTGTATACAGAAATAAATAAAACCAATTGTTGCTGTAGAATGTAAACTGTGCCTCTAAAATGAACTTCAGACATAAATAACCATGTTTGAGAAACAACAGTGTATTGCAGTGGTAGTAGCAGTGACAGCAGCAGCAGCAGTAGCAGTAATTATCATTGTAGTAGTCATGGAAGTTGTCATAGGAGTAGCACCAGCAACACCACTTTAAGGTTATCTGTTCACAGTGCCTAGTGAGACTGAGGTCTCAGCTCCATCATGTAATTCTACAAACTCAGAACTGGAAGGGATTTCAAAGCTCATCCATACCTTACCAGGACTCTCTCTTTGTCATCACTGACAAGTGGTCATCAGCCTCTGAAGACCTCCAGTGATGGAGAACCCACTGGTTCCTGACACAACCCATTCCAGGTTTGGATAATTCATGGATCTGGTGTTAGAAGACCCAAGATTCAATCACAACTCTGCTGTCTGCTACTTCTATGACGTTGGTTTTATCATTGAAGGTCTCTGAGTTGTAGTATCCCCATCTGTAAAAAGGAGAGAGCAGGGCTAGATGATTCTGAGTTCCTTTTCAGCTCTTAGGTGTATGATCCTATGATCTTACAAATTTTAATTTCACTTATATAAAATCTATAATTCTCTTATCCTAATTAAAAAACATATATATAATTCTAATTATGCAATTATTTTATCCTAATTGGTAAGAAATACAAAATTATAAGTATATAATTTTTTTTATCCAAATTGGTAAAAAAAAAAACTTTTAAAAAATAGTTTTCTTTTCCTTACTTTGGGCCAAGATCTACCTCTTGACAATTTCTGTCCATTACTCCTAATTGTGTCTTCTTCAGCATGCCATAAGCCTGATCCCTCTTCCTTATGCCAGACTTTCATCTACTTGAAGACACCGTGATCAAGCTCAGTCCATCCAAGGCTTTCTTCTTCAGATGAAACAACACCATCAATTAGTATGATCTCAACACCCTTCATCATTCTGGTTATATTTCTTTATATGCTCTCCAGTATAGCAATGCCTTTCCTAAAATAGGGCACTTGCAACTTAACACAGCAATCCAGATGTGGTTTGACCAGGCCCAATTGCAGCAGCACTAACAACTTCCTCATTCTGGATACCTTACCCCTTATAATATAGGCCATCATCTCATATCTTTGGTCACCATGACACACTATTGAGATAAATTTAGCTTTCAGTTCACTAAAACACCCAGCACTTTTTCATATAAGCTTTTGTCTGTCTAGCCATAACTTCTTCCTTAGGAGCTGCATTATTTGAAAGGGGTATATTGCTTTTCTGAGTCTCAGTTTTCTCATATATAAAATGAGGAGAGTATTTGTATTTGTCAGATAGGTGGCATAGTGGATAGAGTGCTAGATGTGGAGGAAGGAAGACCTATATTTGAACCTGCCTTAAATACTCATTAGCTGTATGACTCTAGGCATGTCACTTAACCTCTTTAGCTTCAATTTGTTCATCTGTAAAATGGGGATAATAAATACTTCATAGGGTTATTAGGTGACCAAGTGATATAACATATATAAAGCCCTTCACAAATTTCAGTGTGCTACATAAATTCTAGACATCATTATCATCATCATCATCATCATCATCATCATCATCATCATCATCATCAT
>NW_027187419.1:23894946-23942580 GCF_028583685.1 Petaurus breviceps papuanus | reverse complement strand
ATCATCATCATCATCATCATCATCATCATCATCATCATCATCATCATCATTATCATCATCATCATCACTACCTATCCCAAATGGCTATCACGTGGAATAATATTCTTTGTAAATTATAAATGATACCTGGAATGTGAGCTATTATAATTGCAAACATTTGAACAAATTATCATGTCTACCAGAAATGTCTCCATGCAACTGAAATTCAGTTGAATTCAACCATTTTTACTAGTTAAGCCATAGCTTCCTCATTTTAAACTTAGTGTAGTAGCTGCTTCTGATATCTCTGACCCTGGAAGACAGAGGCTACTCTGCATGTGAAATATATTTTTGTTGTTGTTTTAACCAAAACTGGTTTGTGCAGAACCTGAATGTGGCCTATAATCATACGCTTAAGACAACAACAACAAAAAAAGCAATGCAGACAGAGAAATTATTTTAAGAACTGGATAAACATCTTTAGTAGAATGGAAAAAAAAATTAAAACTTTTGCAGTAAATGCATTCTCTTATATGGCAATCTAGTGTGATTATTTTTTCAGCAAATGTTCTAATGTGTTTTCTTTTAAAGAGACTTTGCTTTAGGGGTGTGGCTTATATTGAAGAGTGTCCTATAAATAGTATGTGATTATGTTTCATTGATTCCTGAAGGGAGGGAGGGTGGAGGGGCAGAGAAAAAAAGAGAGAGAGAGACAGAGAGAGACAGAGAGCAGGAAGGAAGAGAGGGAGGAAACAAAAAAGGAAGGAAATCACTTTCAAATGAGCAGAATCATAATATCAAGAAAGTTCACTGTATACATTTCTAGTATTTTGACAGTTTACTTTGAAATGCATAAACTGACTCAGGAACATCAATGCTATCGACAAATTTAGGCAAATCTTTGAAAATACTGCCCTCCAGCACGCTTATATAAGAATTACACTTATAAGGGGCAGCTAGGTGGCAAAGTGAATAGAGCATTGGCTCTGGAGTCAGGAGGACCTGATTTCAAATCCACTTAACACTTACTAGCTGTGTGAGCTTGGTCAAGTCACTTAACCCCAGTTGCCCTGCCTTCCCCCTGCCAAAAAAAAAAAAAAGAATTATACTTATTCTGGGTTTACTGACACCCCCCCCCAACAACTTATTTCATGGATTCTCAAACAATTCAATGTTTTAGATATTAATTATGCTTTCAGTTCAATCTCATTTCCCAAAAGCATATAACCATATGACAGACTTATTTTACAGAAAAGTATTGAAGTAGGGCAAAGATGTTGTCTCCCTACCTGTTATAACCAGAATATCTTATGGATGGATATAAAGAGTACCTAGAATTTTAAAAATCAACACGATGTTATGTTTCACATCAGTAGAAGGTCTACAGCAAAGGTGTGGAACAAAGGACCAACACTCTTGGGTTTGGCCAGAGCCAGATCAAAATGTAATTGGGAAATCTTTAACAAAGTAAATGAAAAATACAATATAGCACAGATAATGTTAATTTATGATTTTCCACGGCAGTATGCACCAGTAGAGATCTCTATACAGTTATTTACCCTGTTTCTATTTAAGGTTGACACTATTAGTGTACAGTAGCAACATCCAAAGGCAGACAACTTTAAGGAACAGGTCAACAACAGGGCAAATGACACCCATGGAGAGGATTTCCAAGAAGCTGGACCTGGGAAGCTTAGGAAATTGGCACCTGCAGGGGAAATCACTGACCCTAAGTGGAGGGAGCTGATCCACTTTCAGATGGGGGAGCAATTTAAGTTAGAATGTGGTTATTAAGTTGCTTCTTATGAACCTAAGATTAGGGAGCTAGAAGGAGATTGTGATGTATGGAGAGAAGTCAAGAATGAGCCACAGGGCAGCCACAGTCAAGGAGTAGAACTATAGCTGGGGGCCTAGTTTGTTCAGGTGTCTTAGAGGCAATTAGCTCTGATACTGAGCCTCCAAGTATAACAATGTGACTTAAGATCTGCCTGTTGGGCCTCCCCTTTTGAATTTTAAAAGGACTTATGCTAATAATAGCCCTGAAGCTTGGCAAGGAAATAGGAATCTAATCCTTTTGAATCTGACTTTCCAATGTATATAATGGAAATGATATGTATGGGCTGTCACAACTCTTTAAAAAAAAAGTCTCTTATGGATCTAAAAATTACATCATAAAATCATGGATGCTTTTAATATGAATGTATCAGTTTTTGGCATAACTTACTCCTAAATATGATGAAATATAAATTAAATTATTTATGCAAATTTTCTGAATACATCAGTTTAGGATGTACCTTTTTCTCTTTTTCATTAATTACTTTAGTACATTTGCCAGAGGTATTTTGATTAATAAGTGATTACAAATACGCATAACAATTTTACATTGATAATATTTTATAATTTCCCTTTATTGTTAACTTGTCTTTTGCATTGTTTTCCATTTTGTTCTAGTATACATTCTCTATAGAATCAGTCAGTCAACAAACATTTATGAAGCCCTTACTGTATGTGAGGCACAATATCAACTGGTAGGGATCCAAAAAAAAAAGACGAAACATTCTTTGCCTTTAAGGAGCTTCAGATCTAATGGAGAAGATAAGATGTGAGTAAATATAAGACAGATACAGGAGAAATTGGAGACAATCTCAGGAGGAGGACACATTGTGGGGCAAATGGAACTAAGACAGGGGAAAGACCTCTTGTAGAAGGTAAGATTTGAGGAGGAACTTGAAAGATGTCAGAGAATCTAAATCTGTTTAGTAAGAATAATAGCTAGCATTTATAGAGAGTTTTAAAGTTTCATTTACAAAGCACTTTATAGCATGATCTCATGTCTAAGGTCATCTGAAAGCCCTATGACATGGAGGAATGATGTTAACATTAGTGAATCTTATCAGGGAATCTGAATTATATATACTTGACTGCTAAGTTGTTTGGAAAGCAGTAGTCTGATAATTGGTTCTTATTAATTTTTAAAAGATTTTATGTAAATTCAGGTCAGCTACCGTTTATTAAGTAATGACTATGTACTAGGCAATTCAGATACAAAGGCCAAAATGGAAAAAGGAGTAAACCATGCTCTTAGAGTCAGAAAGATCTAGGTTCAGATTCTGACACCATTGTAGATTAAGAGCTCCAAGGAAGATTAGCAGTCATTAAGTCCAAACCTCTTAGTTTACATATGAAGAAACTGTGGCACAGAAAGTTATTGACTTATCTGAGATCCCTGTGGCAATGAGTATCCAAAGCAAAATTTGGACCCAGGTCTTCCTGTATCCATGTCTTGTGCACTATCCACCATGTTATGTTTAGCATATGGTTGCAGTATGTGGTTATAGACAAGTCATTTTCCTTCTCTGTATTTCAGTTTCTTCATCTGTGATATGAGGTTAATAATATCTATAGTGTCTACCTATTATATGGTTCAATAAGATAAGGCATGTAAAACATTATATAAATGGCAGTTATTTATCTGTTAAAGAGATTATACTATAATATACACATTTCAGCATAATACATGATAAGGTGTGATCTGATTGACTAAAGCAGATAGAGGTGTGTGTAATGGCATAGTAAATGAGTTCAGAGACTGCTTAGGAAATTAGAGAAAAGTTTATTTATTCTTTCTCATGAGAAAGGGCCCCCTGCCCCTGTCACTCAAATGGCATCTTCCAGGGAGAGAGCAACAGGTAGAAACAAGCCCATGGTTATATAACCTTCTAATGCAGAAACGCAACCCCCCAACTGGCATTCACTCTCCTTGGTAGGGAGGCCTGCCCACAATCTAAGCATGGGAATCTATCTTGGAGACAAAGGACATGGAAACATGTGGGTGTCCAATGCAAGGCCAGGAAGTCAGTTTTATCCTTATTTGGCATATCTTGTGCTGAGGTAGCACTGGGGAGGGTCTCCATTGCTCTAAGTCCCAGATTCCTGCAAGGTCAGGTGATTTCTAAACTTAGACCTAGTGGATGCTGAAGCCATTCTAGATTTGATTTTTCAGAATGGGGAAACGTCACTGCAAATTATCCCTCACAGAGGGAAATACAGTTAGTAGTCATATCTGTGAATGGGATGAACTTTACCACAAAACATAAAAAAAAAAATAGCAGAATCGATTAAAAACCAGAATTCTATAATATGTTTGTTTGTTTTGTTTTTTTTTAGCAAGAAACACATTTGAAGCAGAGAGATACTCACAGAGTAAAGAGAAAAGGCTGGAACAGAATATATTATACTTCAGCTGAAGAAAAAAAAGCAGGGGTAGCAATCCTGATCTCAGACAAAGCAAAAGCAAAAATAGATCTAATTAAAAGAGATAAGGAAGGAAACTACATTTCACTAAAAGGTACTATAAGATAATGAAGTAATATCAATATTAAACATATGTGCACCAAGTAGTATAGCATCCAGATTCTTAGAAGAGAAGTTAATTGAGTAATAGAAAGAAGACAACAAAACTAACTTGTGGGGGACCTCAGCCTCCCCTCTCAGAACTAGATGACTCTAACCACAAAATAAACAAGAAAGAAGTTAAGGAGGTGAATAGAATTTTAATTTATTGTATTTTGCTTTTTGGAGGACAATTGGGGTTGTGACTTGCCCAAGGTCACATGGATAGTTTTTGTGTTAAATATCTGAGGCTGGATTTGACTCAGGTCCTCCTGACTCCAGGGCTGGTGCTTTATTCACTGCTCCATCTAGCCGCCCCATGAATAGAATTTTAGAAACATTAGATATGATAGACCTCTGGAGAAAATTGAATGGGAATAGAAAAATGAAAAGGATGAATTCATCACCAATGAAGAGAAAATTAAAGCAATATTTAGGAGCTCTTTTACCCAACTGTATGGCAATAAATCAGAAAATCCAAGTGCAATGGACAAATTTTTAGAAATATGTATAAATTGCCCAGATTAACAGAAGAGGAAATAAAATATTGTAATGCGAATGTAAATTTTAAAGATCTTCCCTGCCCCTAGGCTAAAGTGCACCAGAAGCCTGGGGAGGGAGGCTTGTTTTTCAGTAGATACTTTTTGATTGGCCAGTGGGTCAATAAGGTTGTTACATTCTCTGAGCCAGGAGAAGGCTATATAAGCCCTGATGTGTAGCTTTGTTTTGGGACTCACTTTGAGAAGTGTTCTGTGATTTGATCTGAATTCTGGGAAGCCGTTGTTGAGAGTCCCCCGGCTTTGAAAAACCCAGAATGTGGAAACCCAGATGTTGACTGGGTATGGATGTAATGGTTGGACAGTTTGGAAATCTGTCTACTTGATGTTTCTGTCTTGATAATTATGCCTGTATACTTTGAGGTTCAGGGTACTGACCTTTTCTCCTGAACAAGGTAAACGATATATGTCTGACTGATTAAAGTAAGCTTGTTAACCCATTTTGAGTTGCTTTCCTTTAACAAAGCAGATCCAAGAACCTGTATGGGCAGCAAACCCTGAGGACGCGCTTGGGGTGCTTGCTGCTACAAATATTTAAATAAGTACATTAAAAAAAAGAATTTGAATAAGCCATCAATGAGTTCCTTAAGAAAAAATCTCCAAGGTCAGATGGATTTACAAGTGAATTTTACCTAACATTTAAAGAAAAATTAATTCCAATACTATATTAACTCTTTGGAACTATATAAAATACTTGGGAAAATAGGTGAAGAAGGGGTCCAACCAAATTCCTTTTATGACACAAATATGGTGCTAATACCTAAACCAGGAAGGGTCAACACAGAGAAAGAAAAGTATAGACCAATTTCCCTAATGTATATTGATGCAAAAATTTTAAAATAAAATACTAGCAAAGAGATTATAGTAATTCATCATGAGAATAATGTATTATGATTAGGTAGGATTTATATCAGGAATGAATGACTGGTTCAATATTAGGAAAATATAATTGATCATATCAATATCAAAAATAATAGAAATCATATAATTATCTCAACAAGAGAGTATAGGTATAAATGGAATTTTCCTTAAAATGATAAGCAGTATCTATCTAAAACCATCATCAAGCATTATGTGTAATGGGGATAAGCCCCAAGTATTCTCAGTAAGATCAGGGGTGAAACAAGGATACTTGTTATCACCCATATTATTTGATATTGTAGTAGAAATGCTAGTTTTAGCAATAAAAGAAGAAAAATAATTGGAGGAATTAGGATAGGTAATGAAGAAACAAAACTACCACTCTTAAGATGAAGATGAGATTATAGTGTACTTAGAGAATTCTAGAAAAATCAACTTAAAACACTACTTGAAACACTTAACAACTTCAGCAAAGTTGTAGGACGTAAAATAAACCCACATAAGTCATCAGCATTTCTATATATTACCAACAAAGCATAGCAGTAAGAGATGGAAAAAATTCCACTTAAAATAATTTTAGACAATATAAAATATCTGGGAGTCTACTTGCCAAGACAATCCCAGGAACTATATGAACACAGTTACAAAACACTTTTCACACAAAGTCAGTTCTAAACAATTGGGAAAAGTATCAATTGCTCATGGATAGGCAGAACTAAAATAATAAAAATGGCAACTCTACCTAAATTAATTTACTTATTCAGTGCTATGCCAAATGGCCAAAAATTATTTCATAGAGCCAGAAAATATAATAACAAAATTAACTTGGAAGAAAAAAAAAGGTCAAAAATATAAAGGGAATTAATGAAAATAAAAATGCAAAGGAAACTAGTTTCTGGTGTAAAAACTGACTATTTGACAAAACGTTTTGGGAAAACTGGAAGAGTATGTCAGAAATTAGGCATAGACCAGCCTCTTACACCATATACTGAGATAAAGTCAAAATGGGTACATTAGACATAAAGGGTGATGCCATAAGCAAATTAGGAGAGCAAGGAATGGTGTACTTCACAAATCTATGGAGAAGGGAAGAATTTATGACCAAACAAGAACTAGAGAACATTATGAAATGCAAAATGTATAATTTTGATTACATTAAATTAAAAAGCTTTTATACAGACAAAATCAATGCAACCATGATTAGGAAAGCAGAAGGATGAGAAAATATTTTTACATGAAAACACATGTTAAAATGAAATTACTGGAATTCCCTATATTTAATGCAAAATAAACCAATGAAGGGCAGACAATTTACATAGTCATTTAATCTCTGAAAGTTTTCCAGATGTTTTAGTAGGAAAATCTGGAGTAAATACTAAGCAATTACTCATATCACAACTGGATCACTTGCCCTTCGAAGGATGTTAGATTAAGCTTATAAGATTGGGAGAGGCTTTAGAGACATGCCAAAGGAATAGATAGCAGGGTATTAGAAAAAGAAGACTTTAAAAATTGGAAAGCAATAAGTCCCTATGTGCCATTAGTTGGTGAAAGTGAAAAATTATAAGTCAAGTCAGTTATCCATGATTAGTGGTTTTTGAACTCTTTCATTCATTAATCTTAAATGACTTTTCCTAATGATTTTCCCCATCTTTTCTTGGAACTGCATTTGCTTTTAATCTCTTTCTTAAAAGTGTATCTTGTATTTATTTTTATATACTTTTATTCATGTTGTCTCCCCAGATAGAATATGAGTTCCTTGGGCAGGAATGTTTCATTTTTTTAGGAGTGTTTCATTTTTGTCTAAGTAATAATAACAGTGCCTGACATAGTAGGCATTTAACGAATGATTATTGATTTATTCATAGAAGTCAACAATTTCAAGATAAATAGTGACTTCCTATGGGGACACATAACTTCTTCAAACAAATTCTCTATGTCTTCATTCTTTGCAAGATATTTTACATAACTTCGAGTTCTTTTCTTGGTAAATTGTTAGTACTTCTCATTATGAACATAGCAAGATAAGCTGTCCAGGTATACCACAATTTTATGTTACTTGTTTTCTGTGGGTGCAGGATACTACCTGCTTTTTAAAATTTTCTTTGAAAAAAAAAAGGTGAAATTTCCTTCCATTTAGCTGAAATTTCTCTATTCAATCCAATCAAATCCTAGAATCATTTTGTATCTTTCACTGCTAGTGATATCATAAATATGGATACAATTTAATTCCTTTCACTGTGTCAGTACCCTGATTCTTAAATTAATATTTCTCCAAACCATGTTGTAGGCAATCTCGTCCTCTTCCATCATCCACCAAAATTTAGACTCCTGCCCCTTTTACTTGGGCTCCAAAAGGTGGGTTTTCAACCATTTTTTTCCTAAAACAATGTTATCTGGGCACTTTCCAACCAGCTTCAAAACATACCCCGGCCAACTTTCCTTTCTCCAACCTTGTATGTGTTTATATTCCTGGTGCTTAGCAGAGTGCCTGACACCTACCAGCATTTAATAAATGCATTTCATTCATTCAAGAGTTTGTAAATATTCTATAAGTTGTGTGATTTTTAACATATTTCCTGACACTTTAAGCAGCAGACTGTAGACTTTTCCATTTAATTCATCTCTGGCCAAAAATAATAAAAATTGTAATTACTTGTTAGTGGAAATTCTGGTGATCAACCTCATTGCATTACCTATACTGGTCCTCAGACACTAATTAGTCTTTTTTTTTGCTTTGTGGAGGGCAATTGGGGTTAAGTTACTTGCCCAAGACCACACGGCTAGTAAGTATGTCAAGTGTCTGAGACCAGATTTGAGCTCAGGTCCCCCTGACTCCAGGACCGGTGCTCTATTCACTAAACTAGTTAGTCTTTTAATAGGCTGATGCTTCAAGGCTTTCTAGATTGGTAGAACCCTCACAAACTTGAGCTCTACTTCCATAGTCTTGGTGAATCCTTGCCTCCATGCTATAGTGAAGCATCACTCCAGGACTTTGGCAGAAGAATAATCAGATTTACAACTTTTATTAATCACTTATAATTTGTCATTGTTGTGATGAATCAAATCACATCTTAATCAACAACAGGCATTGTTGCCTAGTGGGTAGAGGAATGGCACTTGGTCAGGAAAATTTGTTCATGTGCTATTTCTGACAATTATTTTCTGTGTGACCTTGAGTCAGTAGCTTTTCACTGTCATAAATAATTCTTTAAGACTATAAGTTTCCAAACTACATTAGAAGAGTGAGTTTCTTCACCAGTAGTTCCTAATAAGAATGAAATCATAGGGTATTTTCATTCCAAATGAAATGATCAAAAACAAGTATTTATTAAATCACTTATTAAGAATTAATCTAAACATTTATGACCCTTATCAACTAACAATGGTCTGCACATAGGAAGTACTTATTTTTTAAATTGCATTGAATTGAATTTGACTACATGAACAACACAAAGTATTTCAGTTGTAGTTGTAAATTGATCAGCACTAAGTAATTAGGTCACCAGGAATCTATTGAACAGACCTTTAACATCTTATTGATGACACTTAAACATTTTCCTGTCTGCAGATTAACTTTACATTTGGTAAAGTTGCCTTGATTTCAGCCAAGAAAAATTAATTCCATCTCAAAGTACATTAGGCAGAGGCAGAGCTTCCAGGAATTAAGGAAGCAGCTGGCACACTGTACTGTTCCCTGATCATATCACATCTGGAGTACTATTGTCAGTTCTGGGCATCACATTTTAGGAAGGCCATTGATCCAATTTAGTTCAATTCAATAAGGTGTATTGCCCATTTCCCATGACCTACTCCTCCACTCCACCTTAGCTACATAGAGAAATAGTCATGTCCTTGATCTTGCCATCTCCCATTAACTCGCCACTCATGTTCATGAGTTCTGAAATTCCCTAATCTGATCATGAGCTGTTGTCATTCCACCTTTCTCTTTGCCTTGCAAACTCAAGCCCTGTTCTTTGTACTCTAATCCTTCAACCCTTTAGTCTTTTCCCAGGGTATCACCCCTGCACTGGTTCCATTGAGTTCCCTTCTCCACCTTGACCCCTTAGTGAACAACTTCAATTCTATACTCTTCTATTCTCTGATGTCATTGTTATTTTATTCTGTCACTATTCTTGCCTTACCAAGCCTCAGCCCTGGATTTGCCCCACCATCTGCTGCTGAACAATGGTAGAAAGAATTGTGAAATGATACTGAGTGAATCCACTGAAAAAAATATATATATTTTTTGCTTTTTGGAGGGCAATTGGGGTTAAGTGACTTGCCCAAGGTCACATGGCTAGTTTTTGTGATAAGTGTCTGAGGCCGGATTCTGACTCCAGGGCCAGTGCTCTACTCACTGCACCACCTAGCCACCCCAAATATTTTATTTTACTTTTTCCTTTTTTGGAGGGGTCAAGGTAGGCCAATTGGGGTTAAGTGACTTGCCCAAGGTCCCACTGCTAGTTTTTGTGTTGTGTCTGAGGCCGGATTTGAACTCAGATCCTCCTGACTCCAGGGCCGGCACTCTATTCACTGCACCACCTAGCCACCCTGAGCCACTGAAAATTTTATGTTACATATTCTCAACTGGGCCTTCATTAAAGCAAAGTAATCTCTCCCTCTTCATTTCCAACTATTGGGTTTCCTGGCTTCCTTCAAGTTTAACAAAAAAATTGAAAACTTCTACCAGAAACCTTTCTCAATCTCCCTTGATTCTTATGATTTTCCCCTTTATATCATCTCCATTTTATTCCGTATTTTTTATCCTTCCCTAATTGTGCTAAGCACTGGGGATGCTAATTGACTCACTCTTCCATTCGCCAGAGCAATTTTTCCACTATTTTTGGTATCTCTTCAAATCTCCCAAAGCTTCCCCTCACCCTACCTTCTCAGCAGCGAACCTGGCCTTATATTTCATTGAAAAAATTGAACACATTTGCTGAGAACTTTCTCATATCTCACAGATATCTTCTGCTACTATGTCCACCTTCATTCTTATCCCAAGACATATTGATCCATTGTATATGCTTCACTCCCTTTTCTTCTCTATCACTGCTATTTCCCTTGGGCAAGCACTTGCCACCTCCTGTCTAGACCACTGCAATAGCCTGTTGTTTGGTCTCCCTGCCACAAGTCTCTAGCCATACTGGTCCATCCTCTACTCAACTATCAAAGTTATCTTCCTAAAGTATAACTCTGACGCTGTCACTTCCCTACTCAGTAAATTGTATTGACTTCCAATCACCTCCAGGATGAAGTATTAAACCCTCTATTCAGGGTTGAAGCTCATCAAAGCCTACCCCATACACCTTACCTATCTTCTTATACATTACTCACTTCTCCAGTGTGTTTCAAAGACATTGGCTTCCTTATTGTTTGTTCCACAAGATATACCACCCAACTGGACATTTTCACTGGCTGTCCCCCCATGTTTGGAATTCTTTCCATTTTCAACTCCAGCTGTTGATTTCCCTGGTTTCAAGTCTCAGCGAAAACAAAGAAAAAAAAGTCACATCTGCTACAAAATACATTTCCCAATCCCTCTTAACTACTGTGACTTTCCCCTATATATAATCTTTATTTTATCCTGTATATATTTTGTTTTAATATATGTGTTTGCATACCATCTTACTTATTTTACTGTGAACTTCTTGAGAGAAGGGACTTCCCAATTTATTTCTTTTTCCTGTCTTTTCATCCCCAGTGCTTAGCATAGTGTTTGGCATAGAGTAAGTGTTTAAAAATGTCTAGTGACTCCAAGACTTTTAAGTGGTTTTCCTTGTGTTTTTCCCCTTATCATTTAACTCTAGATTTTGTAGTTATTCTTGAGGCAATTCCCAATGTCAGCCCTGTCCAAGAAGTTTACCTTCTCTGAGAGGTTAGATTAAAGGATCACAGCCTAGAAAATTCTCCCCTCTTTTAATTGGATTTCAGGATTGTTGTCCATGAACTCCTGTTGGTTCTAATATGTGCCTCTGAAAGAACTCTTGATATTCCAATTCTTGACTGGCTACTACCATTTGGGCATCTGGGAAAGTCCACTATTAAGGAACTTTCTTTTCTGTTTGGGAGGGTGAACATATACCTTACTTGTGCTTCAAGCCCCAAGTATTTATTAATAGATCATGGGAAAAGGAGTCTGTTTACATGCACAGTTACCACCACTACCACCACCCACTCCTATCCTCCGGGCAGAGAAAGGGAAGACTTATAGATTTTCTTTGACATATATCAGAAGTAACAGCATGATTCAATTCTGTTTTTTTGTTTGTTTGTTTTCCTGCCTAGGACAGTTAGAATGCTAATTACTATGTCACTGTTTACATTTTGTTTAAGATACAATGATAAGAAGCATTAGTTAAAAGTATTTTTTTAATACACAAAAGTTTTTTCTAAACTAATATTGGTAGATAAATAGGTTTTCACTTGAATTAAATACTGTAGATTCAATCTCAGACCTATTTACTTTATCAAAATTACCAGTGTCAAGTTTGTCAGTTCTTTTAAGAAAGCTGACACGAAGACATTTGTCACTAATGCAGTTGTCCATGGCCTGGAAAGTAACTGGTGCCAGAGCCCACAAAGTTAATGATTTTTAGATGGACAAAGATTGTGATTCTGAAACCATAAGAAAGAATAGAACACAAGAATGTCTCTGGTAAAATATACTCTCCTTGGTGGGAAGGACTTTTTAAATTTTCTCTTTAATTTTCTTTGCCAGTCGCCATCCTCATACATAGTGCTTAATAGATATTAGTTAAATTAAATAGGGTGAAGTGGAGGGTGGCAGGATGTGAAACAGATACTTGTAGTCTTCAAAAATACAGCTCAGAGAAGACAATAGTAGGAAAGGACATATTGCCATAGGGTAGGAATATGGAAAGAAAGGCATGGCAGTGAAATAGTCTTATGACAAATACAGCGAAATTATTGGTATTATTTCTGCTACTATTTAACCCTATTTTTGCAATATAGCAAGTTTCTGTTGCTATCAGAAATTGTGCTTTGCTTACTCAGAATTGATCACTTTAGTCAGAAGAATCTGAGAACAAAAATTGAATATGTAATGACCAAGATTTAGACTATTCCATTGATGCTCCATAAATAGCAGTTAGGTGGCACAGAGAACTGGACCTGGAATCAGGAAGACCTGAGTTCAAATATAGCTTCAACCACCTACTAGGTGTGTGATCATAGTCAAGCCACTTAAACTCCAGTTTAAGCATCTACTTCCAGGATTGTTGTAAAGATAAAATGAGATAATAATTGTAAAATGCTTAGCTCAGTGCCTGGCATATAGTTACTGCTATATAAAAGTTAGCTACTCTCATGATGATTTATGCTCAGAGATTCACATATCAAAAACTGGTAGAACAATATGACAGAGTAGGGCTTTCCAAGGAGATCACATGTATCATGCATTAAAATTTCCCAGGAAAGAGGTATTGTTAATGTATTCTGTTATTTGAGAAATACAGAGAGAACTTGAGATAGGTTTCTAGCAAGATAAGTGGACCTTTTGTGGAGGATTTAGGCAGAAGAAGAGTTGCCCAGGATGAGGGGGCAAGAATAGATTGTAATATGTGTCATTGAGGCAGTACTTTTTTGATGAGATCACACTTCTATTACTTTTGTCAAAGTATTTTAGCATACTTGTTTTACTCTGTGAAATTATAAAGTTCTTATATCGTATATAATATTTGTATATTCTAATAATTTCATGAAACAAAGTGTTGCCCATAAGAGTCTGCCTAGAGTAGACACACACACACACACACACACACACACACACTAGCCTATTAGAAGAATTAGGTTCTAATTATGGAACTGCCACTTACTGGCCTTATGACCTTGGGAAAATCACTGAACTTCTCTCATCTTCAATTTTTTGACCTGTAGGTAATACCTGTTCTACCTCCCTCTTTCATAGGATTGTGAGCACTTGGAAAATTGTAAGGATTTATACTCTCCAAATGTGAGGTATTAATCCAAATTCTAGATTTCTAATCCTACTCTACAGTAAAAAGATCAGTGAATGTTCTGTGCTTCAGATATGTTGATAATTAGGCTTACTTATCATTGGTAGGACTTTTATCTCAGTATCTATTCCTATCAATAGCAATGAGTTTTCATTTAATCAGTCAGTTTTGCTTTGGACTTTGTTCATGATAACTAATTGGACCTAGTTTATTTCCAGGTTTTTTTTCCCACCTATATAAGTCAATTAGACCTTTGGGTTCATTGCTGTGGGTATCTAACCAACTGAGCTACTTAATCCTTAATTTTAATACATATTTTATAACTGACTTATTGAATTTGGCTTTTGTGGTAGAATTGTTTCTACTCACATCAATGGAAAATAGGCAGTTTGTGAGAGAAATATTGGAATGAATTCTCCCTCTTCTTAAGGTGACAGTTGATAATTCTCTGCATCATTGGGACTGGAATGTGACTATATTTGCTTGAATTATCCAGAATGGCTATATATGTGTGTGTATGTGTATGTATATGTATGTTTATGTGTGTATATAGATATATCTACTTCTCCAACTCCAGAATGTAGGAAGGAAACTGAAGTGCATGTTTTCAATGTTAATTTAGTTTTTCCTCACTTCATATTTCTATTTGAAAAATGTCAGATGTCCAAATTATGCATAACCCTTAAAAATTCAATCTGTACTTTTAACCCTAATATGAAGAAATATTGTGTGATATGTTCTGTAAAGTGGTAAAATTAATCAGGGAAAAAAATTAAAATGCATTGTGAATCATCATCACTATAAAATTTCAAAGATCTGTTATATAGAATAGTATCTCCTATTTAAAAGCATCCAAAATTTCCTGAAACAAATTCATTTTTAGGAACAAATTAGTATTATAATATGGCTCTCTGTAGCTCATTCTTACAGAATATGGAACTTGCATTGCCTTAATAGGTAGCTGGGTAGTGTAATGGATAGAACATTGACCTTAAACATTTACTAGCTCTATGACCCTGGTCAAGTGACTTAATCTTAATTTTTCTATCTGTAAAATGGTTGTTGTTCAGGATAAAATGAGATGATATGTGTAAAGAACTTTGTAAACTTTAAAATTTTATATAAATGCTGGCTATTATGTGAATTTTTCATTTTTTATAAGACAAGTATATAAACTTGTCAAATTATCTTTAAAATAAATTAAATAATATTTTAACCTCTTAAAATGTAACATAGGGATGATTTTTAAAAACCATCAAAAGTTATCAAGTAGTAATATATTTCCTAAGATTCCTATTATATGTGTGTGAATACACACATAATATATGCATGTATGCACACATGTTTATACATATATACACATACATACACTTACCATATGTGTGTGCTATATACATAAAAGTATAGCTTTTTAAATAGTTTAATTTATTATATTACAAATATTTACAGATTAATTACACTTCTTGAGAGGTCTCCTATAAAAATTAAAAGTTGAGTAAAACTAATAATATAGTATAGTATCTGAAAGTACATGAAACATTTTGCATCTTTAGCACTTACCATCTAATTAAAAAAAATAACAGAAATCTATTTTCCCTATCACTCATATCCAAAACTATTGAAAAAAAGAAAAACAAATTTTTCACAAATATGCATAGTTAATCTAAACAAATTTCTTTGATGATTGTATACAGAAATGCATTTATCTCATTCATCACCCTAAATCTGTGTATCAGCAATGCCATATTCACAATGCCTATAGAGATTACAAATATGCTGATATAATTATCCATCACAAAATACATCAGGTTTGCCATTTGGGGAAATAAACTAGAAAATTTATTAAGATACCAAAAGACGGAGTCCCAAAACCAGAAAGTGAAAGCCATCAGAGTAGTTATGACATTGGCACAGGTAGATAAAGTAGAAAGCACCCACATTTTCAAGCCTTTAAAACAGAACAGGCTACCTCAGGCAAAGGTCCTCCTCTCCCCACTCACAGCAACCACCCAGCGTCCTGGAAGAGCGCTCCCAGCAGCTCCGGCCCCTGGCAGTGCTCAGCCGGAGTCCTAACTCAAAAAAAAAAAAAAGGCAACTGCCGCCAACTGCCCACCACAGGACCGTTAGCTCGGCTTTTTTTTTTTTTTGCTCTGCTATGTCAGCACGTCCATGGGGCATGGGAGATCTTTAAATCCCATAACCCTTACAATCTGTCATGTCTCTGTAATGGATATAGCATGTTTCATAATCAGGCCTCTTTGACCCAGTTATCCTTCTGCTAGGCCTACACTCAGAAGAAATCAAAGAAAGAGAAAAAAAGGTCCTTTATATACAAAAATATTTATAGCAGATCTTTTTGATGGAATTGCAGAGTGCTGCATATTTAGCACTTAATAAATGTGAATTAACTTGTTGACTTGGCAAAAAAAAACAAACAAACAAAAAACTAGGGAAAAATAACTGAGGATGTCCAGTAATTGAAGAACAGTCACGTGAGTTATGGTATAGGAGTATGATAGAATACTGTTGTTCTTTAAGAAATGAGAAAATAGATAACTTCCAAAAGAAACAGAGAAACTCATATGACCTGATACTAAGTGAAATAAGCAGAACCAAAAAAATATATTATAATATAAATACTATCATTTTCATTGCTTTTTCAAAAAAACTATAAAACTAGGCTTAAAATTTTTAATTTGATAATATTCATGGAAAAAAAAGATTTGAGATAGCAATATTCTCATTCATTCTCTATCTTTATATATAGAAATATATTAATAGATATAGATATATTGACATAGGTATATAAAGATATAGAAGTTTCTACATGTGTGTATGTGTATGCACATATAATATATGACACTTTTAATCTTATTCTCTTTTGCTCACCCTCTACACGTATGTATGTATATATGCATATATAGCAGCTCATTTATATAAGGGATGTGTATATATGTATGTGGGGGGAGAAGGGGAAAAGAGAGAGAGAGGGAGAGATCTTGATAGAGCTAAGGAATCCTTTGATTTCTCACTTTATACATATATACATACATGTATGCATGTATGTGTGGGTATGTATGTATGTATGTATAATGGAGCAGCTGGATGGGGCAGTAGACAGAGTTCTGCGCCTAGAGGTCAGGAAGACTCATATTTGTGAGTTCACATCTGTCCTCATATATTTACTAGCTGTTTGACTGTAGGTGAATCATTTAACCCTGTTTTCCTTAGTTTCCTCATCTGTAAAATGAGCTGGAGAAGGCAATGACAAACTGCACCAGTATCTTTGGCAAGAAAACCCCAAATGAGGTGATGAAGACACATAAACTACTGAAACAAATGAACAATAACATATATGTGTAATATGCATGTGTATGTGTGTATATATGCATGTATATGAGTATGTATGTGGACCTGAATGACTATCCAGAAAAAGAAACTGAGAAAAATCAATTAAATCAGAGAACCAGCAAAGAGCAGAGTTGTAACACTCTAGAAAGAAGAGAGTTCCCAAAATAAGAGTGATAACACTGCCAGAGGCTTCAAAGAGGTCAGAGAAAAATCAATATTGAGAAGAGGTCATTTGTTTTGATTATTAGGAGAGTGAAAGTAACTTTGGAAAAAAACAGTTTCAATTGGGTGATGGCCAAGTGCCAAGAAGGGTTCAGATGCTAGCTAGAAGAGAAGCAATCAGAGGCACTTTGTAGAGATGGTTTTCTTAACGAGTTTAGCTGTGAAGGAGAGGAGAAATTTAGAATGGCAGTTTAGGGAAAACGGCAAGAGTGAATTAGGATTTGTTTTTGTTGTTGCTGTTTTGTTTTGTTTTGTTCTGTTCTGTTCTGTTCTGTTCTGTTCTGTTCTGTTCTGTTCTGAGGATGGGGAGACCTCAGCCTGTTTGTAGGCAGTAGAGTAGGGGCCAGCAGACTGGGAGAGAGTAAAGATTAGACTAGGGGAAGCAATTTGCTGCACAAGCAGTGATGGGATTACAGGTGCATGTAGGGAAATTTGTCTTGGTACGAGGATGGGTCAGTTCTTCATAGGAGACAGGAGTGATGGAGGAAATAGGGAAAGTCATCTGAATGATATGAAATTTGAAAGAGGGCAGGAGAGAAAACTGCTGGAAAACAACTCCAATTTTTTGCTGAAGTATGAAGCAAGGTCTTCCTCAATGGAAACGGATGGGGTGGTATATTGTGAGAGGCTGATGATGGGCTGGTCATAATTGCATTATTATTATTATATATTATTATGCCATATTGTGTTCTTAGTATCATGCAAAAAGGGGCATCTTCGGTTTGTTAACTTATTTCACAGATTATTCCTCCTTGTGTGTACCTTTTAGTAACCAAATATTCCATTTTTTCTTTACTAAGCTATGAATTTGAGTTGCTTTTCTCTCTCCTAAGTCATCACAAAAGCCCCTTCCCTATTCCTGTCATGCTTTAGTATTACAGCATAGTAAACTTATATATGGAAGGAATCTTAGAGGTCATCAAGTCCAAACTGAGACAGACAGAGGTTAAGGACCTTGCCTAGGGTGATAAAATTGCACTCAGTTGGGCTTTTCCATCCAGAGAGCTCTTCATCCTAGAAGGTCATTTCTGCCTTGGAACTCACAAACTCACACCTTGAAATCACCTCTGTCCCTGGGGCCCCTCTCTCATTGTATGGGAGAGGGCTCTTCCCAGAAGCTCCACTTAAGGAGGGCACTCAGGACAGCTAAAAATTCTTGATTTCCCACCAGGTTATACTTCTCTGGACTTCTACAGTATGACTTCACCACTCCCCTCCCATCCCCAGCACCCTCTAGCTTCTTTTTATGTGGTGTCTTCCCCATTAGAATTTGAGCTCCTTGAGTACAGGGACTATCTTTTTGCTTGAATTGGTATTTTCGGGGTTTAGCACAGTGCCTGGCACATATTAAGATTTTAATAGATATTTGTTTACTGATAATGTTAATAAGTCTCTGATGAAGGATTTAAACTCAGATCTTCCTGATTTCAAGGTGCCCTGAATGATTTCAGTGAATGACTTCAGTGACTTAAATGAGGATAGTTCTGTGAAAATTTATGCTTGTTATTGAATAGTTTGTTGATATTGTTAGGTTACGTTCATCTTTCTAAGTTTTGGCGAATTGAAAACTCGAGGCTATTTTTACTGATTGCAATCAGATTTTCTGTGGAAGTTATTTCTCAGTTTTATTGTTTTAGAGTAATATAAATGCTAATTATTCCCCTATAGTGTGAAATTGTCTTTGACTAGTGTTCCACTATAGGTTTAACCTCTTCTCTATCCCCTCATGTGTCAAGTGCACAATATTCAAGAAAAGATTTAAGGAGTTGAGGGGAGTCCAGTTTGAAGGGATGATTATGACTTTCTTCTCTTCATCCTCTTGTTTATTTTGGCCTCCTTTCCTAGACTCTTGAATATTGCTTGGCTTTGCTAGTTTTAGGCTCTTGGCAGCTCCTAACCTTTCAAGTTCTGATCAGTTATTTTACAATCAGATACCTTCTATTCCCTCTGAAATCATAGAATTATAGAATCTCAGTGTTGGAAATAAATCCTGTGGCAGCCCATAGAGGGAAGAAAGCACAGCTGGGTAGAAGGGAGTCTCCTTTTATACTAATTTCCTCTGTGCATTTAACTGGGGTAGTTAAGGAAGAGGCAACACGTTTTGGTGCATTGAAACTAGTTCTGCACCACTTTGCTCATGCAGATCATCAGTCACACAGGACAATAAAAAAACCAAGACTCTTCCTGCTTTTGAAACATGGTAGCTTAACAGCTGAAACATTGGTGGGCTGCCTTTCCTCCCACCATGACCATGGCATCTTCCCTAGCATTTGATGTCTTCTCTGTCACCAGTCAGGTCAGTTTGCTACACAGAATCTAAGTGCAAGCATATGGGATGTGTCTTTAATGAATCTCTACATTTAGGCTTAGAGGATATTATATATCACTTTTGCCCTATTGGAGACAACTTCTAGAGTTTGGTTGTAGTTGGTAGTGTCTAAGAACCTGAAAGTTAGAGGAACATGGTTCAGCTTCACACCCTATGTTGTAGTCTATCTATAGTTTCTCTGATAGCTGAGAACAGATCTTTTATACGTTATTTGATAAGAATCAAAGATCATCATAGAGCTAGAATTGAAAAGGGATCCCGGAGACTCTCTAGTTCATCCCCATCTTTATAAAAATGAGTAAAAGTTTAAGTGATATGCCCAAAATCAATGTGAATGTCATAGATAGGGTTGGAACCCTGATGTCTTTGACTATAGAAACAGTATTCTTTTCATGATTTCATTGTCTCCTCTTTTTCCACTCATACTTTCTTCCTTACTACATTTTAGATCTTAATAAAACAACAAAGTCCTAAAAACAGAGCATAAATCTGAATTATCCATCCCTTGCTTTAATACTTAAGTGCGTCAAGGACCTATGACTTCACTCTTCTTAACTCACCTTTTGCCAATAAGGTTTGAAAACATTGTCTGTTGAAGCAGACGGTGGGCAAGAATTGCAATCATTCCATGATCTACTTACTTAAGTATATCTACAAATTAGAATGTCTGGTTCTTGGATTACAAGTACAAAGATAGTTTTCCAGATGCATAATTATAGTCTTTCTGGCTTGTTATAAATTGCCAGAATTCTGAATTGTTGACATATACCTTAAAAACCCAGGATCAGCTGTACATCATAATGTAATGTCAAGGAAGGACTTTGGGGGGCGGAGTCAAGATGGTGGAGTAGAAGCAGGACCTCCCCACTGCTCTGGCTTCCACCTTCCCCAATCCATGTGAAAAGTGGACTCTAAACAAACTTCGGAGCTACAGAACTCACAAAATGACACAGAGAAGCTAACCTTCCACTGAGGACAGCCCAGCAGGCCTGCAGGAATTGGCCAGCTCAGTGCTTTGGGAGCCAAGCCCAGCCCCATGCTGAAGCTTTAGCCCCAGGGTGGGCCTGACCAATGGCCTGCCAGAGGGACTCCAGATCAGCAGTAGCTGTGTCCATTTCCAGATTTATCAGCACATAGACATGAAGGACAAAGTGAGAGGTTAGTGCAGTCTGGACTTTGGGACCCAGTAGGTGGGAGTGCATGGCTTTTGCGCCCAGGGCAAGAAGCCACTGAGACACCACCAGCACAGCCAGCCAGCTCCACATGGCAGCTTCAGCTCCTGGCCTGTGTAGGATGAGCAAGCACCAGTCTGAGTGATAATTGCTCTTGCTTTAACCTGCTTGGATCTGGATTGCAGTCTAGGGTGGAGGTCCTGGGGTGTGTGTCCAGCTTGCCAGAGCATGTGGAGACCTCAGGGCACCCGTCTAATTCCTCTGGCAGCTGAGAAAACCCCAGTGTTTGGGACGAAAGCTCCCCTGTCTGTTGTCAGAGTCCTACTGTGGCAAAAAGCCCAAAAGTCAAGCAATTGAATGGCAAAATGAGCAGGCAAAGGAAACAAAGCAGACAGAAGATTCCAACATAACAATCTTATTTTGGGGACAAAAAGGAGCAAAGCATGGAACAGGAGGAAAACAATAAAGTCAGAACTCCTGCACCAAAAGCTTCAAAGGAAAATAAGAGGCCATGGAAGACAGTAAGCTGCAGATAAGAGAAGTGGAAGAAAACTTGGGAAGAGAAAGGAGAACCATGCAAGAAAATTACAAAATGAGAGTCAACACCCTGACTGAGGAAAATAACAACTTAAAAAATAGAATAAGTCAAATGGCAAAAGAGGCTCAAAAAGGCAATGAGGAGAATGTGTTAAAAAGCCGAATTTGCTAGATGGAAAAAGAATCTCAAAAGCTCAATGAGGAGAATCATTGCTTCACAATTAGATTGGAGCAAATGGAAGCTAATGACTTTATGAGAAATCAAGATGCTGTTAAACAGATCCAAACAAATGAAAGAATAGAAGGCAATGTGAAATATCTTATGGGAAAAACCACTGACCTGGAAAATAGATCCAGGAGAGAGAATTTAAAAATTATTGGACTACCTGAAAGACATGATCAAAGTAAGCACCTAGAAATCATCCTCCAGGAAGTTCTCAAAGAAAACTGCCCTGATGTTTTAGAACCAGAGGGCAAAATAGAGGTTGAAAAAATCCACCAATCACCTCCTGAAAAAGATCCCAAAAAGAAAACTCCTAGGAATATTATATCCAGGTTCCGGAATTCCCAGATTAAGGAGAGAATATTACAAGCAGCCAGGAAGAAACAATTTGAATATTGTGGAAACACAATCAGGATAACCCAGGATCTGCCAGCTTCTACACTGAGGGATTGAAGGGCTTGGAATATGATATTCTGGAGGTCAAAGGAGCTGGGATTAAAACCAAGAGTCACCTACCCAGCAAAACTGAGTATCATGTTTCAGGGGAAAATATGATCATTCAGTGGAATAGAGGACTTTGAAGCATTCTTGCTGAAAAAACCAGAGTTTAATAGAAAATTTGACATTCAGATACAAGAAGCAAGAGAAGCATGAGAAGGTAACAGGGAAAAGAAATCATAAGGAACTTATCAAAGTTGAACTATTAACATTTCTACATGGAAAAACAATAATTGTAACTTATGAAACTTTTCTCAGCAGTTGAAGGGAATACAAATATATATATATACACACATATATATATATATATATGAGGGTATATGAGCATATGAATACATATGTGAATGTGTGTATATATGTTTACAGATATACATAGATAGAGGGCACAGGACCAATTTAACAGGAAGGGATGACACTTAAAATTTGAAATTAATAGGTGAGAGAGGAATATAATGAGAGGAGATGGGGAGAGAGAGAATGGGGTGAACTATCTCATATAGAAGAGGCAAGGGAAAATGGTTACAATGGAGAGGGAAGAATAGAAAGGCAAAAGGGAATGGGTCTACCTTATTCCCATTGAATTTGGCTTGAGGAGGGAATGAAATACAAACTAAATAGGGTATCTCAGCCTCCAGGAGAATAGCGGGAAAGGGGATTATAGCGGGGATGATGGAAGGGAGGGCTCACTGGGGGGGGCGGGAAGTTGGAAGCACCCACTTTTGAAAAGGGATGGGATCAAAGCAGAGAATAGAACAAGTGGGAGGTGGGACAGGAGGGAGGGAAATATAGTCAGTCTTTTACAATATATCTACTATGTTATTGTTTTGCATTATGCACACATGTACAACCTATACTGAACTGCTTATCTTCCCAATAAGGGTGGGTGACAAGGGAGGAAGGGAATGAATCTGGAATTCAAAGTTTTAAAATAAAATATTTACAAATATATATATATATATATATATATATACTGTTATTAATACTATTTTACATGTAATTGGGAAATAAGTTATACAGGCATTGGGGCATAGAGATCTACTGGAAAAGTCAAAAGGGGTATGGGAGAAAATATGGGAGACAGCAGATTGGAGGAGGGGATATCCTGTGGGACTGATATTTTGGGGTGGTGGGTAGGGGAAAAATGGAGAGAAAATTTGTAACTCAAAATCTGGCAGAAATGAATGGTGTAAATCAAAAGTTAATAAAGTATTTGAAAAAAAAGAATAAAAAAAATAAAGGACTTTGATGGAGGCACCTACCTATGAAATGGCTATATCATGTTTACCTTGTGTACAGCATAGTGATTCTACTATTCATCTTATTTTTTATGGAATACTGAAAATTATAACTTCATCTGAATTGTATTTAACCCAAAGAACCATAATCAGAGGAATCACTAAATTATAAGTATATCCATGAAGTCAATGAGCATTTATGGAGCACCTACTTTGTACCAAGCATGGTGTCAAATGCAGAAACTAACTTTAGATAAAAGACAACACCCACTCTCAAGGAGATCGCAGTCTAATGGGGGAGATAACATGCTGACAACTATATACAAATAAACTACATACAGAATAAATTCCAAGAAAAAGGGGTAGAATTAGAGAGAATCTGAAAAGCCTTCTTGTAGAAATTGTTACCTTAACTGTGACTTTAAGGAAGTCTGGGAAGCCAGGAGGGATGAGATGAAGAGGGAGAGAATTACAGGAAAGGATGGACAGCCAGAAAAAATGTGAAGAGTCAGGAGATAAAGTGTCATGTAAGGAAGATCAAGGAGGACAGATTCAGTTCCACAAACTTGAAATAAGCATCTATTAAGTACAAGGCTTTATTCTAACTGCTGTAGATATAAAGAAACTAGTGCTCTTAAGAAATTTATATTCTGCTAAGAGGCCATGACACATATCAACATAAATAAATATGTATTTGTATATATGTATATAGATGTGTACTTATATTTGTGGGGCAGTTAGCCCAGTGGATAGAGTCTGGGCCTGGGGTCAGGAAGACTCCTCCTAGTGAGTTGAAATCTGACCTCAGAAACTGACTAGATATGTGATCCTGAACAAGTCACTTAACCGTATTTGCCTCAGTTTCTTCATGTGTAAAATGGGATGGAGAAGGAAATGGCAAACTGCTCCAGTATTTTTGCCAAGAAAATCTCAAATAGGGTCACAAAGAGTTAGACACAACTAAACAACAACATGTATACATATACCTTTTGGATGGATTCTGTTCATTGACACTTGGTGCATTTTCTACCTTAGTCCATGCTTTAGTTGGCAATTTCTCAAGTTGGTAAAAGTTTTATGTACTATTCTTTATCTTACTTTATGTCTCAGGTTCTGTGGCATTCTATACTTACATTTTTTTTCCTATTTAACTCATTTCTGCCCCAACATCACCCTTTGTGGCTTCCTTGGCTTTTAGTATAAAATACAAATTTCTCTGCTTAGCATTTTATGCCATGCACAATCTAATCCAAGTCTACCTTGACAGACTTAATATACTTCATCCTTTCTAAACTAGCCTATTTGATTTTCTTCACATATAACATTCTATTTCCAATCTCTGCTTTGCCATAAGCTATCTCCCATGCCTGCCAAGCTTTCCCTCCTCACCTCTGCCTTTTAGAAGGCTTTGTTTCCTTCACAGCTCAACTCAAATTGCTGGAGATATAAAGAAAACCATTCCCTGAAGGAACTTAAATTCTGCTAGGAGGCCATTTCAGCTTCCTACATGAAGGCTTTCTTTATCTGTCTGGCAACTCATGTCTCTGATACTGAAATCACCTTGAACTTACTTTGTATATATTTTCTAACAGTCCTCCCTCACTTAAATCTGATTCACTTGCACATTATGGCATCACCTCCCTGATGTCATGGCCCTCTGTGAGAACAAAGGACAAACCACAACATACTATTTTTATACATATGTTTTCTCTCAATAGAATGGAAGCTCCTTGAGCTAGCACAGCACTTGGCACATAGGAGGAAATTCACAAATGTTTGTTGATTAATTGACATCAGACTTGGGCTCTGGCAGTAATGGATCATGCTAATCCATTATTTTTTCTTCTTTTAGGCTTTCACTTAATCTCTATAGCTGTAAAGCCATGCAGGAGCAGCTTTCCAGAAGAATGCTACTGTGAACAGCTTTTAAGGTTCTGATTACACAGAATAGTAAACCCTCTGTATTTATTCAATAACAAATCAGAGCAAAACATTCACAGTAAATCAAGGTACAGCATTCACAATGTTACAACTTTTTACAGATAATCAAAATACAACATTCACAACAACTTATCACAGAAAATGGCCACATAGTTTTCACCTTAGTGGTCACACAGTTTTGAACAAAGTATAATCCTTTAGTCAGTCAATCACTTAGTAACTCAATCAACTCAATCATTCAGTCATCCTTAAGGAGGCTAGGGTCACAAAACAGTCAAACTTCTCCACTCATGGGGCACACTAAGTTACAATATCAGTCAATACTCAGCACTCTCTTGAGGGGTAGTATAAAATATGCAGGCCATCCACCCTCAGTCACAAATAAGTTACAATCTTCTCAGGCAGTACACAGTATCCAAGTAAAGTCTTCTTTCAGCTTGACTCAGGGTAGTCTCTCAGATTCCCTGGATCCCCTTCCATGGTCCCAGCTCCTACTTGGATTCACCAAACTGTCACCTGGGTTCAAAGGCAGACAGCTCCCAGGTCCTTGTCCAGTTCTCCATGCACTTCCTGTACCAAACTGAAGCTCACAGTGTCCAGTCTAACTTAAATCCTTCACAGTCTCTGTTCCCCAGAAGTCAAGGCTTAACAAAGCCACAAACAGGTTCATGCAAAGTACCAGTATCACAGTCATGCTTCCTCAGTCTTCAGCAGATCCCAGGAGAAGTTGGTAGCTCCCCCGGGGGGGGGGGGGGGGGCTTTCCTCTTCAGCCTCCCTGGTGGCAGCTGCTTTTGCCTCAATGAAGCTTATCCCAAAGAGTTCTGACTCTCCCTCTTTGGGGCTTTTCCTTATATACAGTATTGCTCCTCTCTTTTCAGCCCCTTCAGTTACATTAGACACAATTCATACTTTATGTTTCTTTAACAGAGGCTTAATTTGAACTAGATGCTAAGTACCTGTCAGCTTAGCAATACAAAAGGAACTTCAAATTTCATTACTATTACAATAGCACAGCTTATTTTTTATTTGTGGGTTTTTCCATGTCAAGAGACTTCTTTTAGAGTCTGAGATATATCATGCATTCTTTATGCCTTTTTTTTAAAAACATAAAGATTCTTAAAGTGCACATAAATATAAGATAGGTGTGCATTAACTACAGGAAGTAGCATATTATCCTATGAACACCACATGAATAACATCTGTTCCATGTGTATCTTTAAGAAACTGTGCCATTTTCATTTTAGTATTTGAAGAAGTGATGGTGGCATTAAAAACAGCTCAGAATGGAGGACAGTCAATATTTTAGATCAATTACTTAGTGTTACATTGTAATTCTCACTCAAGTCACAAGTTTAAAATCATACATTAAATATGTCCTAGTAATAGTTAAATGTGAGAAAATAATGAAAAAAAAAAGCAGAGAAAGAGTTAGAAATATGTCAAAGTGCTCCTGAGCCAAAGTTAATGTCTTAGACACCCTTCACATAATGTAATTTCCTTAAGCAGAAAGATCCTGTTGCATCTAAACTTCTAAATTTTGTGTCTCCATCCTCCGCACACATTAGGTATTTAATAAATCTTATCATATCTGTGTAGTAGATAATGGGTTCTTTTCTGTATAGAAGGAAAAAAATCAACAACAATAAATGAGTATATATTCCCAAGGAAAAAGAATATATTCAAATATGCAAAGTATCCAAACTGGAGTAAATTCTATGTGCTATGATCATAATCTAAATATTACCTTTTGTTTGATACTCTTGAAGAACTAAGAGTATATGATGGTGTTCAGACATACTTTGATTTCTCAAGGATCCATAATTTCTTTGGATTCTCTCCACTGAGGCAGATCATAAGCTTTCTATGCCTTAGTAGCAGGGTATGTACATAGTGTACAGAATAAATCCATCACGTGGTGACCAAGCTTCTGATTCTGTCTCTCAGAAGTGGGCCTGGCTGGTTCTCACATTATAAAAAGCCATACCACCAGGCAGATCTTCAAAACTCTTCTAACTTCACCAGATCTGTCAAAACTTGGATTTTGCTGACATAACCTTGGAGATAACAGGTCAATGTCTTGATCAACATGTGATATCACAGCAGACTTGTATGAGCTATTGTTCCTTTATTTTACGAAAATGAATTGTGCCTCTTAAACTAAACTTAAAAAAAAACCTATGCCACAGATTTGTAAGAAGGAATGAAGAGCTCATAGCACCAGGTCCTTGACATTGTAATTACTTAATAAATATGGGATTGATTGATTGACTCAAAAAGCAAAATGTAGCTTGCTGTTGATGAATTCCTCATCAGTCAAATCCTTTCTCTTTGTGAAAGGCTGAATGACATTTTCTCTATTTTTTTTCCAGAATGGCCATTAGTATTTTCTTTATTTTGCTCAGATTTCTGAAAATAGAACATTTGTACACTAAAAATACAATTTACATGGTAAATTGCATAGAGAAAAGCCACAGACTTTTATGTCATTGAATTTAATAGCAGGAAATTATGTTTTCATTCATGAATAAAATCAGGATAAGACATTGCATTTTAGATATAGTGAAGAGCCTCTGGTAAATACTAACACATTTATATGTTAATTTTTAACAGAAATCATTTCACAGAATAATTTATGCAAGGCAAAAACAGAAATTATTTCAGAGGCATAGGTTTCTAGGCATTAATGTCAGTGTAAACAAACCTTCAAATTTAATATTGTTAAATATAATATCCATAATTCTCATTTTGAACAGGATAATATGATAAAGCAGCACTTTATAATGCATTATAAAATCAATTGAATATTTTTATCTGCCTTACCAAGACTGTAAACCCCTTCCGAATAGACCATGTCTTCTTATAGAACTTGCCTCCTACACTCTGGACTCTTAAAAGTCGTAGAGAAAAAAGTTTTATCTGTTGCCATATTTATCAACACATTTAATTAATCTGAATATTGATGTTTTAATTTTGAGTTGTAATTTTCACTTCACTTTTAAAATTCTATTGGAGAGGTAGTATGGGGAAATGAATAGAAGGCGTTCATTGGAATCTGAAGTACCTGGGTTTAGGCTCTGTCTCTGACAAATACTGACTTTGTGTGGCCTGACAAAGTCACTGAACACCTAAATATATTGGAAAGACCATTAAGTCTATGAGTTGGTGAGCAGATGCAGTTTTTTTTTTTTAAGCAATCGGGGTTAAGTAACTTGCTCAAGGTTACACAGTTAGTTATTTCTGGGTGTGATGCTGAGTGTCTGAGCCCAGGATTCCATCACCAGGTCATCCTAACACTGGAGCTGGTACTCTTACTTGCTGAGCCACCTGGCTGCCCCTGAGCAGATGCAGTTTTGCATAAGTGGGGAAGAGCTTTTTCCCTGGGAAGCCCCCTGTACTGCTGAAATCCCACATCAGAATCAAATTTTTTCTTCAGTCTTTTTCTATAAGACTTGTTTTCTCCTTGTTTCCAAACAAAGACCTCTTGCAAGTAAGAAGATTATGATGATGAATCATAATTGTTATAACATACCTATTACACACATTGTATGGACCAGGTTTTTGTTTGTTTTGATGTTGTTGTGTTTTGTTTTGGTGAGAAGACCTGGCTTTGAATCTCTAGTTTAGTTGGGTAAATGACAAAGGACAAAGGGCTAACCTTTGAATTTTAACTAGGTCTCAGTTCCCGTTCTGTGTCTTCAGGACAATGACTGTTTGATGACAGAAAAATTTCTTCCCTTTTCAGAGCCACAGACAGTTTTCTGTGACTAAGTTACTGATGTGTGGTGATTACCTCCTTACCCCACCACATCCCATAAATGGCATTTCCACACTAGGAATTCTATACTCTGATGAAGTCATAGTTCCTTAGCACAAAATAAAAGGAAGAACAAGTCATCTGCTTCTCTTAATGTTTTATTCTTCACTATCCTCTTTCTAGAAAATGTTTGAATGACTTGGCAAACTGAAAAGAATGTTCTAATAAGGTAAAGGCAAAAATGGTTCTGTAAAGGGCAGAATTTAATCTTCTGGAGAATTAGCTTTTTTTTTAGCCTCTGATTGGAAGCAATGCCAAAATTATTACAAAGGAGTATTCACCACTAGATTATAACACAGAATTCAAATGTTTTGTTTGCTCATTATCTAAACTGGTCTATGACAGGAAAGCTCTGACCCAGTTGGATTCATAATTATTATGAGATGTAATTGATGGAATTTTAAGTAAAGGACAAAAAGTTAAGGAGACAAAAGGGTCAAGTGAAAGAGAAGCCTGAGGATCTTGTACACAACAGGAAGGAAGCTGGTGGGTAGGAAAAATTGAAGATGGGAAATCAGAATGGTGCTAATTGATATAAGAAAGCTTCTAGAAGAGCAAAGAAAATATAACAGCAAAAACAGTAACTAGCATTTACATAGTACTTTAAGGTTTTCAAAGTATTTTAGAAATATTAACTCATTTCATCCTCACACCAACCTGGAAGATAGGTGCTATTATTTTCTATATATATTTTCTATTGTCTATATTTTCTATATTTTATATGCCTTAGGAAACTGAGGTAGAGGTTAAGTGACTTACCCAGGGATCACACAGATAGTAAGTATTTGAGCCTGGATTTGAACTAAGGCAGTTAGGTGGTACAGTGGCTTGAGAACCAAACCTGGAGTCAGGAAGACCTGAGTTCAAATCCAGTCTCAGGCACTTAGTAGCTCTGTGATTTGGGGCAAATATGGGTGCTCAATAGGTTCTTGAAGAATTCTCAAACAAAATGTCTTTCATAAGTAAGTTAATATTTTGTTATGCTTCTATGGAGGTACCTTTGGGCAACAATCCAATGAGTTTGGGCATCAAAGTAAGGCATGAAAAAGGGAGACCTATGCATAATTTAATCGTTCACTAAGTCTATGAAGTTTGTAAAGCACAGAGTCTTGACAAAAGGGTTTTTATTGATGGTGAACTTCTCCAAATGCTCCTATATATTTATATTAAACCACAGAAAATGCACAATTGCTCATAGTAAAACACACAGCAATGGGAGAGAAATTGAAATATCTATCCACATTGGGATAAAGAAGATAAGATGACTATTTATCAAATAAGCTAACAGTTCATTATCTATAAAATAAACAAAAGGGGTGGCCAGGTAGCACAGCGAGTAAGAGCACCGCCTCCAGTGTTGGGACGACATGGAGATCGAATCCCGGGCTCAGACACTCAGCACCACACCCAGAAATAACTGGCCTTGTAACCTTGAGCAAGTTACTTAACCCTGATTGCTTAAAAAAATAAAATAAAATAAACACAAGCGGGAAATGTTTGTAAATATGTACATTTCTCATATAAATATACACATATATTCCTATATCATATCATATACATATATTCCAATATCATTCACACACACACATTATATTTTTCTTAGATAAGAAGCCCCTCCAAACCTGGAAGCTAGATGTGCTTCACTTATTCTTGTAAAGTCTTAATTATTTTTTTCTCGGACCTTCTGTATCAATGGTGTCCATTAATTTTCCTGTGTCTATGAATCTATAGCAGTTCTTTAACATGAACTCTTTTTTTATTTGTGGTAATGAGGGGGTAGTATTGGGGGTAGATGCTAACAATTTCAATTTTTTCATAACCATTAATTCTCCACTATTCACTAGCTAGATGAAAGAAATGACAGCTGTTTAGGCAGCCTACTTGAAAGATACAAACAACCTGCTCCAACTGAGATGATATCTTTGAGTATAAGTTCATGCAATGTGATCTCCTCTTAGGTATTTTTACTGAGTCTATATTGCCATAAAATGTAATATTTAAAAATGAATACTTAGTTATCACTTGTGTTACATAGAGAGAAAAAAGCTAGATTAAAATTTCTTAATTATGACTATGAAATTATGATTGATCTTATAGTTTAGAATGAAAATAAGTTTACTTCTAAATTAAACTCTGACTGTAATATGCTCTCAATAGGAAATATTTTGATGGATTACAATAATTAAATTCATGGCAGTTATTGTTAAGTCACATATTTTAAATGTTAAAAATATTGTTCAGGTACCATATAACTTCTCAAAAATACTATTTTTTACAAGTTTAATAATCTTGTAAAATGTATCACATTATCTTTATATATAATTTCAAATCATATTTCTACTTGTGTTTTATATTTGTTTCAATTTTTTTCTGAACTTCTCAAAGCCCTCCTAGTTTAATAGATTTACATATATTTGAAATAGAATACAAATCTGGGATGTGATGGATATATATCTAAACACCTTTGAAATAAACATTCTATTTTTAGCTATGTGATTTAACTGTCTGCTGATTTCTATTTTAACTTCTCATACACCTCAAAGTACGTTTCTATTTTCATGTATTCATATCGAGGAACCATCATAACAGCACCTTTTATGGGACTGAATTGGGAGTTAGCAAGACCTAGATTCAAATCTTTTTGCTAACATATACTAACTGTAGAACTCTGGGCAAGTTGCATAATCTTTCAGTGACCCAGGTAATTCTCCAAAAAGGTAAATTGCCATTGCCAGACATTTGCTAATCTGTTTGGTAGAGGGACATTTCGCACTGAAAGATCAAACTATTGACAACATACAGTCTATGTACCTATATGTGCATGTATGCATATATGTTCATAGCACAGATAAAATCAGATCCATTGAAGCACAATATTGCAACATACATTTGATATCACATGTGGTATGATAATATACATATGTGCTAATAACAGTAATAATAATCGCTAGTATTTATATAGCACTTTAAGGTTTGCAAAGCACTTTACAAATATTATCTCATTTAATCCTCACAACAACCCTGGAATTTAGGTGCTATTATTATCTCCATTTTACAGATGAGGAAGCTAAGACATCTAAAGGTTATTGTTCTTTCCCAAGGTCACATGCCACACTCTTTAAGTGTCAGAGGCTGGACTTAAATTTAGGTCTTCTGATTCTAGGCCCAACTTTCTTTCCACTGTGTCACCTAATTGACTACACACACACACACACACACACACACACATGCATGCGCACGCATACTATCACACCCACATCTCTTAAATCTCTTCACTTTTTTGGGAGTCCTAATTGATTGTGCTTCACAGACTATTTTAGAAAGAGGATAGTTTAATCATTTCTCCAACTGTGCTTTCTCACTGGCCTATAAAGACTCAAAACTCAAGGACTATTAACTTTATTCCTTGGAAAATATAGATCAATTTCAGTTTAATCTATAGTTGTATTAGAAGAGTGTGGTTGAAGAAAAATAGTAATTAATGGGTTTCTTTTGGTATTTTCATCATATCTTCATTATGAAGAAGGAATCTCATTATATAATGATGGAAAATGTCAGGATATAATAATGGGTTCTATGATTTGATGAAGTTGAAATGTGAAATGTATACCCTTCTAGCCAGTGGCACTGGCCTCTTGGATGTTCCATGAACAAGATAATCCATCTCTTGGCTCTACACATTTTCTTTTCCTGCTCCCCAAGCCTGGAATGCTCTCTTTCCTCTGCTCCACATACTGACCTCCTTGGCTTACTTTAGGTCTCATCTTTTATTGGAAGTCTTTCCCCACCCCTCTGAATTCTAGTGCCTTCCTTCTGAAAATTGTTTCCTATTTATACTGTTTGTAGTTTGCTTTGTACATTTATGTTTGCTAATTTATATTTGCATGTTGTCTTCCCTATTAGACTGTAAGCTCCTTGAGGGAAGGGAATTTCTTTTGCCTTGTTTTGTGTCTACAGTGCTTAGCATAGTACCTTGTACATATTAAGTACTTAAAAGTTATTGATTGATAATCTGGAGCGTAGAGTACACAAAGAGAAGTAGTATGGAAAAATGCTGGAAACTTAGTGGAAGGTGCTAAATATTAGGCAAAATTCTGATTTTATTACAGAGAGAGTTAGGGAGTTATTGGAAGATGTTAAGCAGAAGACTGACATTACCAGATCTGTACTTCAGGAAGATACCTGATTGTAATTTTGAAGGATAGATTGGATAAGGAAGAGAATAGAAGGAGGAAGATCTATTAAGGGATAGTTGTAATAGTCATAGGTGTTATTGGACAATCAGTTGTTCAAGAAATGTATCAAACGATGACTGTGAGCCAGATATTTATTAGATTCTATGAATAAAATGAGAAAAATTAAGCCCCCTCCCTTATAGAGCTTAAGTTCTATTGGGTGTGACAAAATGTACATTATGTATACAAAAATTAATTATTTCATTCTCTAAATACTTATTTGTTTTTTCCATCTGTCTATGAAGGATAGCATATTAAAGTAGTAATGTATTAATAAATTATACATAATAAATAATAACATAATAAATTAATAATATGAATTAGTTCAACACATAAGAACAGAGCAGGTTGATTTTGCTTTACGAATTGGTGTTGTTCTGTTTCCTGGCAGACAAATTAGGAGAATGCCTTCAAATGCCTCTCAGATTTAGTGTTGTCTCCAATGCCTTCTATTCATAGCTGTTTTCTGGCAGCATGTCTGCTTCATAGTCTGTACCTGTTTTAATAACCCACCTGAAGATCAACCAGAGGTGTTGAAGGAGAAATGTTATTTTCTTTTGAAATGGATGAAGGAAAACTTAGTTTTGGCCTTGCTTTGGTTCTGTGTTCTTAATACTTTTTTCAGGAATTTTATAATCTCTTTGATTTATCATCAGCCTAAGTGTCTACTACAGTTATATCATTCTTACAAAATAGGCCTAAAATTTTGTTAAGCTTTTTAAAAGGCAACTGAGTCATTTTGGCATCATGAGGACTTTCTTATAACTAAATGTCAGAATGAGTGTAAAAATAAAATGAATCCAGTAAAGCAGCTGTTGATAATGAAGGAAAAAAATTTTGGAGGATAATTGAGGTGAGTAATGTATTAAATCCTGGGGACTGGACTAATCAGGTATTTTAAAATATAAATTTTCAATCATGGAATTTTATGTGGAATCTGAAACTGTCTTTTCCATGTCACAGTATGAACAATGGCATAAGACCAAACTTTCACGATGGCCAGACAGTCACTCTAAGAATTACTAGGTAACCTGTTAAATGCCATTCTTAAATGAGGACAGCCATAAGAAAATAAAATATTAATGGCAAATATGTCTCTGAGTATCTGAAAATATTTGGAGCATTTCATTCTACTTTAAGTGTGCAATGACTCCTTTTATTCAAAACTATCAAATTAAAATTATCTGATCTGGTGTCTTTCCTAGCAGTCATATATGATTAGGATGGATTTGATTAGAATTCTCCAATTCCTCCACTTTTGTCCTATAAATTTAAAGGCCAAAAAAGGTACAAGTTTACAGCAACAGTATATTCAGGGGCAAAAGTAGAGAGAAAGAAATGTTTCTAAATCAATATTATTTTTTTTTTCAATTGCAGTGCTTTTATGTACAGGGGCTGGATCTCTGATTTCATCAATATAAGAAATTTTCAGAAGTAGAAGCACTTTCTACTAAAGCAGGAAGGTATCTTCTCTGTAACTTAAAGTCTTAAAGAGATTTGCCTAAGGCATAGAGAGTTTAAGTGACTCTCAGGAAGACATGGTTGGTGTGCCAGTAGTATGAGTTAGGACTTGAACCCAGGATTTCCTGGCTCCAAGGCAAGCTTTCTGTCCACACATATTTGCCTGTTTTTGGTGTACAAAATTTTAACAGCAATTACATCTTTGTGAGCAGTAGCCACAGCATCAAATTTGCCCTCCTCCCTTTTATTTTTGTTAATTTTTTATGCAACAGCAGACTATTCCTGAACTAAGTGAACTAAGGCCTTGGTTACTTAGAATCATTGCTTCTTATCATTGGAAGGAATCTTTGAAGTCTTATAATCCAGTCTCCTCCCTGCTCTCCCTATCAAAGGAATGCCTTCAACCATAGCTCAGACCCAGGGGTGTGATCATCCCATAAATCTCAAATAATTTTCTGTTGTTGCTCATCCCTTTCAGTTGTTTCTGACTCATCATGACCACATTTTCTTAGCAAAGATATCAGAATGAGTGTCTATTTCCTTCTCCAGTTCATTTTACAGATAAGGAAACATGAGGCAAACAGAGTTAAGTGACTTGCCCAGCCAGGTTCACACAGCTATTTAGTGTCTGAGGCCAGATTTGAACTCAGATTTTCCTGACTCCAGGCCCATTGCTCTATTTTCTACATAAAATATTTCTAATGACAGGAAATGTACCATTTAATAAGGCAATCTATTCCATATTTGGGCAGCTCTTGTTTTAAGGAAGTTTTTCTTACATTAAATAAAATCTACCTCCTAGAGCTTCTACTCATATGTCCTTATTCTGCCATTTGAGAATACATAGAATAAATCTAATCCTTCTACTTAACAGTTCTTTAAAATATTTTAAAATAACAAGTCCCTCTCCATCCAAGTCTTCTCTAAATAAGTATCGAGTTCCTCCCTAGCCATTTTTCTCTGGGTCTGATCTAGTTTGTCTCTCTGTCCTCCTTAAAATCTAGTCATTTCAAATCTGCTTTCAGTTTACAAATAGTATATGACAGTTCACTTCCTAAGACGATTATTAGTCTTTAACACTATTCCAATGCATTATAGAAAATCATGCCTACAAGCAAGATTAGAAATTTGAAGGGTCCTCAGGCATAAAGCATATGTCTCTTCAGGAATTCCAGTTTTAAAATTCTGAGTTCAAATAATATCTATATTCACCAGTCCTGTATCCTGAATAGGGCTTGACATATTTTCATATCTGTATTTTTGGGAAATATTTTATTGAATAGGATTTGCTGACATAAATGATCCCACATGCAAAGAAACTTATCAGTGTTCTGAATCCAATATGCTTGAAGGAGGGAAGGTCTTTATTTTTTTCATTATATTTTTAACAATATCATAGACTCTCTTTGAGAGTAATTTTCAGTTTCAAAGATTCAGCTGATTTTTTTATTTTTTAAGAGATCACTCTAAAAATAATAGTATTTTCATTTGCTCTCTTCTTTTTGAATTCTAACTTATTATTAAAAAAAAATAACATACTGTATTAGGGTGAACTTAGATGGCCTGCATAGTTCCACTTAGGTTTTTTTTTTCTTTTTCTTAGCTAGTTATTTTTTATGTAACACTGATGCAGTACAATTTCATAACTATTTCAAATTGTAGACATAATTAATACTATAAAATTAGTAAGAATACAAAAGCGTAACCCCACTAGACAGAAAATCTGGTTTTTGAGATGGACCCATGCTGAGGGAGACACATAAGAAGATAATGTGTTATACAAAACATTTAGAGCAGGCATATTAAATTGCTTTTCCATTTTCCTTTAGATGAGCATAGAAGACATCATTAAAATATCTGCATTGCTGAGTCATACCACATGTTTTACTATCATACATAGTTCTTTAAAGATTGTCGAGACCAAGCTACAGCCTTTGAAGGGCAAAAGAGACTTATAATCTATTTGACAGTCTGCCAATCTGTGTTTTATGTTTGATATGATCAATGAGCTATACCTAGGAAAACAATTCTGCAAATACTTGTGCTATATCTAATTCATTCTTTGTTTTCCTAATTAGTGATCCCCACTCTCCCAATTCAGATAAATATCTTCACTTTGGCAAGTAACTGGACAGGAAGTGATTGCTAGTATAATAAGTATCTGTGCACATGATCCTAAAGATGCGAATTCCTTATAGCAATAGCTAAAATGAATTTTGAAAGACATACTACATGTTTATCTTTCAGGATTTTTTTAAACCCTTAAGTTTTATTTCTATTAGCTTCAAAATCCTTGTTTTCTTTTGAATATATGCCAATACTTAATAACCACTCTATCTTTCAGAAGTCTTTCCTTTTCCTTCTTACGTTTTATTTCCATTTTGGCTATATTAACTTCCCCTTGTATTTTGGCTATCAAATTAATGTTGCTTTTTTACATTCAAGACTTCTGCTTGAGAGTTCATCTAAAGTTCTTTCCTATATCCTCGTAGAGAGTTGGAAAGCACTTTAAAGGACATCTAGAATTCTCTGGAATTACTATAGAATTCTCTCCACAACATCCAACATTTATTTTCCTATTTCTATATGAGCACTTCTAGTAACAGAGAAGCCATTACTCCAAAAGACAAGTCATTACATTTATGTTCTTTTTTTTTGTCTGAATCCTCCTTTCTTTGTACTTTTTTATTTGTTAGGCCTCAAAGATAGCTCCTTTCCCCATTATCATTAGTAAATTAATTTTAAACTAACTTTTCTATATGTGTAAAAAAGAAAGAAAAGTTAGGATTAAAAGAAATGGACTAGGTATTTGGACAGAAGGTATGAGTAGCTTTTTTCTGCACTGTTAAAAGTACTACCGACTCCAGTTAGAGTCCAGTGGTGTTCTGGGTCTGCTTATCTGGCTTGGGAGAACTGATTGTTAAATTTTCAGTGTAAATATTTAAGCTTTAGAAATCAACAAATGTACAAATAAGAGTTTAATTTGCTGTTTTGTTGATTGCCTAGACTTAAGAAAATGATGGGGAAAACGTTAATAATGTAAATTAAGCAAAAGTGTGTCATGAATACATTTTTCAGAAATCTAGTTACCATTAAATATTTATCAGTACACCCCTGAGAGTACAGATCCCTTAAAGCACTGAAGTAACTAGATATGTTTTTCTAAAATTAAATGTTTTGTTTCTTTAAAAGCATTTTTGTTGTTGTTGCCTATTTGTATTTTTTAAACTTATACATTCCTATTTATGTATGAAAGATAATTGTGTTATATAGAAAAATGCAGACTGGCATTAAGCAGCACATTTTACTAACCTTTGATCCCCAAATAACACCTTTCACAAACTGTTAGGGAAAAAAATGTCAAACTCGGGATATTTAATTTGGGAGAGTCTTGTATACAGTATGAGCCTATTGTATAAATGTACAGATTTAATGGATATGGGAACATAACCTTTGTATGCAAAACATAATTGTAGTTTTTATGCATATTAATTTCTCAATAAATATGTAGGATATCAATTAATAATTAAAATCTCAAAATGCCATTAATTTAATATTTTTCAGTGTCACCATCCCCTTCCTATTTGGGTCTGCTTTTCTTAAAAATTAACGTTGATATCCTAAAAGGGGGCTGACTAAAAGAGGAGGATCTAGAACAATTGCTCTTCACATGTTCTTATTTGTAAACATTATAATTTAGATGTTACCATCTGGGAAGCAAGACAGTTGAGCTGTGTGAGCAGAAAGGTCGTAACTGCTACCTGTAGTAGTCAGGAGGGCATTAATTCTTTTCCTACCCTTCATCCACTTGTGGAATAATATAAAAACAGGAAGATCCCAGGTCTTTCCCTTCCCTTTTTAGTTTTCCTAAAATTTCCTTCCTTCTGAAGCTGTAGAGTGGCTTCTTTAACATGGAGGGAGAACAAAACAGTCAACTACCACCTCTTGATAAAAGAATATATGACTCTAGAGAGTCTGCTTACATTATCAGCTTTCTATTTTCCTTGTATTTAGACCCCTGCATTGAGTGAAACCCTAGGGGAAAAAAATCTTGTCCTGTTCTGAAAGCCACCCAAATGCTTTGATAGAGTACACCAAAGAGTCAATTGATGATGAGTATGTCACATGCCAGTTTATCCTTTCCTATTCTTTAAGGGTACCTCCATCAGAGTACTTAGGATACTTTGTTCTGTGTTTCATAAAGTCCAAGTATGGCAACATTTCAGATCTTTCAAATCCAATACAGATTTACTAAAATATACCATCTGGCATAGCTTTGAAAATACATCAAAACAAGTAATGTGTTTGGCAGAGTTGAGTATAAATGAATACTAATTTTATTATTTACTTACCTTTGTACTAAATTGTAAAGTTGTTATTTTGCGGGGGAGTTGGTGCTTGGTTGATTTTTTTTTTTGCAAGACTAATGAATTGTTCTATAATTTCCTTTGATTCAAAGACCATGTTTCTTTAAATACCAAGTATTTGTGGTAGTTGCTCAATAAGTACTTGTTTAGGGTGATATATTATTAGAATACCTTTCAAAGAGAATATCTTAGAAGTTACATTCCTCTGTGTTATATACTTCTAATGAGAATTGTCTGAATAGCTTAGTGTTTCTATGTTCTGCCTGGGGCGTGTTGGAATGGGGTACCTCTCTTTATTGCTAGACATTTCAAGGTCTTTCTATTCCAGAAATCCCTTTGTTAAGAGAGGCTCCATTTAAAACTCAGAGGTTCTCTTATCACAAAGTTATGTGATATATTAAAATGGCCTGATTTTCTAACTTTGAGATTGAAATCTCCCATATAAATCTTTTGTATAGTATCCTTTTAATCTACCATTTGTGATGGTACCTCAAAAGTGCTAGCTTAGGTAGGTGAAAAGAAGACTTAGAGCATTTTTTAAATCTTTTCCTTCTATGTTGGGCTTTGAAAATGGGCTATTTGTGCAGAATGAGGGTAGAGAAGATAATCGACTCTTTATTTGATTTGCTTTATTTATTAAAATAAAGTTCTATCACTGTCTTTATGTTTGTTTATTTTCCAATCTCTACATTTCCCAGAGTATCTTTCCCCCTCAACAAACATTATGTAATTACCTAAGTATGTTCAAGATACTTTGCTAGACCAGGGTAGAAAAAGGCAAAAGAGAAACTACCTTAAGGAACTAGTGATCAATATGGAAATTTTATGTCAAATTAATATCCTCCTCACAAATAATGGCATGCAGTGTTTGGTTACCTGGGTATGTTAATTGGTGGGAAAAAATAATCACTTAAACCCTTTTCTGCATAATTATAGTTTGACTTGTCTGCGTATCATAATATCATAGACTTTCAGATTGAAAAGTGACTCTGAGGTCATCTAACCTGATGCATATCTAAACAGAAAACACATTCTACAGTTTCCTTCATAAATGGTTGTGCAGTCTAGACTTGAAGAATTCTAGGGTAGAGAAGCTTATCAAATCTAAAAGCCAATCAATTTGCTTTTAAGCAACTCTAATTATAAATATGTTTTGTTTTGTTTGTCCCTTATATCAAACCAAAATCTATCTTTTCATCACTTCTATCTGTTGCTACTAGTTCTCTATTATACCTTTCCCTTCTGTTTGCCCTTTAAATACTAGAAGGCAGTTACAAGTTCCTGAGTGTCTTCTGTCCTCCAAGATATGCATCTCTAGTTCCTTAAACTTATCCCCCAGTGATATAATTTCTCCATTCTTCTGCATGCTGATCACTTCTCAGTCGATAAAATTTGTCAATGCCCATACTGACCTGTGAAACATAAGACTGCATATTTTGTTCCAGATGTGGTCTAACCAGGACAAAATGCAAAGTCAAACTCCTGCTAAGCACTTGATGAAATAAAGTCTTCCCACTCGTGCCTGAGCATACCTTGAGCTTAAAATGACTTCAAGAGATATAAGAGTTTGAGTTCATGTCAGTTATTTCAGGATCAAGGTTCACAGATCTGTGATTGCTTATGACATCTTAAAGAGAAGACTGCAATCTGAAAATACCAAAGGAGCATCATGAGAGAAATTTGTTTTACCATGAATGACCATATTTGGACTCACCTTGCTTTTGATCCAAGCTTCCTCTTTTATTTTCTGGACTTTCTTTACCTCCTTGAATTAATATTTTCATGGTCTTCTGCCTACTTTTTCTTGTATCAACTGTTTTTCTGACACTGAAACATACCCTAGCACCTAGGCTATCCCTCTTGGATTTGGTCCCCAGAGTCCCTGCTCCAGCCATCCCCTCACTCCACCGCCACATACATAAACAGCTCTCAATCAAAACACTCCACCCTATTAGCAACCATAATTTTGGTCTATGGCTAGTTACACTCCATTAACTTTCAGTGATGAAAAGAAAAATGTAACAAAAGAAAACAAGAAGACAGGATATACTCCTTTCCATACAGAACTGTTCTGCCTGCTGCTGCTGCAGTGTTGATGTATTACTGTAGGGCCCTAACATAATTAATCAGTTTTCATATGTTGTGCTTTACTTCTATCTTAAAGAAAAGAGAAGTAAGGGAAAAAATGGATTGAGGGTTCAAAACAGAAATATATGGTAACCATTATAGTATAGTGCCACAAATTCACAGTATTTGCTTCAACTAAAATTAAGGCATTTGAAGAATTAGTGGGATTATTGAACACTCACTCCTCACTCTCTAAACCCCTTACTTTGTGATTTAAATTTCACAGAAAGAACTAACAGCCAGATGGAAAGATGGTGTATATTTTGGAAAGGTCCATCATCTGTCTCAATTTTTAAAAATCAAGAATTCCTTAGAGGCCAGCTAGGTGGCGCAGTTAGTAAAGCGCTGGCCCTGGAATCAGGAGGACCTGAGTTCGGTTCCTGCCTCAGACACTTAATGCCCTCACAAAAAAACAACTAGCTGTGTGACCTTGGGCAAGTTACTTGACCCCAATTGCCCTCCAAAAGGCAAAAAAGAAAAAGATGAAGGGAGATATTTTAAGGGGCAGCCAGGTAGCACAGTGAATAAAAGCACCGGCCCCAGAGTTGGGATGACCTGGGATTAAATCCAGGCTCAGACACTTAGCACCCACCCAGAAACACCTGACCATGTAACCTTGAGCAAGTTACTCAACCCCAGTTGCTTAGGGGTGGCCAGGTGGCTCAGACAGTAAGAGCACTGGGTCCCAGAGTCGGGATGATTTGGGGATCGAATCTGGGCTCAGATACTTAGCACCACACCCAGAAATAACTGGCCATGTAACCTTGAGCAAGTTACTTAACCCCAATTGGCTTAAAAAAAAATTCCTTAGGTAATATTACAGGTTCTCTTGTATATAATTTAAAAATGACAACCATTACACTCCTTGAATTATCTGAATTTGGCACATTAATGGCCAAAATGATGTTCTAGCCAATGAGATTACATCAGTGCATATTGTAGAAGTTAAACATAAAACTTCTAATATAAATACTGTCCACATATGCAGAAACAGATTACCAAACAAGCCAGCAGAAAAAGAAAGTATGTATGTGTATGTATGTATAGGTATATATGTATATGTAAAATATGTATGTATATATGTGTGCATACATGTATATATGTGTGTGTACATACCAGGGCTTAGATAACATAGCATTGTTCTACTTGTCGTTTCTAAGATTCAGAGTAAAGCTTCTATAGAAAAGGTTTCTATGACAGAGAATGTCATTCAAAAATCCATCAGATGTTAGACTATGAATCAGTCAATTATTAAACATTTATTAAGTGCTTAGTATGTGCCAGGCAATGTGCAAAATTTTAGGGATAGAAAAAGAGACAAAAAACAGTCCCTGCCCTCAAGAAATTTACAATCTAATGGTAGAGAAAACATTCAAATAAATTTATACAATTCCAGCTGTATACAGGATAGGAAATAATTGAGAGAGAGAAAGTGCTGGAATTAAGAGGGATTAAGTAAGACTTCCTGTGAAAAGTGTTCTAACAATACATATTGTTTAGCATCAGGCAATTTTACTCATTCTCATGGTGATAAAGGCTGAATATTGTATCCCATGTTGAAACTCAATGGCATAATACATCCATATGCTATAATTTTATTAATATTAAAAATACTCAAATGTGTTCTTATCAATCCATGAATTTACTCCAGCAAAGCAAAACACAATTCATACATGCCCACCTATTCTTTGAGATCTTTGTCCTTACTGACCCCCTACACCCAATAAATTAAGCACATAGGGTCCCACCGAGTGTTCTAGAGGCCTTTGTCTCTTTCTGATATCAAGATGGCACCAATGGAGCACTCTTCCTATCCACTGCTCATCCCTGACTCTTGCTGTGTGAATAGCCTATTTTGTTTTCCTGTCATGCATTGCCTTGATGACATTTCTCGCTCTCTTTCTTTGAATTGTGATATTAATTCTTAATTATTTGGAGACACGTGTTACAGTTTGGTTTTTTGATCATTTGTTTGTTTTGCCATACAGAATATGTAATAGCACTCTTTTTGTTTTTGCTTTTTGGAGGGGGGAGGACGGGGAAATTGGGGTTAAATGACTTGCCCAAGGTCACACAGCTAGTAAGTGTTAAGTGTCTGAGGCTGGATTTGAACTCAGGTCCTCCTGATTCCAGGGCCATTGTGCTATTCACTGTGCCGCTTAGCCTCCCCATTGTGCCACCTAGCTACCCCAATAGCACTCTTAAATAGCTGTGTGTGCAAGATGAATTTTGACCCTGTTTGCAAAGTAACAGTAATGAACCAAATCAAATGCCAGTTCAATCATTTGGTATAAAGAGTAAGTATCAATAATACCAATTCATTTCAAATTAAAATAACTCTGAGGTATTATCTTATACTTATAAGATTTGTCATTATGTCAAAAAAGGAAACTGGTGAAAATGTTGAAGGGTATGTTGGATGTTGGGAAATTGGAACACTAACACACTGTTGGTGGAGTTGTGAATTGATCCAACAATTCTGGAGAACAATTTGGAATGATGCCCAAAGGACTATAAAACTGTGCATACCCTTTGATCCAGCATTGCCACTCCTAGGTCTATATCCCAAAGACATAAAAGGGGGTGGGGGAGGACATATCTATACAAAAATATTCATAGCAAACCTTTTTTTTGGTGGCTAAGAATTAAAAATTGAAGGGATGCCCATCAGTTGGGAAATGGCTAAACAAGCTGTGTAATATGATTGTGATAGGATATTATTGTGTTATAATAAATGACAAACAAAATTGCTTCATTAAAATATGGAAAGACTCACGTGACTGAATCCAAGTGACATGAGCAGAACCAGGAGAACATTGTATATAGTAACAGCAATATTATAAGACGAAGAACTGTGAATGTCTTAGCTATTCACAGTAATACAGAAATCCAAGACAATCCCAAAGATCTCAGGATAAAGCATACTGTCCACCTGCAGAGAAAGAACTGATATTGTCTGAATACTGACTGAAACATGCTATTTTTTACTTTCTTTCATTCTTTTTTCATTTGTTTTCTTGTACAAAATGTACAATATGTAAATATTTTACATTATTGTACATGTATAACTTATGTCTGATTGCTTACCACTTCAGGTAGGGAGGAGGGAAGAAGGGAAGGATAGAATTTGGAACTCAAAACTTAAAAAAAGTCAAATGTTAAAAATTGTTTTAACATGTAACTAGAGAAAAATGAAATATATATTTTAAAAAATAATACCAATTTGCAAGTTATAGGATATACAATCTCCTTTTTAGATTACTACCTGAAAGACTAATATTTTATATCCCATTGATTGATTGATAGATTCACTTACTTTCTTTGAAGAAGGCATCATGCTAGGCACTAAGGATATAAAACTAAAACAAAAAATAAGTTCTCTGCCCTCAAGGAACTTGTATTCTTTTGGTCATTCCAAGATAAAATGCATCAATTCATGACATTTGTACTTCAAAAATAAAAGGACTGTCCCATGTTTTCCTAAGACAACTCATTTTTTTCTACATTTTTTTTCCATAAAAGATCTCTGCTAAGCTTTCTCATTGGCTACTGAAAAAGGATATGCTATACTTCTGAGCTTATTAGTGTCAGGTGGGTGTCTAGAATGACAATTAATTGTTGACTCCTTTGTCAACTATGATTGACTTCTGCAGACCATAAATTATGATAAGTATATAGCATTCTTAATTTCCCTCTTGGTGTCAGAATCTTGCTTAGCCAAAAAATACCAGATGGAACTGAAATACCAATTACATTCTGCTCAATAATGATCTCATCTAAAATATGCATAGATTGACAAGAAAGCCTTTCCTGTTCTCAAAGGAGCCAATTTTGGCAACTTCTTCACTCTTTCACTCATTTATTCATTCAGTCTATAAACATCTGTTGAATGCCTGTTAGGTATATGACACTATTATGGATGCTGATGAGAGGAAAATGAAGAATAAAAGGCACAATGCTCACATTCACCAAACTTGGAGTCCAATAGAAAGGGGAACAATGTACATAAGTAAGTATGCTACAATTTAGAATATGATGGATGCATTAAAATATGTCATGAGTGATTCAAGTAGAGATAGATAAGTACTAAGAAGACATATCAGGACAATTCATGAAGGAAGTCACACCCAAGGGTTGAATAATGGACAGTTTTTTCTAGGCATTGGGGAATATAGTATAAGCAAATTCATGAGAAAGAAGAAAATAGCTAATTAAGGCATATTTCACTGTTCAGCTAAAATGTACAGTGTGTGAAAGGGAATAGTATGACATGATGTTGGAAGGTAGGTTGGAGTAAGATAAGGAAAAAAAAATCTGGTTTGTCAGGTAAAGAGTTTGAATTAGTCAGGTGTTGCAGTTCTTTTATACTATGGATATAACTTTCATGAGCTAGTCACCTGACCTCTTTGAATCCTTATTACCATCATCTTATGGAAGACCTTCCTTAAATTAAAATTTAAAGTTAACACTGACCTTTCTTGGATCTATAGATTCCAGTTTTTGTGCCATCTCTACTAGAATTTTTATGACATCCCTGAACTGCCTCTAAAGGCTTAACCAATACCACACTTATTAGTACAGAATGGACTCATATTTTTAAAGTCATATAGACAATAGTCAGCCTAAAAATTATCAGAAAAACCTCTGCATTCATAAATTATCAGCAAGAATTATCAAGTTCAATCCTCACACTCATCATCTAGGGAAACAACTCTTGTGGAAATGTAACCCAGCAAGGCACCACTATCAATGCTACAGACTGGCCTCTCAGCAACCCCAAATCTAGAAGATCCAGAATATAATATTCTCACCATCAAAAATCCCTTGCAGAATCAAATTGTTCAACATCTGAAAATGATATGATTTTATTAGTAGAATGGCATTAAAGAATATACACCTCCATCTGCCTTACTGTTGAAGGATGCTAAGGACCCTACCTAGCATCTTTCCATAGGACTTGGAGCTGAAACCTCCTATGTGTATTTTTATTCCAATTAGAATGTGAGCTCTTTGCGATCAGTGGTTATTTATTTTTCAGGCCTGAGAACAATGTGTTTCACATAAAAAAGTACTTAATAAATAATTTTTCATTCATTCATTCCTCATTGATCATCTATACCTTCATTCATTTTGTGGGAAACATAGCAGTTCATTCCAGGAGTTTATCATATTGCTTTACAACATGTAGGATGTCTGTCATTAAATTTGGGCCCTGAGTTCTGATCCTTCTATAAGAAAGTCACTGACCTTTCCCTCACCCAAGCACTGGCTAGATCCTGGATTTCATTGGAGCAGGGCATCTAACTCCAGCCCTCACATTTTATCTTCTCATCAACTTGGAAGGGAGGTAATATAGTTAGAGATGATATATGTAAAAAATCTTTGAACACAGTAAAGCACCAAATAAATGTTTGCTGTTATTAGTGTTATTCTGAAATAAGTACTTATAAATGTTTAAAAGGTTAAAAAACTCAAAACACATGGCCTTGACCACACTACATAGAGCATATTATTTATATGAGTCATTGGTTAGAATCTGTTTGCTGGTCTGGAATTGATTCTGGTATTGAAAAGATCGGAGGAGATTGTAATATGTGTTGACCTACTAACCACTTACATTACTATGGGAATTAATTTAGAAAGTCACAGTCGTGAAGGAATCTAGTTTTTATGTACAACTACTCCAAAGGAAGAACCTGTTTATGGTAGTCTCTAAAAAAAACATTACTCTACATTATTATTTTTGACAGTGGTTCTGGATTTACTGCTGTTGAATTTAAGGAATATGTGGACAGTACTAATACTATTTGTGATCAACTTTCTGATTATGAGCTTTTAGAAACTTACTAAGCCAGTACATAAAAAACAAAAACATAGTCTTGTTACTGGAATCCCACTTGAAAACTACTTCTATTTGGTAATGCCTATCTGTCTGTTGGCATGACCTTTGAGAACCTAAGATTATCTTCAAATGATGATAGCTAAACATTTTTCACTGAGCTCTTTCCTTTAAACGACTTGTTCCTACTAAAACAATTATGAGACAATGTTTCAAAATGTCCATCTAGACTTATGAAAGACACAGTAACATATTGTGAATGTTTGCTAAGCATGCATATATTCTTTGATGACTTACACCTTAAGAATGAGTATTTTCTAGGAGTTACTGGTCTATATAAGGTGAATTCCTGCCAATAAAAACGGCATGATCCTTGTGGTTATTTAACTAACTGATTAGAGTAAGGGTCACAAATTAACTGAGGGCCTCATCTGGCCTTAAAACATTTTAAATTTATATATATATGTGTGTGTGTGTGTGTGTGTGTGTGTGTGTGTGTGTGTGTGTGTGT
>NW_027187419.1:23859877-23894936 GCF_028583685.1 Petaurus breviceps papuanus | reverse complement strand
TGTGTGTGTGTGTGTGTGTGTGTGTGTGTGTGTGTGTGTGTGTGTGTGTGTGTGTGTGTGTGTGTGTATTATGTATAATATTGAAATTTTAAAAGACTCACTTTTTATTGTTGTTTTTGATGGGCCATATAAATCAAACAGAGGACTGGATTTCACCCTCAGGCCATAGTTTGCTGACCTTTTGAGTAAAGAATGCATGGGTTTGTGTGGAATCACTAAATTTATCAACAGTAAAGACATTACTTCTTGGTTGACTTGGCAAAACAAAAAATCCCCAAAACTATTAGAAATGTCCCCCCTAAGTTTCATGTGATAATCTTCCCTTTGTTGGTTCTACTTTTTGAATATTGATTAGAGCCATAAAGCAAAGAATTTTTCTTTGACAATAACCATTGCTAAAGTGGATTTTCCTCATATTTCTATGCTCATTAGGCAAAATCTTAGAGAAAAATTTCATTAAGAAGTAACCCTTTGCTTTTTGGCCAAGTAATATGGTTATACTAAATATGTATGCCAAGTGATGCTTCATTTTGATGGAATGGCTTAATTCCATCTGAATTTTGGTGGTTTGGACATTTTGAGCAGCATGCACTTATATGCCAGTCATTTCCATAGGAATTTAGATCAATAAAATTAAGTGATATGGAATGTCTACTCATTAACCTGTGTACAGATTATCTGATGGAACAGTATCACATAATCTAGCTCTGGCATACATTATTATTTTAATAAGACTTCACCTTCCCAAGTCGATTGTAAACTTCTATAGAGAAGGGACCATATCTTCTACTTATTTCCCTCAACATTTAGCATGTTATAGATTCTATTGCTAATACTCTGAAACTTATAATTGTTTGAACAGTTATTAGAGGGAGGGAAGATTCATCTGCAAATCCTCTTATATTAGTTTGCCAGTGAATAATAGAATTTTGTACTACTAAAGTTGATTAGACAAGAAATTTACTTTTGTCTACTTACCTTGTCCAGCTTCAAATAAATATACTACTTTTGAATTCTGGCCATTCCTAGAGAAACATTTTCTCCTAGTGAGTGGGAGATCCAAGAATGAGGTCTAAGCATAGTACATAATACCTTATTCCACTTTTTTTTAAATTTTATTTCATGAAAGTATGAAAGAAGCTTATCAGTCGTGATGAGAAAATCATTTCATCCCAACTACACTAACAAGTTTCAAGTGATAGATTATTTTGTTAATTTGATTGATTGTTTAGTTGTTATGTATATATGTGTATGTATATGCATGTGCCATGTGCATGTGAACAGAACCAAGCTAGTCAGGTGGTGAATTCTTTTTAAGGGTTGTTAATTTGCTCTGTGCCATCCTCATTCTCACTCTGCTTCACACCCAAAAGTGTAGTCTCTGAGGAAATCATGAAAGTAAAAGTTTAAAAAAAAGTTCTTGGTGTTTCTGAAATACTACACTACTGGCTGTACTATTTCTTTCTATAATTCTCATCACCAAAGTTCTGAGTTCCTTTGCTGAAGGTGATATTTTGACAGAAACTATGAAGTAACAGACATGAATTCTGGAAAAGGAAGCACTTGGTAGATGGGGTTATGATAGCTTTCTTCACTTTTTAAAAGGTCCTCTATTTGCAAGAGGAATCAGAATTATTCTACTGAGTCACAAAGATCAAAAGTAAAAGAAATGAGTGTAAGTTGCCGTGTGGCAGATTTCAGTAAGTTAGTGAAAAAGCATTTATTTATTAAGCACTTACTAGGCATGGATCAGTCTGTCAAAACCCAATGTTAGTGAAAAGCATCAACAAACAACCTTTGAAACAGTGAAGACTATTCAGAAATAGAATAAGTTTCCTCTTCAGGGTGGTGGGTTCTCCTTCACCAAGAATCTTCAAGCCAAGGTCACCCTTCTCAGGTGAGATAAATTTTGGACTTAGATAACCTTGGAGGTCCCTTTCAACTCTGAAATTCTTTTATAAATTAGTGAAAACACAAATGAATATATCGAAACTTCTGCCTGTTCATTGGTTTATACAGCTTTATCATTGACTGAGTACTCATTAGCAAACATCCAACATTCTTAAAGGTATTCTAGGATTTCATTTCTTTTTACCTTGTTTGGAACTTATTTCTTTGAATTTCTTCCCTCATAAACAGGGAAACAGCAAACATTTCCTAACCATGGTATTTAGTATCTCCTCCAGCTTCACCTATATCGCTTAATTAAGTTTTTCAATATGTAGATTTGCTTTTGACTTATGCATAACTAATAGTAATTTTGATTACCTCAGGTAATTTTTCTTTAATATTATTTAGTAATTAGCATTTAATAATTTCCATCAAATTCTATAATTTCCAATTAAAGTTAGTATGCAGGAGGAACAGGTTTCCAAAATCTTCAAAATGTTTATTTTGAAGATGTTTTGAATAACAACACATACTGAAGTAATTAGGTCACAGAGAATTTCATTTCTTAATTCTCATTAGAAATAATATGATTCCTAATTATGAAGATTCATTTCTCAGTAGTTTTATCCATTGGGTTTCAGACGATATAGAGTATAGAGGCAGCTTCAAGCTTTAAATCTCTTTACAGAATGCCATGTTTAAATATAATAGTTTTCCCAATTTGGTAGAGTTCATTTATTACCTAAACACAATGTGGCCTTTAACCTCAAACTTTCTCTTAAGGATATCCCCTCTCTTAATAATTTTGCACTAGAGTATATAGCTTCATATAGAGAACATCTGTTGATGAGGATGTATAAATGCAAATGAATTAAATTAGGTGAAAATTAGACTTTAACATTGTAATTGATAATGTATTTTAAACAACAGTTTAATATGGGCCAAAAATAGTTTACAAGTTTTGGCAAATTTGATGAAATAATGCAATATCTTTCATTAGAGAAAATTAGTTTCAAATAAGAAATGTTCATGTGCTATCTAAACACACATATTAATAATCTGTGTACACATATATGTATACATACTTATTTATATATGTGTTTATGCACATATGTATGTATGATAACAGGAAAGACAGAGAGACATACAGAGTAAGTGTTTTTGGTTGTTATTTTTAATGTAAAAGACCTAAGGCTCCAATTAGCACAAAACAAGAGGCTTGAAACTGAGAATGGGTTGTGATAATGTTCTTCAGTAAATATTTATGGAACATTAAGTTAATTTAATGATTTCTTCTTTGGGAGAAGTAAATTTGCTACTTAACTTGCAGAAATCTATTATTATTGAAATCCTCAAGAATGTTGTTTTCGCAAATTATTTGTAAAATATAAGAACCTCAATTTTTGTCATAAACATTAGACCTTAGTGAATAATATTCCCTCCATATTAATTTGACTCTGAATTTTACTTAATTTTATTGAAATAAAGAAATGAAAAAATTCCCTGGCTGACTTATTCCTTTTTATTTTTTAAGCCTTAACAGGTATTTCTTAATTATTTCCTAGGTTAAAAGGTTATATAATCAGAAGTGCATAAATGGCTTGGGATTTAGCATGTAATAGCACCTCATTCACAGAATTGTTGTGAGGCTCAAATGAGATAATAATTGTAAAGCACTTAGCATAATTCCTGGCATATACTATTATTGTTAAAGATATATTAAGATTAATTTACAGTAATTTTGTGAGGCAAAGATCCTAGCAGGTGGGAGATAAAGGAAAGGTTACATGTAAAAGGTAGCACTAAAATACTGAATTTTAGAGGAAGTAAGAAAGGCTAAGAGAGATTTTGAAGAGGGAGTGAATTCTAGGCATGGAGACAGGAGATACATCTTTCTGTTTGAGACAAAGCATGATAGTTTATATAGCTCATGAAGGAATGTAATCTATAATAACTCAGGAAAAGCATGCTGGGACCAGTTTATAAAAAGGCTTTATAATGAAGCTTATATTTGGTGCTCTAGGTAATAGGGAACCACTGGAATTTTATTGAGTAGAGGAATGATATGGGCACAACTTCATTATTGGAAAAGCACTTTGACAGATGAGTGAAGTGTGAACTGTAGAGTTGAAAGTAAGGAGGGAAGATTTCAGTTAGGAAACCATTGATACAGTTCAGTAAAGAAGTGATGCCCTGTATAAAGGCGGTGACCAGATGAGTTGAGAGGAGATATATGTGAAAGAAATTTTGGACATAGAAACAACATTTACTAATTGATTAGATATATAGGCAGAGGGAGCGTGAAAAAGCCAATATGAGTCTGGGCTTGAAAACCTATGTGACAATAAGGATGGTGGTACAATCCTTGGTGCTCTGTTTGGAACATGTGTTTGAGATGCCTATGTAACATTAAGTTAATAATGGTGAATCAGCAATTGATAATGTATGGCTTGAACTCAATACAGAGACTAGACCTTCACATAATAATCTGGTGGTCATATACAACAAAGGGAATAATAAAACTACTGGGAACAGATGATATCCCCAAAAAATGTCAAGAGAGGAAAGAAGAAGGGTCAGAACATAGTCTTGGGAGACATTACAGTTAGAAGCTTGATATGGATGATAATCTGACCGTAGAGGTTAAGAAGTAGCCCTACAGGTATGATAAGGATCAAGAGAAAACAGAGTCAAGAAAAGCCAAGGAAGAAAGATTATCCAACAGTGTCACATGCTCAAGGGAGGTCAAGAATTATAAAGATTGGGGAAAAGTCATCAGATTTAACAATTAAGAGATCATCGATATATTAAAATAGAAGAGTTCAATTGACAGGTGAGTTCTGAAGACAGATTGTAAAACACTGAGAAGAAAGAGAGAGGTGAAATTGAGGCATTGAATATAAAAACATGCAGATATGCAAAATTTTGCACATATCTGTAATCCCAGGTAGGCAAGGAGACTGAGAAAAGGGGATATCTTGAGCTCAAAGGTTTTGAGCTGTTATGGTCTAGGCTGATTGAATGTCTGCACTAGTGTTGTATCAGTCCTATGAGCCTAGGGAGCAGTGGGCCTCTAAGTTACTTAAGCAGGAGCAGTGTAGACAGGTTAGAAATGGAGCATATCACAACTCCCACACTAATGAGTGATGGGATTAGGTCTTTGCATTTCTAGCCTATGCAAGATGGGAAGACCTAGTCTTTTAAAGCAAACAAAAAAGCAAATGCAAAACATTTCAAAAAGTATGCATATATACTATTTTATGTAACATTTATATAATACTTTATATAAATATCAGCTTCCTTTATGTTTTAAATTAAATCTCATCTTTTACTGGGAGCCTTCTCCAACCTCTTTTAATTCTAGTTCCCTCCATTATTTCCTGTAAACATCTGATTGCCATATATTTTTTGCATCTTGTCTCCTCTAAGTTTCTTGAGGACAGGGAATGTCTTTAGCTGCTTTTTGCATCTCTTGTGCTTAGTATATAGTAGGTAGGCACTTATTGATGGATTGCTGTCATTACTTCTAGTAATTGTATAATCAACCTTCCCCTTATGTTTTATTTAAATCATTTCATTTGATCCTTAAAACAACTTGATGAAATAAATAATGTGAATGTTAATTGTTTTCATTTTACAAGTCAGGATAAAGGTGTTGACTGACTCAAGTTTACACTGTAAGTATGAAGGTCAGGACCTCAATTCAGATCTCCTGACTATAATCAGTAATCATTTTACCATTTCTGGAAAGGAATGTAGTAGTTTTCTAGTGCAGCTTCATTCTTTTACATATGAGGGAACAGAGGCTTAGAGAATGTAAGTGATTTGTCTGAGGTCATATAGCTCATTAATGGAAAACTCAAGAATCCTGTGATTGCTTATATATTGCCTCATTTTTCTTCCTTGATAATGTCACCTATCAAGTCACCTAAACCCATAACTTGCCCTTTGTGTCTGTGAAATATTGTTTATGTGTTCACCCACAAGGAAAAAAAAAACCTGACAAATACCTACATATGATGGGATTTGCTTTTCTGTTTTTTTTTCTTTTGGTATGGAACTGTATTTTCATTGGTATATTCAGGGACTTTATCTAATGTCGTTAATGTGTTGGTCTTCTGTTTTTTTGTTTTTGTTTTTTTGGAAGAAATTGATTTGCTTAGAGAAATGCTTTCAAGTTAAAAAGCTTTCAAAAGATGCAGATTATATTAGTGGCTTAATGAATGGGGTATTTGCTATGAAAATAAAATTTATTACAACATGCAAATTACCAATCAGTCTCTAATGGGGTTATAAATCTGATAGTTGTTGTGATTGTTTCACATCTTGTTAAACTGTTTATAAGGCTTCCTTAAATACTAAATACATTTCAGTCAAAGTTAAATATATTGTGGTTGCAGAGGACATCATTATTTCACAAAGTAAAGAATTCATCTGGTATCTTCATAGAATCTGAAACATTTTTAGGGACTAATTAATGGCTTCTAATTACAAGGTAGTTAAGTGATACTAATATTTACAAAGGATGAAATTTGATATCATATGTCTTTTGATAAAGTAGTACTTGTATAAAAAGTTAAACTCATTGTTTGATCTTGATTCAGAAATATATAGAAAAATCATATTTTACTCCATGAGAAAAAGGTAACACACCTTCAAAGTAAAAATAATTGGGATTCCAATGTATCAGTGGGTATGTGACTCATCATGATAGCATCTGTCCTGTAGAATTTGGCAGTTCCAGTAATGGGAGGCCTAGTTGTAAATGATGCTGAGATGCCAACCTAGAATTGGTGATGAAGGCAAACTAATTCAGCAAATAGCTATTCAGCCAGAGATAAAGTGACAGTGGATAAAGTGTCAAAGGTAGAGTTAAGAGAGATCTGGGTTCCAGTTTTGTTATGTTGCCTTGTTACTGAACCCATCTAAACTGCAGTTTGTTCATTTGACAAAGGAAGATAATAATTAATTCCTACCATTGTTGTGGGGCTAAGATGAGATATATGTAAAGCACTTTGGAAAACATTTGGTGCTATGTAAGTGACAATTATTATTTCTGTTATTATGAACTTAATAAAACATATAACTGATATAATTTACCCACTACATTTTTTTTATTCTGAGCCCTACATGCTACACTGATCTGCCCCCATCTGTTGCCTTGGCTTTATTGTAGTCTTGCAGAGATTTTGTATTAACTCTGGTGGTTTTCAGTTAGATCCAGACTAAGTCCTCTAAACTTGCATGAGTGTTGAACTTGCTAAAAACAAAGCTGCTGAGAGTAAACTGCTCAGAATCAATATTAGAATGAGAAGGGTCCTGAGAGGTCATTTAGTGCAACCAGTACTTAATATGAGAATCCTTTCTACCCTATCACTGACAAATTCTCTCTCTCTCTCTCTGTCTTCAGTAATAGCCTACTAACTCTTAAAGCACCAGTTCTTAAATGGTAGGAAATATATTCTTTACATCAAGGCTAAACTTGTTTCTTTGCACCTTTTATCCATTGTCTGCTATATAGACCAGGCAGAGTTGATTTAGTCTCTCATACTTAATAGCTCTTCAAATTCAGGAAGACAACTATCATGGACCACTCCTGGATTCCTTCACCTCCTTGTTTTATGTGATGCTGTCCAGGCCTCTCACCATCCAGCACCCTCACCCTTACCAGTTTATCGTCTCACGTAACTAATCTGTCTTAGGAAGATATAAAGGCAAAGGGAAGTAATCTAAAGTCAGAACAAAAGATACACTCATCTTCCCTATTTTCTTTTTCTGGATGTGAAATTACTGCCCAGCTATATCCTGGGGCAAAGGAGTTTCTATAAATCTTCTTACTCTGTAATTAAAAACGAATAAGAAGAACCAATCTGAAATATTTGCTTATAATTCATGATTTCTAGTATGCTACTATACCCAAGTTTATAACCTGCCTGGGGGAGGGGGTGAAAGAGCAGGCTGGAACTACTGTTCTAATTTATCTCATACTATTTTTGGTATATATGTAATAAAAATATTACTTAATCATCAAATTCCCCTAACCTATAAACAACATTTGTCTCAGAGTTTGGTTTGCAATATAATAGTTTGGCATGTACTGAAATACATTTTTCCAAAGTAAGCAGTACCATAAATGATGGTTAGTTTTCCAGACTAAAACCTAATTAATCCTAATGTAGCTTAAAACAATGTACATTTGCAATGAAAAATGAGTGAAACAATACATTGGGATTACCACTAATAAAACAAAATGGAAAAAATTATTCTAAATATGGACATTTAAGGAAAAGCAGGAATAATTAGAAGAAAATGAATAAGGAGGAATTGGTGAGGTCCCAAAGAGATTTCTCTGGGTTCTTTTCGAAGATTTAGAGGTTAACAACACTTCATTATATAAAGTGAATTTCAAAAAGTGTTTTTCCCATTTTATATAGGTAGTTCATGACTTCTATGTCAAATTTTAAAATATGACAATTATTATGGTCATGATTAAAATCACAAATGAATTTCAGAAAGGCAGAATGATCACCACGGCTGTGCCTTTGGACTCTATGGAACAAAGAAGTAGACCAATTAAATCTCAACTCTATCACAAGGGATGGCTTGGTAGAGTGGTATGTATGTAAGGAGATTATGGTGGGCTAATACCTAGACACTATGCATCACTTGAGTCAGAGTTTGACTCTGAGGCCAAATGAGAACACTTAGACAATTCAAAGAAAGATATAGCCATATAACCTAGGTTTAAATCCTGACTCTAATATTTCTTATCCATGTGATGTTGATCAATTTGAATATCTTCACTTAGCCTCAATTTCGTTATCTGTACCAGATAACCTCTGATGTCCATTCTAGCCCTAAATCTATTATCCTATATTCCTGTACTGTAATACCAAGCAAAGGCAACTTCCCAGGTTCAAAATACCAGCATAGGTGCTCTCTATTTTATTCAATAACAAACCCAGAACAGAGAAGATCAAAACATGACATCATTCCAAATATAGCATTTACTAAGTGTGATTAAATAATCTCCAAGTACTACCCCACCCCAGGACCTTCCAAACATTCAATCAATTACAAAGTCTCTGTTCTAAATACTTCTCCACCCCTAGGCTATACCTTAATTAAGTCCACCACAAAGCCCCTCTTCTCAAATAGAGATTAGTTTCCAAACATAAGGTCAAAAGTTCCCCACCCCTGGATCACAATTGAATCTACCCCAGAGTTACATCAAGTTTAAACACAGCACTTGATACCCAAATGGAGGTCTTTTCTTCATCTTGACATGAGCCAAGTTCTCAGCAATCTTAGTTCCTGGGGAGACAAGGCTTAGCAAAGCCACAAGATACATTGCCAGTCCCTTCATGAATTTATCCTCTGTCTGTAGAACAGTCCTAGAACCCCTGAACACATTAGCAAAGCCCTCTCCCAGGATTTCTGTAAACATACAACAAGAAAATCCTTCTTCAGGGCTTCTGAACCAACAGAAAGGCTCCCAGACCCCTGCAACAACAGCACTGTCCTTCACCAGTGGACAATATTCACTCTGTCTGCAGGACAGTCTCCAGACCCCTGCAACAACAGCACTGTCCCTCACCAGTGGACAAATCTGGCAAAACAACATCAAAACAGACAGACAAAGTACCAGCAAAACAGCCATGTCTCCTCAGTCCTTGGCAGCTCAGGGGGCAGGTCTCAAAAGTCCAGGGCAATTCAAAGCGGCCACCAGCAATTCTCTTAGTCTCTCTCTCTCCACGAGGTGCTGCTTCCAAAAAGATCTTCTGCCTCTCTCTAGTGTCTCTCCAAATCTACATCACCAGCTCCTCCCAGTTCAGGTCTTTCTTTTCACATCAACAAGCCCATCCCACAGGTGGGATTAACAAACTCTGGGTTTTAACACAATCAATTTGAAAACCAAGCCAATACAGCGGAATCTTTAATTGCCATTACTATCACAATTCCTAAGAAACAAAGTTCAAGTAGGTGAGCAAGGATAATTATTCCAGTTTTTCAATCAAAGGAAGAGCAAAGTTCAAGTGTACTGGTAAAGTACATGAGTACATAAAGTACATAAAATTCATCTTATTCTTTAGCACAGCATTAGTATACTTATCCAGCTTGTATGTTGCTCTCTTGATAAGCATTTCAAGGTATTCAATCCGTTAAGAAATTAATTCTATACCAGGAGACTGTCTCTTAACATCCAGAATAGACATATCATGTTCATAGAACTATGTAGTCAGGGTATGCTTGTGCCCCCCAAAAAGGCCAAGATCTCCCATTGCATACTGGACCATTTCCATTTGTCCTGATCTTTATCTGATCAATTGACCCAGATGGCTCTGGAAGAGAAAGTGAGGTTGGTGACTTTGCACAGCCCTTCCCCACTTAAATCCAATTTACTTGCAAGTTATACATCATCTTCCTGATGACATGGCCCTCTTTAAGAACAAAGGACAAACCACAAGAACAAACACAATCATAACCTGTTGTGCCCAGGACAATCCATTAATCAGCAAGTTTATATTAAATATCAACTACATGCTAGGCATTATACTAAAAGCTGGGGATACAAAGACAAAAATGAAATAGTCCCTGACCTAAAAAGTGCTTACCTAAAAGTAAAAAGTGCTTATTGAGGAAGATAACACACAGACTGGGTAAGTACGCTAATGCCATGCTATAAAGAACGAGATGAATTTTATGTTTTAGGGTGAGTCCAAAGAAGATCATTAGACTTGGACCCAGAGGAACATTTATTACCTATTTTTCACTCAATCAGGGGAATTGTTTGTGATAAAAAGAGGAATTCCAGGACCCATTTTAATGAAAAAAAAAAGAAAATGTATTGAATTACAAGTCATGTTGTTGTTTTATGTAGTAAGAAGTAAAGGGGATGGCCTCTAACGTAATGTTCAGCTTATCCTCATATTCTGATGATCCTAAATTTCAGAGGATTGTTGTTCATCCTTCATTTTCAAAGAGTACCAGTGATGTCAGCAGTGATGCCTTGACTTGTGTGTAAACTGGAATTAAGTGAGGCAGAGTTACACAAAGTCATCAGCCTCACTCTTTCTTACAGAGTGATTGAAATCCAGTAGCAGCACAAAAGTCAAGATGACTGGTGATGGCCTAGGATGCGGTGAATGACCTTGAGATTTCTGATGTTGGACCAAGCTTTAAGCACTTTACAGCACTGCTTCAGTTGCCATCACTGTTGTTGGAACAAATTGTTCTCATCTACCCTTCCCTCTGGGAAAAGTCTTTACATACATGGCATATATATCCCTGTATCTCAACGATGTGTTTGAGACTTGTCAGTTATCCTCAACTTAGTTTAGCCTTTCTGCTGAGAGAGTTTTACTGGGGAGTGGCCTCTGTGCATGCTATTGCTTCTTGGAGCCACAAGTGAAAGATGGGTGACGAGTAGACACCAAAGGTGGATGAGAAACCCACTGATGTGAAGGATTGCCAAGCCTTTTCAGGGCTGCTCAGAAGTGGATGGGGGATAGTTGGATGGGAAGAACAATAAGCAAATCAATATAAGGGGAGGATGGATTGGGAAGTCAGATGAGACACACTATCTCTTGTGCATAGCGTTGGTGCTTAATAATTGTACATTTAGTCAGGTTTACTAAAGAAAGGAAGCCCAGGGAGTAGGGAGTTATAAACAGAGGTAAGTAATGACCATACCTTAAACAACATTAATTCCATAATAGTGAAAATGAAATGTATTTCTGAGATTTTATTAGAAGAAAAAAATAAATGAGACTTGCTACAGATGGAATGCAACTAGTCCCAAAAGCTACAGTGCAGTTTTAAGCCTTAATAGCTTAAAGTTTGCATTACATTATGTTATTCAAACACCAATTTTATTATAATACAAACAGGGTTCACAAAGGCTTCAGAGTCCCCTTTGTAAACGTATGCTGTGTACACTGTCACAATTATCTCTTCTGTGCTGCCACTGACCTCGGTCAATTATTTCACCTTGATAGCTTAAAACTGAAAGTAAAACTTTTGGGATACCCTGTATACTGAACATGAAAGAAAGTTAATAATTAAAAGCTATCAGTAAACATTATTACAAAGATAGAAGTAGGTAGCTTAGCAATTTCCATTTTAAAATAATCTTATTTCAATTTTATTTCTCTCAAAGTAAGAACTCATCCATAGGGCATATTTCTGCTATGGATACTGAGATACAAGTCTTGTATAGTGGCAAGAGCACTCGATTGAGAAAGAAGACCTGAGCTCTAATTCTTACACTTCTACTAGTTTGTCATGTGATACGAATCCCACCTACCGATCTGTAAAATAAGAAGCTGCAATATTAGTGACAGCTAAGACTTCTTGTAATTCTAAATTCTGGTGCAGCTAGGTGGTACAAAGGATAGGAAGATTCATCTTCTTGAATTCAATTCTGGTCTGACACTAGCTGTGTGACTCTGGATAAGTCACTTAACTGTATTGGACTCAGTTTTCTCATCTGCAAAATGAGCTGGAGAAGGAAATGGAAAACCACTTCATTATCTTTGCCAAGAAAACCCAAATTGGGCCACAAAGAGTTGGAAATAACTATGTAACAACAACAATTATACATTCTACAACTTTTTTGTAATCTGTGGATACTGTTTTCCTAAATCACAGTTTAAATATATACTACTCCCTCCAACACACATACACACAATAGGCTACGGTGAGTAAATTCATGGGGAGAGAAATGAGGGAATTTAAAAATAAAATAAAGACTACATACATGTATGTATGTATATATACATATGTCTATGTACACACATAAAAATCAAGTTACAAAGACAATTTAAAGTACCTTTTTTCATTAGCAGTGATTTATAAGCTGCTAAGTAAGATTAAGGAGTTGTGCATTCAATTTTACTTCACTACCTACCTCAGATGAAGCTGTAGACTCTTAGCAGCTACTGCATTTGCATTTTCAGGCACAAATAAAAGCTTGAACACTTAAAAAAAAAACCTCTGTTTTCCTAGTGTTAAATAGTCAGTGATCACGAAACTGTGGTGTCACCACCAGGCAAAAGAAATAACATCATGTCAATTTACAACCTTTAGAAAAGCATTTCTAAATTAAATGGGGAAAATATGCTAATTCAATATTAAGACTGCAACTTTAAAAATAGAAAAGTCAGGACCTGAAAAAGTTATAGTTTTCATTAACAACATTAACATGACTACATTACACATACAGAATATATTAAAATAGTTTTTTTCTCCCACCTAACTTGTAATCAAAAATCCTGCATGTTCTACTTATGGTAGTATGTTTAGGAGAATTTTCCCTTTAATTTCATGATTTTCTACACTTTTTTCCAGAGTTAAGTCTGTAATATCATTTCATAGATGATTGACAATTTAAAAATAATCATTCAAAAATTTCATACCATGTCTTCTTTCTTCATAGGAAAAAGAAAAAAAGAATAGTGTCAAAGATGAAACCATTCCCCATTAAAGAGCATGAGCCCCAGTTAACATAGGGAAGTAGTTAATATTTTTTTTTCTTTATAATTTCTCTAACTTTCCTTCTTTATCTTTTCCTTTCTTTTGGCACCATTCCCATAGCATTTATATATACATCCATCTATATCTATCTATCTATCTATCTATCTATCTATCTATCTATCTATCTATCTATCTGTCTGTCTGTCTGTCTGTCTGTCTGTCTGTCTGTCTGTCTGTCTGTCTGTCTATGTCTATCTATCTATCTTTCATTCTATTGTTCTATCTATAATTAGTTATGAAGATATTAACCCTAGGGCCCTAGTAAGGAGGGCCATATTAATGTCTATCAGTTAATATTATACTGATTACTAGATATTCAATCTATGAAGATGATACTATTTATTTATTCATTCACTTATTTGTTTGTTTAATCTGTCCATTTATTTGTTCCCCAAACACTTATACTAGGTAGATATCCAGGTGCCTCATAGTTATAGAGAAGTATTTCAGTCTGGATGATTTCTAGGAGGACAAGGTAGTTGATGTTTGCTTGAAAATCTGACAATCTCTAGGCAAATTTATGTATCTATAAATGTAAAGAACATGGAAAAGTACACATGGACATTATCAACTTACTAAGCATTAAAGAATTTAAAGAAAAGTAGAAAATATAAGATTGTTTTCTCTTAAAAAGTATAGTCAACTAAATGGGTACTTAGCTAAATAGAAGAGGTATGGAACACATGCTTTTATAAGAAAAGTTTGCAGTACATTATGTTTTTTTTTATTCAAACATCATTCTTATAATACACCTAGGACTTCCAACTTCCTATTCCCCTTTCCAAATGCACTGTTACAATTCTGTGTCCAGCCCTGCTACTGACATTTGTCAATTCAGTTCATCTCTTTGCACATAGGTTTTCATACCTATTAGTAATGGTAATGGATATCTAAATATTTGACATCTCTTAACTGCTATATAAATAGAATAATTCTCATGGATGGAAAAAAAGTGTTCACTTAGGAGAGTTGACAGTGATAAGAACTGACCATTATGTAATATTTTTCAGGTTCAAAAAGCTCTTTAATACATTATCTCATTTGAACCTCAGAACAACCCTTCATCAGTATTATTTCTACTTTATATATGAGGAAAATTATCATTCTGAAAAGGTAAGCAACTTGATTAGAGTCATATACAGTTATTTAGTAGGATCCTAGAATTATAAATGATAGAACTAGAATCAGAAGAAATCTCAGAGACCATCTAGTTCTACCCCCCACCCCCACAGTTTTACAGATGCCAAAGATGAGGGGAAAAGAAACAGAGACCAAAGTCCCATGTGTCAAAAATTGGAATTTGGATCCATGTCCTTGGCTGTGAGACTGGTGCTCTTTCTGTTTTAACACGTTGTCTCCATAGACAGAGGCACAATTCAGAATCAGATTGTTCTTGCTTCAGGTGCATCACTGTCTACTAGCCTGCACCATTCCTGGTGGTTTAAGGAGAAGGTAGTATTTAAAGATGGCCTTCTACTACAGCCCTTTTTCTGCCCCTCCCCCATACATCTTCAACTTGTAGCAAAAAAATAGTGACAACAACAAAAAAGGCTTCTTCTGTCATTTCTTTTAAAACTTGGATCTGAATATTCTTTCTCACCCTTCATTTATTTGGAATGTGCTGCATCGGTTGTCCCTCCTACTACTTAAAATATTATAGCTAGGAGTGACCTTAGAGATCCTCTAATAAAACTCTTATATTTCATAAATGAGGCAACTAAAGCTGATAGAATGGTCACATATGTAGAAAGTAACAGGACTTAGAGTCCAACATAAATCATTTCTCTGGCTTTAAAAGAAAGAGCACTAGATTGTCTCTCTTTTCTTCTCGAATCCCATAGTTTCCATTCTTTTAGCATGCTCCACCCTCCTTTCAGATTTCTTTCATACCTGCTCCCTACCATTGCCATTCTAGAGGCTGTTTCTTTTGCTATACCATAAAACCAGAGCAGCTGCAACCACTTCTCCCATTCAGAATACATGCATGAGGCTAGAGAGGAAGTTTACTTGATGGGTGAATGGCAAAGCCATCATTGCCTTTTACTTAAAGGAAATCCGATTATCAACTACCTTCACCTGCACCTTTTGCATGATGTATGTATGTGTAAGTATAGGAACCAGCAACAAATAGAAATTTTTGGAAAATTGAAGTTCTAAAATTTTGCAGTCACTTTTACTCTGTTTCCTATTTATCTGATACTAAAAGTCATCCTTTTATATGCTAAACCTGGGAAAGGATAGATGCAAATAGGTGGATGCCTAAATATAAGTCTGGCTCCACTTTTCATAAATCTTATTTATAAACTCATTTTTTTACATTACATATTCTCACCATCTATATGAGGTAAAAAAAAGACTTTTTCTCTATCCATATAACACCATTTTCCTTTACACAATGGATCTGGTCTATAAAAGTCTGACTAAAATTAAAATTTGTTTTTCATTCTTAAGTAACTATTTTTAGATATTGCTTAGAATTTTATAAAAAATGAAAAACCAATCAATCATCTTTCAGCGTTGTCCCTTCCACTGTGTTCAGATCTTTGTATTACCTCACAGGCTATCCCCAGATCTCATCCTTCGTTATTTGTTTGTTCTCATCTTTTAGTAACAGTAAAATATACTTTGGCTAGTGATTACACATCTGGTGGGTGAGTTGACAGTATTTTCTCAATTTTATCTCAATATTTCAGTGCCATTATATTTAAAATGAACAGTTTCTATGATGAAGCATATGTGTAGTGTTGGATTCTTGTAAATGTCACTTCCATTACTTTCCCACAAAGTTTCCTGCTAATGAATAGCAACAAAGCATGGCTGAATTCTGTTCCTCACAGTTCTGCTTTAAAGGAACCTTATGTTCATTCATTCAGTCAAGAGATTTGAGCATTCCTTGAGCAATCTACTTGCCGACCAGCACCATTCATAGCTATTCAGCCGTGATTCATGGATAATTATAAATGAAAAGTAGAATTGCTCAGAGTACCACTATGTAGTACTCTTGCTATGTGATTGATGTCCATATGACTAGACAGGGTTAGTAAATGATAGATGTACATTGAATAAAAAAAGTGTTTGGTTTGATAGAAAATACTTCATAGTGATATAATAATAAGCATTTATGTAATACTTTGTAATCTGCAAAGTGTTATATATGATTTCTCAAGCCAGCTTCTATATCAGGAAGATATCTATTTAAGTCCTGCCCATCATATATGTTGTTTGAGTGACTCTGAGGAAGTCATTTAACCTCTCAGAGATCCACTTATTAGGTTATGTGTAATGGGAATTGAAAACAAAAAAGGGAAAAAAAAGTTCACGTACACCAAAATATACATAGCAACACTTTTTGTAGTGGTAAGAAGTAGAAACAAAATATACACCTATCAACTGAGGAATTGATATCTACCATATTAGATATATAGTCGAGAAGAATCAATTTCATGAGTTGAAATCTGACTTCAGACACTTGCTGGCTATGTGACCCAAATAGGGTCACAGAGAGTAAGACACAACTGAAAAACTATTTAATAACAACAAAATATTTTATATCTTCTGCATTGCAAGAAATAAATTCAGAGAAGTATTGGCAATACATATAAAATATGAAATCAGCAGAACCAAGAAAATAGTAAAAACCATCTGGTACACATCTGAGGTTGTATTTGAATTTAAGTATTCTTGATTTTATTTGTACTCAGAAAGTGCCAGAAATCAATGTAAATGACTTTGTTGCCTAAACCCTTGTTGCCCTTGTCTGCTGTTTTTCTTCATTTAGCAAAAAGAAGTAGTTTGATAATTGAAATTGTTTCCGAGAACTCTTAGGCTCCTCCTTGTGGCGAATTTTTTCCATTGGTTAATCTTTTCCACACAGTAATGACAGAGTCAACATCTTTATAATTGTTGATTTTTCTTTTTTTAAGAAACTACACTTCCATGAAACAGGTGAAGTTGAAACTTTTGTAATTATATGCAGTGTCTTCCTATTTTCATTCTTTTGATGACAAGTTCTTTGATTACTCTTTGTCCTACCCAATGGATGCTAAGCTGGCCATTTGGTAGATTATTCTCTCTCCCTAAGCATATACTGGTATAATTTCTAGTTTTGTGAAATGTGCCAGTACTTGCTCTATACTGAAGTAGGCTTTGAAAACCCAGGTTCCCTTTTATGCCACAATGTGGCATGAAAGAACTAATATGGAGTCTCTGCATAGAGTAAGTTAATAAATGTTTGTTGAAATTTGATATTTGAAACAGAATCAGAAAGAGGTCAGAAAAAAGTTTTTTTTTTTAATTTTGTTTTTTTTCCCTGTGGATTTATGACAAAGTGTCACACAGGGTGGCTTAGTAGAAAGACAGAGTAATCTAGTGTTTGACAATTAATAATGAGGTATTTTGATTAAAGATTAAAGGAGTTTCATCAGTCATGATCCAGAGCCAAAGAATCCTCAAAGAATACCTTAAGCTACAAGTCCAAGAATGATGCTCAGTTGTACTCAGCTTGGAGGAAACTACTGAGTGTTCATTCAGTTTTTAGCCTAAACTTTAGCAGTGTTGTTTTGTAATATGAAAGAAATGTTCATCCATCAATAGTATAGTCATTTTTCTTTAATACTACATTTGGTTCTCTATACCAACCCCAGAGAATATGAAGATAGACTCCTGCCCAGAGGAGTATAGCTGTCTTGAAAAACATTAAATTGAGTAGTACTAAATCAATAAATAAGCATTTATTAAATACTTGCTATGTTCTAGACACTGTACTAAGCACTGATAATTTGATTAACAGAAGAAAAAAAATAGATGGAATTAAGGAAGGAGAGGAATTCTGGACATAACAAAGTACCAGTGAAAATGTCCAAAGTCAAGATATGAAGTGTCTTGCTTGATGTATAGCAAGGAGGTCAAAGGCACTCTGTCACAGAGCATCATGTGAGTGAGTAAGATGTAAGAAAGTTAGAAAGATAGGAGGGGGTCAGGTTGTGAAGGGCTTTGAGTTCCTTTCTTTCCAGTGAGCTAAGAAGGGAAGGGCAAACTGTCCCAAGCCAGTGAAAAGGTAAGGATATGTGATCATAATCATCTTGCATAGTGTTACATAACTTTTTTACATTGCGGGCACCTTTGGCAGTCTGGTGAAAATTAGAATTTGCCATTTTGTTAAATCCTAGAGACCCCTTTGGAGAATAGCGCTTTTAAATATATAAAATAAAATACATAAGATGACAATGGGAACCAATTATACTGAAGTTCAGTTATCAAAATAAAGAAAAATAAAGAAACAAGTTCATGGCCTCCAGGTAAATATTTCTGCTCTAGTCCTTTATTTAGAAGGGAAATAAGAAATTCAGAAGCTGTGTTCCAAGTGTGTTTTGTCCTTTGTTTTAAAGCTATGTGAGCTATATCAAGCAAAAATGAGCAGGTTACTTCATATTTCCAGTGGGAAGAGAAAGGAGGAAGGGAAGAAGCATTTCTATAGTACCTACTATGTTCCAGGTATTTAATGCTTAGCATTTCTTACAAATTATCTCATTTGAAATTAACAACTCTGTGAGGTAGGTACTGTTCTTACCTGTATTTTATAGTTGAGAAAACTGAATGAAATAGAGATTAAGTGACTAGCTCAGTGAAAAACACCTAGCATGAGTCTGAGGATGTGTTTGAACTCAAGTATCCCTGATTTTATTTGTGTTCTAAGTACTGTGACATCTAACAGTGTGGGGGGGGGACATTTAAAAGTATAAAAAATGTTTCTTGGCAAGTTGTGTTACTAAGCGGTGGAGAAATTACTAATACAATCTTTTTTTTTTCCATTTAAAACTCAGTGAGTGACCAGGTCTCTTTGAGTCCAGAGGTGATGGACACCTCTCTCATAAAAAGATGATTACTGTCAAAGAACAAAGGTGGAATGTGGGATAAGAATCATGGAACTTTTGTCCCATAATGATGCCAGGGTTATGGTACAGATTCATTTATGATGACTGCTATTTGAATCATTTTTGTGAATATATTAATGTATCTCTGTGCTCTTCGTCTATTAGAATTTCTTGTTAAAGATATAAATTTTCCTTAACCTGAGCTCAAAGAACTCAGTGATTTGACAATAGGAGCTAATGACTCAGATTTACTTCTTCAGTTAGAATTATAGACAGTTATGATGGATTTTTCTTTTGTGTGTGGTGAAAGGGTGGTAGTAAGGGAGGATAGGAAGCTCCAGAGAAATGTTATAATGAGTTATTCAGAATTTTAAAATAATCCATCAAGAGCATTGTTTTATGAACATAAATCAGAAGACAGACTCCACTGCAAATGCAGAAGAGTGTCACACATTTTCTGAAAGTAGAAAGGAGAGAAAACATTCAGCAAACTTGGTTAATGATGATTACACAAACATCAAATCCAATTTACAGATTGAATTCTTATCAACATATCCTATGAAGTTAGTTCTCTTGTGAGCCCTTTCTCTTTGATTTTATTCTGTCACAATCTTCAGAAGGAAAAATGTACACTTGGTTCATATAAACCTGACAGAGCAAAATTGTTCTCTCATCTAAACCCCATTTGTCCCATAGTACTTGTGTCTCCTAGAGTTTAATTACAGTGACTTGTAATGTGATGATTTAAAAAAAATCTTAATCATATTTTCATTGGGAAGAAGTATATTCTTTTTGCCACTCTTTTAAATATGGAATTTTAGGAAATATCCTTTCCATTTTACATTAACTGAGCTTGATGAATATTTCTATTAAGTTTAACTAAAGGGGAGACCATAAAATGTTGGGAATCACAAATTAACAACTCAAAATCTGTAAACAGTGTTTCCACATCCTTTATTTTCAACTTCAAACATATGCAAAATAAATTAACTCCTCCATTGGGATTCCTGGACAAATATATCTGTGCTAGTATTTCTAGCTTTTGGTCTTTATATAGAAATAAATAATTCCTTTACTAATCACAGACAATATGAAAGCAATCCTCTTAAAAACTTTGTACTAGTCAGTGTTTCTGGAGCTGACTGGACTCTTTAGCTCTTTGCCACACTAATGCAACCTAAAATACTTTTGACTTAAACTCATGATGTCCCAAACTAATCTAATTAATATTTCCTTGAAATCCTCCTCCTCTCCTAACTTCCCTATGACTGTTAAGGGTAACACCACCCTTCTAGTTTCCCAAACTTGAAGCCTAGGTGGATCATCCTTGACTCCTCACTTTCTCTCACTCCTACATATCTGATCTGTTTCCAAATCCTGTCAATTTACATTCTTAACTTTTCTCAAAATCTCCCCTTCTCTCTTATGATGATACCACTATCCTGGAACAGGTCTTCATCACCTCATGCCTGGACTATTACAGTAGCTAATATATTTCTCTCCCTGTCACAATTCCCTCCCCACTCCAGTCCATCCTCTACTCATCTGCCATGTGATCTTCCAAAAATGAAGTTCTGACCATGTCATTTCCCTACCCAATAAACTTTAACATTCCCTATAATCTCCAGGATCAAATATAAAATTTTCTAGAATTCAAAGTCTTTTATAACCTGCCCCACTCCTCATATTTCCAATCTTCTTATGACTTTACATCCCTTCCTACCCAACAAATACTCTGTGATCCAGTGGTACTGCCCTCCTTGCTTTTTCTTCCATCAGACACTCCACTTTCTGACTATAAGCATTTTTACTGACTGAACCCCAGTCCTCAAATGCTCTTCCTCAAATGCTTTCTTCAATCCCAGGTAAAAAAACCTGCCTTATAGAGGAAGATTTTCCCCATGACTATTAATTCTAGCAGTTAGTTGATCCTAGTTGATCCATAATATCTATTGATTATCTTCAATTTATCCTGTATATAGTTTGTGCATAATAGTTTATATGTTATCTCCCCTTACGCCCAGAGCAACTTGAGAGCAGGGACTGTATTTCTTTTTTTATATCCCTGGTGCTTACATAGTACCTGGAACATAGTAGGCACTTAATAAATGTTTACCAACAGACTGAATGAGTGAGAGGAGGTAGTAGACAATGAACTGGTTTTGGAGGTAGGAACACTTGGCTTAAATTTTCTAACTCTGAATCCTATTTACTGTGTGATTATTGGTCAGTCATTTAACTCCTCAGTGCCCTATAAGTCATTCTCTAATACTGTAAATTGCAGAAAATTTACAGATCTGCATTGGTGGAGGATTTCCATGCTGCAACTCCCCAATGTAGACAGAATCTCAGGTCTAGCCAAAATTTAAAAAGCAAAGAAATTCCAAAGTACTGTACACATAACATCTAGAAGCAAAAACAAACAAACAAAAAAGCCCAAAAAACCCCAAACCCTAACCAATTTTTTTCATTTTAAAAAATTAGGAAAATGAAGTCCAGAAATTATGAATAACTTTCCTATGATAAAGCATGTTAGATTCAGACATAGGTCTTCTTCCTCCAAATCCAGTATTCTTTCTGTTACTCCAACCTCTGATACTAGAGGAACCAAATTTGAATATGATGGGATGATATCTAAAAAAAATAAAATTAAGGGGTAAGAAGGTAGAATGCATTGGAAGAAAGGGAAAGGGAGGGGTAGAACAGGGTAAATTATCTCATATAAAAGAGGCAAGAAAGCTTTTACAATGCAGGGGAAGATGGAGGAGGAAATGGGGAATGCTTGAACCTTACTCTCATTGGAATTGGCTCAAAGTCAGAATAACATACACACTCAACTGGGTATAGAAATCCAACTTATCCTACAGGAAAGTAGGAAGGGAAGAGGATAAGTGAGAGGGGGTAATCACAGAAGAGAGGGAGTATTGGGGGAGGGAAGAGTCAGAAACAAAACACTTTTGAGGAGACACAGGGTGGAAGGAGAGAATAGAATATGCAGGGGGTAAATAGGATGGAGGGAAATACAGTTTACAGTCATAACTGAAAAAAAATTGAAGCAAGTTTCTTTGATAAAGACCTCATCTCTCAAATATATGGAGAAATGAGTAAAATTTATAAAAATAAGACCCATTCCCCAAATCGATAAATGATCTCAAAAAATGAACATTCAGTTTTCAAATGAAGCTAAGTTTTCTATACTCATGAAAAAATGCTCTAACTCACTATTTATTGGAGAAATGCAAATTAAAACAGTTTAAGGTACTACCTCACACTTATTAGGTTGGTTAATGGGACAGAAAAAGAAAATGAAAAATATTGGAAGGGGATATGGGAAAACTGAGACATCAATGCACTTTTGGTGGAGGTGTGAACTGATTCAACCACTCTGTAGAACAATTTGGATCTATGCCCAAAGATCTATAAAACCATGTATACCCTTTGACTTAGCAATACTATTACTAGGTTTGTATCCCAAAAAAGATTTTTAAAAAGGGAGAAGGACTCTTACGTACAAAAATATTTATAACAGAAGTTTTCTGGTGGCAAAAGAATGGGAAATTGAGGAATGACCATTAATTGGGGAATGGCTAAACAACTTGTGGTATATGATTAGGATGGAATACTATAATGCTATAAGAAATAATGAGCAGCATACTCTTAGAAAAACATGACAAGACTTATATGAACTGATGCAAAGGAAAATGACTAGAACCAGGAGAACATTGTACACAGTAACAGCAATATTATACGCTGATCAACTGTGAATGGCTTAGCTATTCTCATCAATACAATAATCAAACACAATTCTGAAGAACTTATGATGAAAAATGCCATCTATCCCCAGAGAAAGAACTGATGGAGTCTGAATATAGATTGAAGCGTCCATTTTACTTTATTTTTCCTGGGTTTTTATTTTGATCTGTCTTCTCTTTTATGAAATGACAATATGGAAATATATTTTACATGACTACACATGTCTAACTCACATCAAAATTGCTTACCTTCTCAATGAAGGGGTGGAGAGGAAAAGACAGAATTTAGAATTCAGTTTTATTTTTATTTTTCTTTTTTGCTTTTCAGAGGGCAATTGGAGTTAATTGACTTGCTCAAGGTCACACAGCTAGTTTTTGTATTAAGTGTCTGAGGCCAAATTTGAACTCAGGTCCTCCTGACTCCAGGGCCAGTGTTCTATTCACAGTGCCCCCTTGCTACCCCTTAGAACTTAGTTTTAAAAATGAATGGTGAAAATTGTTTTTGTTTGTACTTAGGAAAAATAAAATACTAAATAGAAAATTAAAAAAAAAATAGAAGAACCAAATTTAGTATTCTGCCATGTATTGAGAGTAGGATTTGGTGTCAGGAAATGTGAATTCAAATGCCAACTTCATTAATTACTACCTATGTAATTTTAGTCAAGTCTTTTATGTTCCCTGGGTCTTCATTTCTTTATCTAAAAGATGGTTGGATTGAACTACATAAGGACTATGTTTTCTTTCCAAAGCTGAACTAAGCCCTGTGGAAATACAACATTTAAATAATACAGGCCCCACCCTTTTGAAGCTCACTGTGGAGACACAGAAACAGATACATGCATATACACATACATATACATGTATAGATGATTATAATACAAAATAATGCATACTATATAATGTGCTTTGTGAATTCTGATCCCTAAATGCCCATACATTTGGTGGGGGAGGGGTAAGCAAAAACAAAACAAATAGCCCTCTTCAAGTATATTGCCCCATTTGCCTTCTTCAGTAGTACACAATCGGCTCATTGAATCGATCTGGGGAAAGCAAGTAGCTAACAAAATTTGCCAAGATTCTCTGTCTTCTCTCAATGTTCCACTCCATGTTAAGCAACAAGATTTAACATTTCTGTAATGTCCAGCAGTTTGGGATATCTAGGTCCTTTGTAAAGCATTGCTATGTGTTGTCTGATCTATAAATCACTTCATGTTATCACTGATCCTCCACCTTATGGCACTTGAGTTGTGTTTAGCCACAGAATGCCAGATGGCACTGTTTACTATTCAAGAACAATGCTATAGGACCAGAGATTTATATCTGCAAGGGAACTCAGAAGTCATCTAGTTCCACCATCTCTTAAATTTTATAGATGAGGAAATTGAAGGCCGAGAGGTTAGAGTGACATTGCCATGGTCATTCGGATAGTAAGAATTGGCATTAAAACATGAAAACAGAATTTTCGGATTCTAAAACCAGTATCTTTTTCGTTGTATTTCTCATTTTAAAATAATAAGCCTATCTTAAGGACCCAAAGTGTATAAGGTATTGTATTAGACACTGTGACTACAAAGAAAAAAGAAAACTGCTGTGCAAAAGAAAGAGAACCAGCTTTAGAGTCAGAGGCCCTGAGTTTAAAGTCTGCTTCTGATGACTTTGGGAAATTCATTTAGCTTCCCTGGGCCTCAATTTCTTCATCTGTAAAATGAAGGGGGTTGAACTAGGTGCCAACTGAGGCTATGCTGCCATGGAACAGGATTTCATATTCTACTTTCAATTCTCTGATTCAGTTATTCTTTTTCTACATTAGAGCTGGGGTACACAAACTCAGGTGCTCTGATTTCAAGGCCAGTCCTCTTTCAACTAGACTACACTATTTCATGTCATTTATAAAACCTGTTGTTTTCTTGGCTGTTTAAGTGATAATGGTGCAGTGAAATTTTCACTAATTAATTTGTCTTCTTTAATTTCTGATTTATGCACAGAATACCCTGTTATGGAGCTCATTCTTGGAATGTTTCAAAACACCCCTACCTGTCTCCACAGAACATTTGTATAGAGCAAATTTATAAATCCTATAAATCTATATCATAAAAAATTTAGTGGGTTATCCATAAACCTGTATAATAAAATGTATTGTACCGTGAGGTGGCCATAATATACTCTGTAGGTGAGGGAAGGTTTCCCCAAGGTCATTTTGTAAGACAGTGACAAAAAAAAATGTGATTAGTACAGATTTTTCAATGCCAGGTCTTGTTCTCTGCCTATTCATTCAATGAGATGCATGACAATTTATTTTAGAAAGTTATGAAGAACAAGATGCTATACCGGTTAAATTTTTGGACTTGCTCACACTTTACAAAAGAATTAGGGAAAGTTCCCTTCTATTTATTGTGACCTCTTGTAGAAAGACATTTTCCTACAACATAGAGTCAGTCAGTCAATAAATATTAATTAAACACTAGTGCCTTGTTCTGTACTAAGTGCTAGCAATACAAATACAAGGAGAAAGAAAGACTATCTCTGCCCTCAAGGAGCTTTCTTTCTATGGGAAGTAGGGGAAGATAACCCATAAAAGAGAACTTAAAGATGGGAGGCAGGGAAGACAAAGTTACTTGGCCACAGGGCACAGAGGCAGGAGACATGGACCTCCTGAGTACAGGCTGGAGAGGAAAGAAATTTGACTGATGGCTGGCCTGTATGCCCTCCTTAAAGAGAGGTTCTGGGAGGAGGGAAAGGCTACAGAATGAAGAATTTGGGCATAGGAGAGAGAATGAAACCTGGAGGGGAATAAATACACGAGAAGTTTTTTGTTTGTTTTTATTTATTTTTTTTCCAGTAGTTAGGATAGCAAAGGATATCTTTTATTTTGGTGAGGTTGCTTTTTCATGACATATGTATCATTCTCAAATGTCTTTGTTGTAGATAGTGTGGTGTGATGCCTCTTCAACCAAGGATATTAGCTGCCTGAGGGCAAGGTTTCTTTTTTTGTCTCTTTCTATGTCTATTTGTCTATATCTGTATATATCTCTTTCTCTCTGTCTCTATCTCTTTCTGTTCTGTCTCTTCCTCTGTCTTTGTCTCTCTGTCTCTGTCTTTCTGTCTCTCTATTTCTTACACATGTGTGTACACACACACACACACACACACACACACATCCTATTACCTCCTTTCTCCTCCTCTTATGTTCTTTCTCATCACCCCTTCCACATTTGTCATCCTTAGCCCTTAAAAACCACAAAATATTAGTAGACTATAATGCCAGACTACTGTAAACCAGATGTGATACTCCTTTTTTCTTCAACCAGAAAATATAACAAAGTATAATCCTTACCATCATAAAGCTTAACATAGATAAATATGAGAGTGGGAGGAGTTAGAGAATTACATATGTGAACTTTATAGCCAATCCCAATCTTAGATATATAGAACAGGGTGTGAACTCATAGAAAACCTAGCCATTAGAATACTAGAATCCAAACAGGTTTACCATTTTATACAAAATTCAAAGGGCATGACAGCATTTTCTTTTGAAGGGAGGAAGGCAGGGCAATTGGGATTAAGTGATTTGTCCAAGGGCACACAGCCAGTGTTGTGTCTGAGGCTAGATTTGAACTCAGGTCCTCCTGACTCCAGGGCTGGCTGCTCTATTCACTGCACCACCTACCTGAGCCTGATGAATACATTTCTTAAGCCAGTTGCTGTTAGCACCATGTTGTAATGCCTGTGACTGACCAATTGATTCAATGGATATGTCTTGACCTTCTTCACATCTAAATTATACTTCTGATTGATTCATTTGGGAAGACCTGGTGACCCCTGCCCTTACACATGAATTTCCATAAACATACAGACCTTTTTTCTTCTAAGTTCTCCTTCCTTTCCTCTAATTGGCCTGTGTCTCTTTTTGATCTTAAGCTAGCTAAATTAGATTGTAGGTCTGCTATAGTCTGCATTCTTCAGACTAAAATAGGACAGTGTTCCATTCTTGCCTAACTGACATATAAAGAATTGACAAATAGTTGGAATTAATCTGTGTTAAGGTCCAAACTTCTCATCTCCTCTGAAGACTCAGATACTGAGAATTAGACAAAGACTGAAAATAAATTTTGCATGACTATATCATATATTGATTTTATATGTCTATGTGTAAATATAAGTCTATATCTAGATATAGTTTTCTATCTAATAAATAGATAATAAATAGAGACAGAGCCATTAGGTGGCCTAGGGGATAGAGTTCCAGGGTTGGAGTCAGGAAGATTCATCTTCTGAATTCAAATATGGTTTCAGATACTTATTAGCTGTGTGATCCTGGGCAAATAACTTAACCCTGTTTGCCTCAGTTTCCTCATCTATAAAATGAGCTGAAGAAGGAAATGGCAAACCACTCCAGTATCTTTGTGGAGAAAAACCTCAAACAAGGTCATGAAGAATCAGAAAAGATTGAAAAAGGACCAAACAAAACAATAGCAAATAGATAGATAGAGAGAGAGAGAGAAAGAGATAGGCAGATAGATACATATATAGACAGATAGATAGATGATAGATACATAGATAGATAGATGATAGATAGATGGATGGATAGATAGATAGATAGATAGATAAGCAGATAGGCAGATTGGCAGATAGATGAGAAAGTGCATTTATTTCATCTTAGACTTGGAAAAGAATTTTGAGATCAACCATTATAGTCCAACCTCCTCATTTTAAAGTTGAGGAGGCTGGGACCCTGAGGAAGTTCAGTGATTTGCTCATTGTCATACATGTAGTAGCTGAGCTAGGACTAAAACTAAGTTCAGCTAGGGTTATATCCAATGCTCAGAGAAGAATATGCAACTTTAATTTAGAGGACAGATTAGATAATGCTTAAGGTTCCTTCTAGCTCTAAATCTATATGATTCTATTGGCTCCATAGTCAACCTTGGAAAATTTCTTTTAGACAAGAAATCTTTCTTCTGCCCACAAGATTTATTTTCAAAGATAAATTTTGGTGTTGAACATCTGGAGTGGTGAGGCCACTTGAAATCTTATACACAAGAAGTGAAATGCTCAAAGTGATTCTTGGGGAAAAAAAATTCCCCATCCACCAGAGAATTAATCTTCTATGTTTTTTTCTGAGGGTAAATTTACTAAAATATCCTCATGACTTGGACTCCACTGCAATTAGTTTAAAATAATTCATCCATAATAGGGGAATTGACATCCTGAGTACAAATTCCACCTCTGACTCTCCTTTGGGTCCTTGGGACCTGGGGAAAATTACTTAACCTCTCTGAACCTCAGTTTTCACATTTCTTAGATAAAAGCCTTAGACTGGATGATTTTTGAGTTCACTTCCACCTTTAGATCTATGATCTTATGAACACCCCAAACAAATGTGTATTTTGGAACAAAGTAAAACTACATTAACAGGCAAGATATATTTCTTAAGCAGTATTGTTTTAAATGTATGGCTACAAGTCAGACAAAAAAATTAGGGGTTCAATGAGAAAGTTCTGTAAGTAGTTTATTCTTTTTCATTGAAGGGAAAAATCACCTCTCTCTTTTTTCACATTGTACTGATAAGATTTTGGAAGTGACTAGAAACTAATGTGCTACCCCACCATCAGGTAAGCTAACAACAACAACAAAAAAAAAACTTCATGGGGGTGTCCAGGTAGCACAGTGAGTGAGAGCACCGGCTCCAGTGTTGGGATGACCTGGGGATCAAATCTGGGCTCAGATACTCAGCACCACACCCAGAAATAACTGGCAGTGTAACCTTGAGCAAGTTACTTAACCCCAATTGCTTAAAAAAAAACTTCATGCCTAAATTATTGGATTATAGAAATGCTCTTTTCCATAATAGGGTTGTGATCAAAGGTAGCTGTCATCTGATAAGACCATTGGAGAAAGGGAAAAGATTGGTCTGTTTATATGGGAATTTTACTGCTGATTTGTGTTTAATTAACACTGGAACTCATTGACTGTCTGGAGCAGGAGTGGGATGAGGTAGTAAAAACTTAGTGGGAGATTTAAGAAATAAAATGAAAAGCTATGGATTTAGAATATTTCTTTGTATATGTATGTGGGCTCACATGCATGTAAATCTGCAGATGTGTATGTTTCCAGCTGTCCTTGTTCTATTTGAATCTAAGCTAATAAACATAGTCCATTACCAGATTTGAGAAACAATATGTCTCTTTCTGACGTTTATGGAAGGTAGTCCTGTCAGGGTTTTTGTTTTGCTTTGTTTTTTTATTTAATCAAGCTTATGTCACAATGAAGGTATAGAGATGTCACTAGCTATGAGAATTCTCTGGGTTTATTCAATATCCTGAAATATATATAGCCATTGATCAAAAAAGCATCTGTTGTTAGCATTTGTAGCATTAGTGTCTCTGGCATTATTACCTTGTACTGAGCAAGTTCTGGGGAAAGCCAATAAGCCAATCTTTGGTTCTTTACACTGCATATTTGGAAAGTTCTGAAATTGAAAGGCAAATTCCCCAGCTGGTATGAAAACTGAAAGCATACATGACAGATTTTTATTTACTGGGGATTTAGTAATTCCATTGAGTTTAGTTAAAAGTAATATTAACATTGCATCTGCTATAAACAGATGTACATTTCTATCAGCAATGCCAGGAAAGCTAGCACCAACATAAATGACCACCTCCATATGTTACTGGCACTTATTTTTCAACATTTGTGTAATGTACATAATTATAAATTATGTTTAGCAGCTTTTTTTGACAAATGAATATCTAGTCATACAAATTTGAGAAATTGTTCCATTGCAATCAGAAGTATAGAAGTCTTAAGCTAGATTTTGGGGGTCTTCTCTACTATTTTGTTAGATGTCATGGGCATGTCTCCAATTCTATGTGGCTTTTGTTTTAAGATAATTCAGTATATAAAATATGAGTTCTCGAAAAAGAAAGCTTAAGGCAGTTTTTCTCATCGCAAAAGTAATTTTTGCATAAAAAATCATGTTTTCAAGGTACATGATTTAAATAGATAGTCTCTTTATGTTTGGTGTTTCCTTAGTTGTAGAAAAAGATAAGGAGAAGGATTTCAGGGGCAATTGACAATTAAAGTCTTGAATGAAAATATTTTATCTCTAAAATTATGCCTCAATGTAAGTTATTTGGAAAATAGGATTCAACTTACATACTTTTCAGCAAAGTAAGACTAAAGTAAGAAGAATGATAATGTATGTAAAGCCCTTTAGCTTTACAAAGCACTATATATAATGTTTGACATTTCCAACTAGTATGAATTAGGTTTCTTTTTTTTCTTATAAAAGAATGAATGATTGAAAAGTCTTGATTAAATGTTTACTATATGCCAAGTATTACACTTAGCACTCAAGAAGCAAATACTATAGCAAGACTGTTCCCTCAAGATGCTTACATTCTGCTGTCAAAGGGAGAAACAACATACACAAAGAAGTGGTGCCAAGGAAAGAGGTTTAGATTTGGGGTGTCACAGGGAATTTGAATCAATAAAAACACGATTTTTCAGAGGTAGTACTAGTATTGATTGGATTACTGTTCATGAAGCAATAAGTTTAAAACCTGGGAATGGGGAACAGATGTGTCTGTGTCACTGTCTGGTGCAGTACTCTGCATAAAGTAGACCTCATAAATATTTGCTCAATTGAACTAAATTAGACTGAATTAACTTAAAGCTCATTCTTATACTTGATCAATATTAAACTTATAAATTTTTGTGGGACGTACAGTAGTATCCTATGAAGAATACAGGACTTGTGGTTAAGAGAGATAGATTCAAATACTAATTCTAATGGTTATTAACTGTGTGATCAGAGGCAAGTCTTATTACCTTTTTGATCCTCAGATTCCTCACCTATAAAATCAGATCATGATATTTGTACTATCTCCTTCTTAAGTGTTGTGAGGGGACCACATCATAAACCTTAAATTGTTATATGCATGTGTATTGTATAATTATTTCAATGGGCTTATCATTAATATGCAATAATTATAATGCTATACTTCAATTACATTAAGCACAACAAGGTTCTTATTGGGATAAGTTCACGAGATTTAAAGCTTTAAGCAACCTTAGAGGTCAATGTAGTCTGAATTTCCCCATTTTATAAGAAGGAAATTGAGGCTGAGATATTAAGTGACTTGCCCACAGTCATACTATAAATAGAAAGGGAAGTAAGGTTAATGAAGAGTCATCCTGGCTTCAACAAGAACAGGTCACATCAGGTAAAATTCATTTCCTTTTTTACAGGATTTCAAACTGATCAATAAATTAATAAACATTTATTAAGCACCTACTATGGTCCAGGTACTATGCTAAGAACTGAGGGTATAAAAAGAGGCATGTAAATGAGGAGAATGCTGAGCCTATATTTCATCTTAGATTTTAACAAAGCTTTTGATAAAGTAATATACTATTCTTATGGAGAAGATGGAGGTATATGGAACAGATAATAATACAATGAGATAGATCTGGAACTCATTTGATGGCTAAACTCAAAGAAAATTTATCAGTGATTCAATGTCAATATGGCAGAAGGCTAGTGCAGTACCCCAGGGATCTGTACTTGACTCTTTGCTCTCAAACATTTTTATAAATGACTTAGATAAAGTCATAGATGTTATACTCATCATATTGTTAGAAGACACAAAGTTAGGAGAGAAAATTAAAATCAATGACCACTAGAGTAAGGATCCAAAAAGATCCTGATAGGATCAAGCATTGGTCTGACTGTAATAAGATGAAATTCAATAGAAAGTAATCTTAAGTGGTTAGATAGATTGTTCTGAAAAAGAGCTGGGAATTTTAGTGGACTACAAGTTCAAAATGAGTTAAAAACATGATATGGTAACCAAAAATGTTAATTAGATTTTTACCTACATTAAGAGAGCTAGAACTTCCAGAAATCCTGCTGTGCTCTGCCTTTATTAGGCCTCTTCTGAAATAGTATATTCAGTTTGGGGCACCACGGGTTAAAGTTTTGATGAGCTGGCAAGTGTCCAGAGGAGGAAACTAGGATGGTGAAGACCCTTGAATCCATACTAGACGAGGATCAGCTGAAGGATCTGGGTAGGTTTAGAGAGAAAAATCCCAGGAAAAAAAAACTCAAGAGGAAACATACTAGCTTTCTTCAAGTATTTGAAAGATTATTATGAGCAGGGGTGTCTAGATGGCACAGTAAATAAAGCACTGACCCTGGAGTCAGGAGGGCCTGAGTTCAAATCCAGCCTGAGACACTTAACACTTACTAGCCATGTGACCTTGGGCAAGTCACTTAACCCCAATCGCCTTCCCTTCCCCCCTCCAAAGAAGAAAAAAACCCCAAAAACAAAACAACAACAATGGCAACAACAAAAGAAAACAACAAAAGATTATCATGAGCAGTTTGGATTGTACTTATTGTGTTTGCTCCCCCCTCCTCCCCTCCCCCCAGGAGACAATCAAGAAAAACAAGTGAAAGTTTCAAAGAAGTAAATCTAGGCTGAATTTGAAGGAAAAAGAATCTAATATTTGGAACTTTCTAACAGTGGAGTGGGCTGCTTTCTCTGCTCTAAATTCTATAATTACAGAGGCACCTAGAGATTTAGTTACACCCCAGGAGAGAGTCAGAGGAAAACAACATAGATAAAAGGTTAATAACTATGAGAAAAGGCTAAAAGAAATTTGAATTGTTTAGCTATCAAATTATAAGTTCTACCTATCCCCATCAAATTCTACTTCCATAAAGTCTTTTCCAAATTCCCAGCATACATGGATCATGTCACTGTCTATACTGATAAGTTGATAATTAGTCATTTATTCAATATTGCTTTATCTGGTGTTTATTGAGTTTTTACTTACTCCATCTCAAAGGGATATATATATACATACATATATATACATATATATATATATATACACACACACACATTCTTTCACCACTGCCACCACCTTTTACTTGGAATCCAGGGTATAGCATATATCTTACTATAAAAACGCAATAAAAGGAAGTACAAAACTATTGTAGATTTTTTAAGCAAGAGAATGAAATTCACAATATCATGTTTTAGGTTGACTCATCTAGAAGCAGCTTAAGAACCATTGCTTTTCCCCCATTACATTATCTTTCTTGGAAATTGCATTTATTCCATCACATCCAATTATTGCATCCATGTAGTCTAATTTCCTCATTTTGTAGATTATAGTATGCTTCTAAGTCTGTCTCTATATCTTGTCTTGAATTATCACCTATACAATTCTAATCCTATATCTCCAGTTACCTAATTAATAGATTAACATGTCATGTCATCATCTCCAACTCATCATTTTTATAACTGATCACATTATCTCTCTCCTACAAATAAATTCCTCCTCCTCTGTTTTTTTTTCCTTTTAGCAATACTTGACACTCATATAACGTGTCCATTCACATGATACTTTGCTTGCATTAATTTCTCTTATTGTCATAACAAAAAGATTTGGGAATTTGAAACTAAAGTATTATTTATTGTTCCTTTTTCGTAACTTAGGTTAAAATTAAGTGTGAGTGGTCACACAGCTTGTCTGTGTTCACATAGCTTGTCAATTTCAGAGGCAGATGAGACTCAAATACATTGTTTGTTTCTTTCAAGTCTAGCATTCTCTCCACTATTACAGAGGTGGCCTACAATCATGATACATGATGTTGGGTTATGCTAAAGTTCTGTCTTGGGAATGAGGACTCAGAGAAAGCATGAATCTGTCAGTGGCAGACAATGCAATGAAAACATAGCTGAAGGGAGCCATTCTGGAGATAGTTCAATTGGAGTGTGGGGGAAGAAATTTTTTATAACAGAAGCTTGTTAGAAGGATATAATTAAGCACTGAATAATATGGATAAATCTCAATCAACCTGACTTATGGTTGTAGGTAAGGTCGAATGTTTTAGGAATGATAAAATGCATGCATTATTTCTGGAAATATGATTTTCTGAGCTATCTAAATAGAGCAGTGGGAATTTGGAAAGGAAAGTTCCTAGCAACACTGGGTTCACACAGGCCAAGTTTGGTCTTTGGGCCCTGATCCCCCAAAGGATGTTTTTTCTTTTTTCAGTTCTGTTCTCTCCCTGGAGTAAAACGCCAGGAACATCTCTATAACAAAGCTTAATTAGGTATGGCTCTTGCCTAGAACTTTCATAATGTGGTTATCAGTTATTGGTTAGCTTTTATTTCCATAGAAACTGCATAAGATACAAGGGATTCACAGTTCAACATGACCAACTGAAGAAAACATAATTCATTAAAACAGCCCATTGTACTCATTAATCTGCCTCTGGAAACTAAAAACCCTGGGACATTCTACTTTATAGAGTAGGTAGATAGATAGATAGATAGATAGATTGATAGATAGATAGATAGATAGATAGATAGATAGATAGATAGATAGACAGACAGATAGATGGATAGATGGATAGATGGATGGATGGATTTTGATTTTATAGATACAGAAAGATAAAAACAAAAATTTTCATTGTCAAATAGCTTTATATATCATATCTATATCTATGTATATCTAATCTGGATTATAACTCAAGGAGCCTAGTTTTAAGACATTGATCACTTCGTTGACTTTTATTGGTTTCTGTTTCATATATAAAAAAGATAGAAATGGATTAGATGACTTCAAAATTTCCCTTTAGCTTTGAGTCTTTTAATCTAAATACGTTTATTGAAAATAATTTGTATATGTGTTTAAACATGACTGTTGGCATGAGGGACCCTCTTCAACAAGTTTCTGGTTCAAGGCTCACATGAACTCCAATTCATCCTGGGGGCCTCAACTGTTTTCTTTTACTTCCTGTAATATTGCCCCACCCTGTAGAAACTCCAAGGAAAATCGCTAAGAAAATGGTCACAATTTAGGTATGATTCATACTAGCATCTCCCAAAATGGTGGTAAAATTTTACCTTCTTGAAAATGTATTCAGAGGGGCGGCCAGATAGCACAGCGAGTAAGAGCACTGGCTCCAGTGTTGAGAAGACCTGGAGATTG